>NC_087084.1:253311-600811 GCF_026151205.1 Bolinopsis microptera | reverse complement strand
GGCCGGAGTTTTTCAGGCATTAAGACTCATCGGAAGTCGTTCAGCAGATTTATTTTTAGTTCAAAACATTCTAATTTGATGTCAAAGATGACAGGAATAAAAAATAGTTATGTTGAGATTTTTAAGAAATTTGCATAAAATACTCGCCAGCACTGTTATACGAAATTCGGTAAAAAACCCAAAATCGCCATATTCAGGTGCCTTAAAAACCATGTTAAAATCGAGTTAGAGATCTGAAATTTTTCAGGGCGTCTAGACGTTGACCAAATCGACTGCAAAAAAAGTTTCAGGTTTCAGGAACATCGGGAAGTGGGTTTTCTAGAACCCCTGTTTTACGACAGATTGTCGGGACATATACATACATACATATATATTCAGGGATAGACGCTTTGCCAGTCAATTGTAGCCTGTATTTAATTGTCCGTAGATTCAAAAGTATAAAAGATACAGCCAATTCCGACCACAGGTCTTGAAAATAATTGTTTACACTTTAGATTACATTGTATAAACAAATTATTTGACGTCATGAACACCCCTTGATGACGTCATCAAGTTAACCGTTTTTAAAACTTGATTTTTGACAAAGTAATAACTTTTAAAAATGATTTTACACCATTAAAAAGTAATTTTATTCAAAATCTGAGGAAATTTTCATCTTAGATAATTGTTCAAGCATTCTGAAAATTTACCGGAAAGTTTTTCTAGCTTGCTCCTTCATAAAGATATTCGTCATTGAAGTTTGTGTTTTTTTGAAGAATTATTTTATAAAAACGTCAATTTTGCGATTTAGTATTCTCTGGTGTTGGGCCATGCCTTGGGTTGTGGAGCTCAGTTCTGCTTCCTATAGATATAAATTGTGCATTAGGCTAGTTTTAAAGTTAAAAATCGAAAAGTTGCACACGTGGGGACACGCCCAAATTAATAAAAAATTGCTAAAATCACTGAAAATTGCTGTTTTCGTCATTTTCTGTCAACTTTAGAGTGCCGTTGTGATAACAGTTCTTCTTGAAATACTTTAAAACTTTGCATGCTTATCAAACTATATATACAACAATTACATGCAAAATTTTACGGTGATTCAATATTGGATGCGCACGCAACGTCCGCTCAAAGTTTGCACGTGCGAAAGGTGAGAATTTTGCTCATTTGTGATTTCCAACAAATTCTGCTTTGCCACGACAGTTTAATGTCATTATAAATGAATTTAATGCCAACTTGAATGAGTATTAAGTGGCATATTCAGTCAGTGATCGACCGCTATGCTTACCTAAACACAAGGAAATGTTTTTAAAGGAAAAATTTCGAAATTGTTGAAACTTCCTCCTTATTAATGAAGATATCAGTTTATATTTCGACTTTATAAAGTACCCTGACATTATAATCAAAAAGAGATGATATTTGACCAAAACCCATAATCATGGGTAGAGTGGACCGCTGCCAGTGTCTCTCTTTCCCAAACAAAAGGAAATGATATTAATTTGATTGACCGTTCTCAAATGCAAAATGATACCGAGAATGAAATCGGTCGCTCGCTTTTCCCATTCATTTACAATTGTAATAGATTAAGAAGAACTACCCAAAGGCAGCTGTACTCAGCAATCAAGATTCAATAAACTTCAGCTAATTCAATATGTAATAACTACCACCCTTACCCCGAAATACTAGGTATCGACCCGAACGCAACCCAAAGAGATTTTTACAGCATCTGATTGATGTACCTAATCAATCGAAACTTATCACAATTCGTAAGCCGTGAATGAATGGGAAAAGCGAGCGACCGATTTCATTCTCGGTATCATTTTGCATTTGAGAACGGTCAATCAAATTAATATCATTTCCTTTTGTTTGGGAAAGAGAGACACTGGCAGCGGTCCACTCTACCCATGATTATGGGTTTTGGTCAAATAATAGGATCAAAATATATGTTGCTTGTTGCTCGTATTAACTATAAAAAATCAATTTTGACGGATAAGGAATTGTTTATAGGTTCTGAAACCTAGTTAAATCGATTTTTCGTGCAATTTCTGATCAGAAACAGTCATCAAAATGAGTTAATAAAAAGGTCGATTTCTCGGTAAATTTTGAGTTTTCGTTCAAATAAATATTTTGCTAAGAAGTAAGAACTTAAAACGCGCATATTCAATCCTCGCGCGAATAAATCATAAGGAGGCGAATATTTTGCTAAGAAAGCGTAGATTTAACTCTCGCGCAAATAAATTATAAGGACGCGAATATTTTGCTAACAATGCGAAGATTTCATTCTCGTGTAAACAAACTAAAAAGGAGCGTGCAACGCGCGTCAGACCGTTATTAGGCAAATATTTTTTAAAGAATTCGAGTAAAATCGATTGAAATATCACGAAGTTTTAAGTTTAGAGAGAAACTGGATCATCTGCATATCCATGATTGACGAATTAGTTATTTTACTGTTTACAAACATAACTTAGGTAATTCACAAGAAGTTTTCTTCGAGTTTGACAAAATAGATTTTTCAATATATTTCCCTGGTGGACTTCAGTGCGTGTTCAGAAGGTAGTTGACTTTAGTTCGGGTCAACTTACGGTCATATCACGTGATCGATGTTAGTAGTACCTATTCGATCATTGAAGGTGAGGATTGCCTCGATCTTTCGGTCTCAGCTTAAGTTCAACTCCGTAGGTCATGATTAGGGCTGTAAAACCAATTTAAATCGATTTCTCGTGCAACGTTATACAGGTGAGGAACAGTCACAAAAATGAATTGCTTACCTGCTGTGTTTTTTCGTACTCTGCTCTCCGATCAAGTTCGATCAGTTGAGGTGAGGATTGCCTCGATCTTACGGTTTCAGCCCTAGGTCAAGAGCTGTAGAACCGAAGGATCAATACAATATACCTACATGTACTGGCGTTGCTTGTTGCTCGTATTAACTATAAAACATAAATTTTGAGGAATAAGGATTTGTTTATAGGTTCTGAAACCTAGTTAAATCGATTTTTTGTGCAATTTTAGGTCAGAAACAGTCATCAAAATAGATTAATTAGACGGTCAATTTCTCGGTAAATTTTGAGCTTTCGTTCAGATAAATATTTTGCTAAGAACTGCGCGAACATAAAAAACACAAATTGAATCCTCTCGCAAATAAATTATAAGGTGGCGAATATTTCCCTAAGGAAGCGAAGATTTATTTGCGTCGCGCAAATAATTATAAGGACGCGAATATTTTGCTAATAATGCGAAGATTGCATTCTCGCGTAAACAAACCAAAAAGGGGCGTGCAACGCGCGTCAAACTGTTTGGCAATTATTTTTCCAAGAATGCGCGAGTAAATCGATTTAAAATATTACGGAGTTTTAAGTTTAGAGAGAAACTGGATCATCTGCATATCCATGATTGACGAATTAATTATTTTACTGTTTACAAACATAACTTAGGTAATTCACAAAAAGTTTTCTTCGAATTTGACAAAATAGATTTTTCAATATATTTCCCTGGTGGACTTCAGTGCGTGTTCTGAAGGTAGTTGACTTAAGTTCGGGTCAACTTACGGTTATATCACGTGATCGATGTCATGAGGGGTTATTCGGAATCAGCGTTCGAAAATACACCGATTGAAGTTGGTTTAAACAGTCGGGGCCCTTGTAGAACAATCTCGAGGCGTCCATCTCTCAATCTTCAGGTATCCACTGATTTCACAGCAAAAATTTCTGGTCAATAACAGCATGAATCGTATAGCTCTGGGTGAATATATTTGGGGCGACGTAAAACGTGCCGTCTGCAATCCAGTTGCTACCATGCCAGCGTAGCAAGGTTCCGGGCTGTAGAGAAGGCAACGACTCGTACATTCCGATCTGTCTTCCCGCCAAAGATAACAAAGGGCTCGTCCCGTCTCGTGGAGGTGCATGTAGAAGGAAGGAGGAATTCTTCTGAGGTCTTCGCTTCAGAGTGCTGTGCAGATCCGGACGCCTAATTGGCTCTACTGCCTTGGGCTGTTCAGCAGCTTTTCGCTTCAGTGCATGCTCGGCTCACATCCTTGGATACGAGAACCAGCCCCTTTTGGACCTGGCTCACGTCCGTTATGTGAAAACATGCCGAGAGCTCAAACACTTCTCAAACACAAATACTTCACATCACAAATGATACGTCACTGATTGGGCCATGTGATGTGATACCTAGCTGTGGGAGGCCGGAATGAGAGGTTCCTAGTTGTCGGTCACCGCTAAGTTCTAACACTAAAGTTCGCTAGGTAGATTCGCTACTGTCCAATTGTTTAAATTTTGTTGTTTCTAGCGGAGTAAAGTCTAAGTCATAGGTACCGCACTCTAGTTCGGAAAATGATGTTTTGTTAAACAAATCGAAGCGGTTACTGTTAGGTAGGTAGTCGTACTCGTACACAGTTATAATTAACAAGTTAACATCAACTAAAGTTTAATTGGTAAATACAGACACACTTTAACTTTGAGCGTGTGTTTTAGACCTCATTATAACCGGCATTAGTGCAATAATTCGTACTGTGGTTTGATATTTAAAACGGGATGAAGTTTAGATTTTTAACTGCTAACACTATAAAGGTAATCTTTCGCACTACACTGACTACAGTATGTGTCGCACTACAATCCAGGTAGCGTACTCTATTATATTCAGTGCGACACAATATCCTATCTTATTTCCAAGTTCAGGTCAGATCCTATCCAATTCTTTTGGATCATAAACTCATCAAGTGATTCGTCAGGCCGGTTCACGTTACTTATTTCGAAGTGATCTTGTGGACGCGATTCGTCGGTCACGTTATGTATTTCGATCCACTGATCATAATTCCTTCGGGTCAGTTCAATCCACGTATACAGTATGTGATCCACTGCAGAGTCGTAAGCAGCATATGATCCTAATTCCTATCACAAATGAAGTTATGTAAAATATAAGGTGGCAAAGATTTTTCTAAGAAAGCGTAGCTAGATTTAACTCTCCCGCAAATAAATTATAAGGCGGCAAATATTATGCTAAGAAAGCGTAGATTTAACTCTCCCGCAAATAAATTATAAGGTGGCGAATATTTTGCTAAGAAAGCGTAGATTTAACTCTCGCGCAAATAAATTATAAGGTGGCGAATATTTTGCTAAGAAAGCGTAGATTTAACTCTCGCGCAAATAAATTATAAGGAGGCGAATATTTTGCTAAGAATGCGAAGATATCATTCTCGCGTAAACAAACTAAAAAGGAGCGTGCAGCGCGCGTCAGACCGTTTGGCAAATATTTTGCTAAGAATGCGCATTTTCCTAACGTAAAATTCGCCTCCTTATGAAATATTTGCATCATCACGCGCAGCCTGGCAAATACATCATAACACGGCGCATATTTTGCTAAGATGGCAAATATTTCGTTAGCGCGGCAATTATTTGCGTAACATGGCAATGTTGCAACCCGGGAGGGGGCTTAGTAAGTAGTAACCCTAGTAACCCTAGTAACCCTAGTGCACTACACAATGATATTACGTTCAGAACAAGTGGAATTAATACCAACTACTTATTAGAGTATTAGCTCTTCACACAGCCGATGAGATTGCTGAGAACACACTAGATTGCATATTATTATTGCAGAATACACAATTTAACGATTTGAGGAAAAACACAAAAAGCTTTCCTGACATTCCAGTTGATTATACTTATAGAGCTTACGGTAGGACTAGGGAGCTAGGGGATAGCTCACCGCGGTGGTGAAATGTGAGATCTCATGGACAAATGGTATTTAACTATGTGAGGTAAAAACAGACACCACACGGTGACCTGAAATATGAAAAAGCAAAGAATGTAATGAACTGGAGGCAACAGGAGTAAGTCCTGGCCATACCTAGCAATTACAAAACCGTTAAATAAGTAGAGAATGGGGCCAAGTCTAGCATTATGTTATTATTTAAAAAATATCGCCTCAAAATAACACACAAACAAATAACGTTATAAATCATTACAACATATAATATAGATATTTTAGAATTCCAGATGCAGTAAATACAAAATTATCGTCTTCGATCTCAGAAAAAAAAAAATAGATATTGAAGAATAAGGAAAAGACGCTGCAAGGTTAGGCGGAATAAAGTACTGTAGTAGCTACTACCCCCCCCCCTCCCCCTCCCACACTACTACCCCCCCCCCTCTCCCTACTACCCCCTCCCCCACTACTACTCTAGTAAAGATTATGAAATAACAGGAGATATTGCAGCTCCCCCGGTATCTATATTATTAATATTACATACCCCCTCCCCCTCACTACCGACAGGTTAACTCGGTTAAGTAATCCATTTTGCAGTTTTGTTGCATAAGATCCCTATTACTCTATTACAATATTGAATGGTGTCACAGCAGATAGTGGTTGCCAAACGAGACATATTGTACTCTTAATTAAGCAGGGTACTCTAATAATTATTTGACTGTATGAGGTATTGTACTCGTATCCACACTCCAGTATCCCCTAAAGTTAGGAGATTTACTGCAGAACAACACATGCAGCCTCTTGTTCGATTACACTAGTAAATGCATTTCAAGGATCTTAAATAATAATCTCAGAATGTGTGTATGTGTGTCTGTGCGTCTGTCTGTGTGTGCACGTGTAATTTCCGAGCGGCTTAATCAAGAAAACGGTAAGAGTTATGGGACTGGTTTTTTTGGTATAGTTTCGACAAAACTCTGACGAAGCCAAATGATGAAGGTTTTTTAAATTGGTCGGTGGTAAGTGGTTTAATTAATGGTTTTGTAACACAAATGTGACATAAAATGCCTCTATTTTTCTCCCTCCTCGCTCTCTCTCTCCCATTACTGCATATGTAGCTGCATATGTAGCGTTGGTACATGAATCATAATTAGGTTAGCCGCGTAAGATTCACTGTCCTGTAATACTATAAGTTTATTAGGGGAGGGGGCACTCATTGCGGTCTGTTTGGACTGTAGAGAGGGTTCATACTTTCATACGACAATGTTATGCGTGTTTTCAAATATAATGGGCGGGTTTATTACACTTTTGCACTTCAACTGCAATAGTGAAGTCCCGGCCGTAGGCACGGGTTACACTAGTATCAAATAATATGGAAATAAAACTAATGGAACATACTTATTCAAATTATGTTTTACCCTAACCCTAACCCTTACCCTGTCCTTAACCTAATATAATATAACGTAATATCTATACTATATTTTAAACTTGACGAAATTTCCCCGGCAACGGGGACATAGAAGAAAAAACACCGAAAATCGACCTCAAAATGACCCTCTGGTGAAGCCAAACCCAGCTCGCAAATGGAGTTGAAACCTCGCCATTTTTAGCAGGGTTGTAGAAAAAGGATAGGAATAGGCTATAGCATTCTTAGAATTTTGATTTAGGCTTTAGATTTTTTATAATTAACGTCGGAAGTGAGGTTAAATAATCGTTAGAATAATGTCGTTATTTTAGCAAAGGTTTACTGCGCTGTTGCGTAGCAACGATAAAAATGCACGTGCGCGAGCAAGAACATCTTAACTACGCGCGTTGTTATGCTGTATGCTACGTCATAACTTCATAACTTCAAAACTAGCTCACATTTACGCTCACGCTATGACTTATGAGTATTATATTCATAACTTTGGTTGTGATTGGTATTTTTCGATGCGGTAAAAAGTATCGTTTTGGGAATCCGAATACTAACAACGCTGTCGCCATTGTTAAATAAATTCCATTATGTCTACTGTATAACAGAGCTGTATGATGAAGAGAAATTAAAACATAACTGATTTTTAAAATTTCCTCGAACAAAGCTTTCGACTAGCGGGTTTCTAGTATATATATAACCCTTAGTCTCAATTGAATCGCAGCTCTAAAGTTCCTAATGTTTAGAGGTCGGCTTTCTTGGACACAGGTCTGGTAGATACCCCACTGTAGATGAACTAAACCATGGTCTACCACCTTAAATACACTACGAGATGTACACAGAGCTATCCTTCTTAGCCCTGAAATTGTAATGATCCTTCCATTCTTGTTATTTAATATGAGTGTAATATTATGCTGAGCTTCATTAACACTATTATATAAGCTCTGCTTAGTATTTGGGAGCACTGCTTAATGGTTCTATGATTAAAACAGTTAGAGCCCAGTTTGATATAACCATGGAGGATAAGTGCACCTACATTCTACATCAGCAGTAACCAGACCCCTCCTCTCTACAGTGGGGTTTGCTAAGGGGGGGGGGGGGGGGGGGCAGCAGTGGGGTTTATCATTTATAAGCACCTTCGGGATACTGCAAAGTGCAACACCAACAATCTCACCCCTTATTCACTTAACTCGGTTTGGTTTGTTGAGTGATATCTAGTTTTAATTTTCCAACGAGAAATTATTGGCCGCGAAGAAACTGATTTTACGGTTACACTTTTCCGGTAAATTGTAGCAGTATCCCGGACGAATGTTTAAAGACTGACCAATAATACTCAAACAGATAATGAACAAGACCCCCTCCTCCCTTCCATATATACCTCCAATAAAAGAGGCTACTACAGTAGGGCTTACAGAGCACGTGTTAAATTGCTGGAATTCCTAGTGAGATTGTTCCTTTGTTAAAAGTCATTTGCTAATTGGGCCTTCCAGTTTACATTACCTGATATGGTAGTGTTGCTATGGTTACATTACCTTATATGGTAGTGCAATCAATCGGGTCACCAAGGAATCCATTGTGGGCTAATTTGAGGAGTTTCGCCCGGCTCAAAGCTAAATGACAGGAGGAGTTTCACCCGGCTCAAAGCTAAATAACAGAAGAAGGGAGAAAGATTTAACTTTATGGTGGGAAGGTGGTCTATACTCACTCTCCTAATTTCGCGCACGATCAATTTTCCCTGCTTAATGTTCCAGTAAATAGTTTTAAGTGAAAAGTGTGGCGCACGTGACAATCGTATTTTCTTTTTAGGCGAGCAGATTAACTTTTAAAAAGTGCAGAATATTTACATACTATATTTTCCATAAATGAGTGGGAATCTGGGATCCGTGCATGGTAAAAATTGACGATTTATTTAACCAATGTAGCGTCGCGCACCAACAATAAATAAATCAAAACAAGAATTGCGCCGCGGTTAGCGGACGCTAGATTTCCATCGACCGTTATAATGTTAATAATAATAAAATCTACCGTCCATACCGTATAATAAATCAATCTCTCGAGTATCAAACAACAACAACAACAACATAAAATCAACATCATGGTTTATACAACATTATAATAACGGATTACTAATATCGGGAGCCAAGTCGGTGGTTGCACCGAGCACTCACAACAAAACGAGAAGTTAGTATGCTTGATGTTGTAGCGCATTAATGATCAAGTTAAAAAAAGCTTGAACTAAAAACTACTTAACACATGTATAAGATCCGGGAAATCGCTTGTTATTCAAATCAATTCAAATTTATTCGATATGCTTTCCTATTCGCAAAGTAATCAATTTTTGTGGAATTAAAAGACCAAATCACAAATCTGCGGACTTATCACTATTATATCAAGCCTCAAGGTTGTGCAAAATTTAAAACCCAAAGGCCAGGCCCCCGCCCAGAGCCTAACAATGTTTGACATGACTTTAAAATTTAACACTAAACATCAAACCTACGTAAAACGGGAATGAATATATATTAAAATCCATTTCAGATTAAAACAACAGAATAAATCATTGTAATTACATACGCTGACCATAACTTGTAACTGTTATGAAAACTTCCAGTCAGCCTTGGCGCCGCGCATTCGAAAGTGTAATTCAATTGTCGCAAACGTATGCGGAGGGTAACCGTGGCGACGACACCTTTACTGCTCCGCGAGCAGAGAAGATACATTTAAATGGTTATGCGGAGAGTTATGCATGTTTTCCTTTGTGACACGAAACGAAAAAGCTACCTACCCACTATACCCATTCTCAAATCCTACCACTTCTAACCATCTTATGATTTTTTAAGAAAAATAAGTCGATGGAAAAAATCACGGAAAATAACTTTGCGAAGGAGGAAACTTCAGGTGTAATTAACTCATGACCGGTTTCGTGCGCAGCAATATAGACGTCTCTTATATATACACATAATTTATATATTTCGAAGGAGTAGACTTTTTCGACATCGTAGTGCCGTTAGGCCACCTCATATATCCAAACCTGATTACTTATTCCCTATGGCCTTTTTTCCTTCGGCAATGGTACGGAAAAAATTAGTTAGAGTGATCAGTTACTTCCCATACTCATAGTTAGAGTGAGTTACTTCCCATAGTAACTGTAATTACTTCCCATAGTAACCAGTGTCTCTAACGTGCCCAGCTCGAAAGAGTCATCCGGACCATTCGGTAATTAGAGTACCCTACAGGGTAAGGGAACATGGTATAGAGCACAACAAGGCTCACTAGGACAGAGCTATTTGTTACTGAAGGAACCTTGGACAAAATCTAAAGAGGAACTGCGAACCCAAATGCGGGAGAGGGATATATGGAGAGGGAAATCTAAAGAGGAACTGCGAACCCTGATGCGGGATAGGGATATATGGAGAGGGAAATCTAAAGAGGAACTGCGAACCCTGATGCGGGATAGGGATATATGGAGAGGGAAATCTAAAGAGGAACTGCGAACCCTGATGAGGGATAGGGATAGGGATATATGGATCAGAGGGAAATATGTCGTAGATCGGACGAAGTTCCGACCTAGTAGTAGGCAATTTATGATTTTCTTGTGAAAGCAAATAACAGTTAATTTATTTTAAGGATCATAATATGAGACATATTAGTAGTAGTAGCAGTAGTATAATATGAGCAATTGTAACCTGTACTTGCTGTAAAAAGATGCAACCTAGTACACAAGAAGTGGGCCCAATGTAAGGTTTCTGAGAGTGTGCGAGTAGTTTTGCTTTGTAGTTGGAGTATATAATCTAAATGTGATGAAATATCTCTCTGATAGTGGTCACGTGACAGTGAGAAAGTCACGTGACTGGTGTAGTAATGAAGTAGAGGAACAATAAGCGACAAACAGTACAGTCATTAAAAGGTCTTATAAAGGTGTTAAGGTGTTTTAGTAGAGGAACAATAAGCCACAAACAGTACAGTTATTAAAAGGTCTTATAAAGGTGTTGTTAAGGTGTTGTTAAGGTGTTGTTAAGGTGTTGTTAGGGTGTTGTTAAGGTGTTGTTAAGGTGTTGTTAAGATGTTTATAATATTATTAAGGAATTGTAGTAAACTTAAAACGAATTTTGAAAATTCAAATTTCACTGGTCGTATCGTTCATGTTGAACCAGTCGAAATGCACCAGTAGAAATGCACCAGTCGAAATGTTAGAAGGTTGTCAGAAGGTTGTCGGTTGTTTAAAGATTTGTATGAGATTAACAGGGATCTGTGTGCTGATTGGCTGGGATCTCTGCGCTGATTGGCTGGTAGCTAACAGAACTAAACAGTTTCTGACATTTTAAATAGCAAACCCTCTCTTATATACACCTGTCCGATTAAAACCAGTCAAATAGACAGACAGCGGTACGGGTGGGATAGCTCTGCAAAAATACAGCTCTCTGATTGGTTAGTTAGTATCACGTGACTAGAATACAGCTCTCTGATTGGTTAGTTTGTATCACGTGACTAGAATACAGCTCTCTGATTGGTTAGTTTGTATCACGTGACTAGAATACAGCTCTTTGACTGGTTAGTTTGCATCACATGACTAGAATACAGCTCTCTGATTGGTTAGTTTGTATCGCGTGACTAGAATACAGCTCTTTGATTGGTTAGTTAGTACCAGGCAACTACAAATAACTTGGTAAATTGCCAAGAATGCTGGAAAGTGGTTGTAACTAGTGTAGTGTAAAAAAGTGTAGCGTAAAATAGCCTTAAAAAGTGTAAAAAAGTGACATTTTTCCCCACCAAAGGTATGTTTTACCTTTGGAAATGTACTTTGTGAAGACTGATTGGAAAATAATAGAAAAAAATAGATTTTCAAAAAATAATTTGGTTAAGTGTAACATATATAATAATTAAAAGTGTAAAAAAGTGTATCTCTTTTACTACCCTTTTTATTACACACCGCACAAAAAAAGGCAAAAGTGTAGTATAAAATAGTGTAAAAAAGTGTAGCAGTGATAACACTTGGCAGTAGTTAACACTTCCACACTAGCATCCTAACACTAATAACAGTGCAGATAACAAGGCTCGAGACAATTGGATTGGCTTCAAATCTTCACAAGCAATGGGTTGACCATTACTAACGGAGTCTGTTTACTGTGGTTAATAATATATATATATAACGTATTTAACGTATAATACCTAGTACTGCTCATAGTCAGGATATGAAACACATCTCAACTGTATTACTCATGGATATACTGGAAAGATCATGCGTTAATATTAGATACAGATTGGATTTCAATCATGAAAACATAAGGACTGTGTTCAACTTCAGAATGGCCCAGCTGAGTTGAAGCAATGTTAATCTAAACACAGGAACAAATGAAGTAGCTGCTTTAGTGACCCAAGTAGCTGGCTTCACCAAAGGTTTAAATTTTGTGACCCAAGGGTTTCCTTAATGAAGCCGGCTACTTCCCACGATAGACAAATTAAAAACGAAATATTCCCACAAACTACTGGTTGAATGACATGCGAAAGGTTTCTATCATTATATTAATGAGTGCAAGACATACAGCGGGTTAGCAAGCTGAACAGTGCAGCGGGTTAGCAAGCTGAACAGTGCAGCGGGTTAGCAAGCTGAACAGTGCAGCGGGTTAGCAAGCTGAACAGTGCAGCGGGTTAGCAAGCTGAACAGTGCAGCGGGTTGGCAAGCTGAACAGTGCAGCGGGTTAGCAAGCTGAACAGTGCAGCGGGTTAGCAAGCTGAACAGTGCAGCGGTTTAGCAAGCTGAACAGTGCAGCGGGTTAGCAAGCTGAACAGCGCAGCGGGTTAGCAAGCTGAACAGCGCAGCGGGTTAGCAAGCTGAACAGTGCAGCGGGTTAGCAACCTGAACAGTGCAGCGGGTTAGCAAGCTGAACAGTGCAGCGGGTTAGCAAGCTGAACAGTGAAGCGGGTTAGCAAGCTGAACAGTGCAGCGGGTTAGCAAGCTGAACAGTGCAGCGGGTTAGCAAGCTGAACAGTGCAGCGGGTTAGCAAGCTGAACAGTGCAGCGGGTTAGCGAGCTGAACAGTGCAGCGGGTTAGCAAGCTGAACAGTGCAGCGGGTTAGCAAGCTGAACAGTGCAGCGGGTTATCAAGCTGAACAGTGCAGCGGGTAAGCAAGCTGAACAGTGCAGCGGGTTAGCAAGCTGAACAGTGCAGCGGGTTAGCAAGCTGAACAGTGGAGCGGGTTAGCAAGCTGAACAGTGGAGCGGGTTAGCAAGCTGAACAGTGGAGCGGGTTAGCAAGCTGAACAGTGCAGCGGGTTAGCAAGCTGAACAGCGCAGCAGGTTAGTAAGTTACAGCACCACCAGGGTACCTACTTACCAAGGTGACGTTATGATAAACTGCAGTACCTACTTACCAGACGAGCTACAGTCAGCCCCGCTTTTAAATTAATGATATAAGTTACAAAACTTTAATGTGAACCACGCCTTCTGTGTGCAAGCACTTAGAAGAATCAAAGTAACTATAGTTATTACTATAGTTACTATAGTATATATTAAATAAATATTGTGTTTGATTTACCGTTTCTCCGCGGTAGAAGGAAATGTTTTAATTTCAACTAAAATTCCTGTTTATCTGTTATTGCGATCCTGCATTTCATTATTTCATAATAACTCTATTATATATTATACTAGTAGTGTTACTACAATATTATATAGCTTTACTAGCTCAGTATATACTACAAGTTTATACTACCGGCCTAATATTAAAAAGATAGATTTACTACCTCAGTTTAATCATTTCCACAACTGCGAAATGCTGTCCAATTCAAATACAACAGACTATTCTGTAAAATCATTACTAAAATTATAAGAAAAATTATAACTATGACTAACATTATTACTAAGATGATTACTAAAATTATTACATATTATTATTATTTTATAATAATACAGATAATTTCAGAGTTGCCACGTGATTGTACACTGTGAGTATAAGGGTAACGTTACCATGGTAACAATAAAGCCCTCTCTCGTCCTCTCTGTCAAATTACCTCAACTTTATATCAAGCTTGGAGAGAAAGTGGTTTTAGGTTAGTCAGATAAACATTATACATTATACATTATACATTATACATTATACATTATACATTATATATTATACAATATACAATATACATTATACATTATACATTATACATTATACATTATACATTATACAATATACATTATATATTATACATTATGCATTATACATTATACATTATACATTATATATTATACAATATACATTATACAATATACATTATACATTACACATTATACATTATATATTATACATTATACATTATACATTATACATTATACATTATACAATATATATTATACATTATACATTATACATTATACATTATACATTATATATTATACAATATACATTATACATTATACATTATACATTATATATTATACAATATACATTATACAATATACATTATACATTATACATTATACATTATACATTATACATTATACATTATACATTATATATTATACATTATACAATATATATTATACATTATATATTATACAATATACATTATACATTATACATTATACATTATACAATATATATTATACATTATACATTATACATTATACAATATACATTATACATTATACAATATACATTATACATTATACATTATACAATATACATTATACATTATACAATATACATTATACATTATATATTATACATTATGCATTATACATTATACATTATATATTATACAATATACATTATACAATATACATTATACATTATACATTATACAATATACATTATACATTATACAATATACATTATACATTATACATTATACAATATACATTATACATTATACATTATACAATATACATTATACAATATACATTAGTCAATGAAACACTCACCTGATCTCATCATACAGATACCTTTACAATCATTAACTAACCCTCCTCCTCAGTTGAAGAGGAGTACAGTACAGACCTATACTGGTGGGGTAGTGAAATGGAGCTGGAAATGGCTTACAAGCAATCTACTAACTGGTCTTCTCCCTTAAACCTTACGTTAGTTATAGTTTATTTAGTTATATTTAAGTTAGTTATATTTAAGTTAGTTATATTTAAGTTAGTTATATTTAAGTTAGTTATAGTTTAGTTAGTTATAGTTTATCTAGTTATATTTAAGTTAGTTATATTTAAGTTAGTTATATTTAAGTTAGTTATAGTTTAGTTAGTTATAGTCTAGTTAGTTATATTTAAGTTAGTTATAGTTAAGTTAGTTATATTTAAGTTAGTTATAGTTTAGTTAGTTATATTTAAGTTGGTTATATTTAAGTTAGTTATATTTAAGTTAGTTATAGTTTAGTTAGTTATATTTAAGTTAGTTATAGTTTAGTTATTTATAGTTTAGTTAGTTATAGTTTAGTTAGTTATATTTAAGTTAGTTATAGTTTAACTGGTTATAGTTTAGTTAGTTGCAGTTTAGTTCGTTACAGTTTATTTAGTTACAGTTGTTAATAACAGTTTACAGCTCTTTTCACGTAATATACGGAATACTGGGACCAGACGGTGTTTCATGTTGCATAGAGTACCCATCCCGCCTCAATTGCATTATCTCCAAATGAAAACAAAATTTCAAATATAACTTGCAGTTAGATAATAATTCCAACTTAGTAAAATAGTAAAGTTTGAAGAGTAGAATAGTGACTAGTGTAATATAGAAATCAAAACATCAAATCAAATCAAAAGCAAGATAATATGCGTTAACTGTTAAGTGTTAATGTGTAGTAGTTACCAGGCAATTTTTCCATTCGCACGCTTTTGTAAAAAAGCAATAGTGAAAGGTTACGAATGGTCGTTTTTGCAGAAAAACGTGGATTTTGGAGAACGAGGTCGGTGGGTTCAAATATGTTGTCATTCCGTTCGTTACTATGTCAACTTGCCGCGCGCACCGCGCGACGATTGCTTGCGGAGATGTGATGTATATAGCTAGTCTTGGTCAATGAATGCGCGGCGCAAGTGTATTTTAATGTATACTATGTAATGTATAGTATTAGGTAATAAGCCCAATTTGTACGTGGCACGCGTAGTGTACTAAATACTGATGTGTATGAAAGTATAAAACATGAGTATAGTTTACTTTTGCTTACAATTTCTTGAATTACAGATACAAGTTAAGTTCTACGGCAATTGAATTGAATTTCAAGTGTTTCCCGTATTTAAAGCATAATCTATCAATATTATTATTATGAAGCGAGCTGATTAGAGCTTATACTTATAGTTATAGTGAATCAAAATCTAGCGTCCACCAAAACGAAACAACGGGCGCAATGCTTGTTAATTCGATTGATATTATTTTGTGAAATCATGTCTAATTTGTAAAAGTGAAAGTGAAACTGTTACAGGAGTTTATAACTAATAGTGAAAGTGAAACTGTTACAGGAGTTTAGCCCCTAGGAAAGGGGTGAACGTGATGTCAGATAAACCTTGCAATCCAGTACCTGTAGTTGTGTGTAGTGTGGACCACACTGCTACTACCTACGTTACAGTCACTTATAATACCAGTCCACAGGTTAGTTAGTTAGTTAGTTAGTTAGTTAGTTAGTTAGTTACTAGTTAGTTAGTTAGTTAGTTAGTTAGTTAGTTTGTTTTTTGTTTGTTTTTTGTTTGTTTGTTTGTTTGTTTGTTTGTTTGTTTGTTTGTTTGTTTGTTTGTTTGTTTGTTTGTTTGTTTGTTTGTTTGTTTGTTTGTTTGTTTGTTTGTTTGTTTGTTTGTTTGTTTGTTTGTTTGTTTGTTTGTTAGTTTGTTTGTTTGTTTGTTTGTTTGTTTGTTTGTTTGTTTGTTTGTTTGTTTGTTTGTTCGTTCGTTCGTTCGTTCGTTCGTTCGTTCGTTCGTTCGTTCGTTCGTTCGTTTGTTTGTTTGTTTGTTTGTTTGTTTGTTCGTTCGTTCGTTCGTTCGTTCGTTCGTTCGTTCGTTTGTTTGTTTGTTTGTTTGTTCGTTTGTTTGTTTGTTTGTTTGTTTGTTTGTTTGTTTGTTTGTTTGTTTGTTTGTTTGTTTGTTTGTTTGTTAACCTTATACACCCCTGCAGATCTACTTGACGAATAACAGTGAGTTTGAGTTTCTAGTGAGTGAGAGACTGCCCCCCACCCTAACTCCCACCAGTGTCGTAGTGGACGGTCATAAGACTCTTCTCCTCAAACCTTTCAGATCCTGCTACTTCGACCCTTACTCTACAACTGATAAACTATTTATCCAGGTATAATTAGCTTATTAATTAGCTTATTAATTAGCTTATTAATTAGTTTATTAATTAGCTTATTAATAATCTTATTAATTAGCTTATTAATTAGCTTATTAATTAGCTTATTAATTAGTTTATTAATTAGCTTATTAATAATCTTATTAATTAGCTTATTAATTAGCTTATTAATTAACTAATTAATTAACTAATTAACCATTAACTGTTATTATCACAATTTGAGCCAAATGTGACTAGAAAGCAGAATTTATATCGCATGCCTGCGTGAAGAGCGCTGCTGGAAGTAGCTCTCACAGAGCGCTGCTGGAAGTAGCTCTCACAGAGCGCTGCTGGAAGTAGCTCTCACAGAGCGCTGCTGGAAGTAGCTCTCACAGAGCGCTGCTGGAAGTAGCTCTCACAGAGCGCTGCTGGAAGTAGCTCTCACAGAGCGCTGCTGGAAGTAGCTCTCACAGAGGGCTGCTGGAAGTAGCTCTCACAGAGTGCTGCTGGAAGTAGCTCTCACAGAGCACTGCTGGAAGTAGCTCTCACAGAGCGCTGCTGGAAGTAGCTCTCACAGAGGGCTGCTGGAAGTAGCTCTCACAGAGCGCTGCTGGAAGTAGCTCTCACAGAGGGCTGCTGGAAGTAGCTCTCACAGAGCGCTGCTGGAAGTAGCTCTCACAGAGCGCTGCTGGAAGTAGCTCTCACAGAGCGCTGCTGGAAGTAGCTCTCACAGAGCGCTGCTGGAAGTAGCTCTCACAGAGCGCTGCTGGAAGTAGCTCCCACAGAGCGCTGCTGGAAGTAGCTCTCACAGAGCGCTGCTGGAAGTAGCTCTCACAGAGCGCTGCTGGAAGTAGCTCTCACAGAGCACTGCTGGAAGTAGCTCTCACAGAGCACTGCTGGAAGTAGCTCTCACAGAGCGCTGCTGGAAGTAGCTCTCACAGAGCGCTGCTGGAAGTAGCTCTCACAGAGCGCTGCTGGAAGTAGCTCTCACAGAGCGCTGCTGGAAGTAGCTCTCACAGAGCGCTGCTGGAAGTAGCTCTCACAGAGCGCTGCTGGAAGTAGCTCTCACAGAGCGCTGCTGGAAGTAGCTCTCACAGAGCGCTGCTGGAAGTAGCTCTCACAGAGCGCTGCTGGAAGTAGCTCTCACAGAGCGCTGCTGGAAGTAGCTCTCACAGAGCGCTGCTGGAAGTAGCTCTCACAGAGCGCTGCTGGAAGTAGCTCTCACAGAGCGCTGCTGGAAGTAGCTCTCACAGAGCGCTGCTGGAAGTAGCTCTCACAGAGCGCTGCTGGAAGTAGCTCTCACAGAGCGCTGCTGGGAGTAGCTCTCACAGAGCGCTGCTGGAAGTAGCTCCCACAGAGCGCTGCTGGAAGTAGCTCTCACAGAGCGCTGCTGGAAGTAGCTCTCACAGAGCGCTGCTGGAAGTAGCTCTCACAGAGCGCTGCTGGAAGTAGCTCTCACAGAGCGCTGCTGGAAGTAGCTCTCACAGAGCGCTGCTGGAAGTAGCTCTCACAGAGCGCTGCTGGAAGTAGCTCTCACAGAGCGCTGCTGGAAGTAGCTCCCACAGAGCGCTGCTGGAAGTAGCTCTCACAGAGCGCTGCTGGAAGTAGCTCTCACAGAGCGCTGCTGGAAGTAGCTCTCACAGAGCGCTGCTGGAAGTAGCTCTCACAGAGCGCTGCTGGAAGTAGCTCTCACAGAGCGCTGCTGGGAGTAGCTCTCACAGAGCGCTGCTGGAAGTAGCTCTCACAGAGCGCTGCTGGAAGTAGCTCTCACAGAGCGCTGCTGGAAGTAGCTCTCACAGAGCGCTGCTGGAAGTAGCTCTCACAGAGCGCTGCTGGAAGTAGCTCTCACAGAGCGCTGCTGGAAGTAGCTCTCACAGAGCGCTGCTGGAAGTAGCTCTCACAGAGCGCTGCTGGAAGTAGCTCTCACAGAGCGCTGCTGGAAGTAGCTCTCACAGAGCGCTGCTGGAAGTAGCTCTCACAGAGCGCTGCTGGAAGTAGCTCTCACAGAGCGCTGCTGGAAGTAGCTCTCACAGAGCGCTGCTGGAAGTAGCTCTCACAGAGCGCTGCTGGAAGTAGCTCTCACAGAGCGCTGCTGGAAGTAGCTCTCACAGAGCGCTGCTGGAAGTAGCTCTCACAGAGCGCTGCTGGAAGTAGCTCTCACAGAGCGCTGCTGGAAGTAGCTCTCACAGAGCGCTGCTGGAAGTAGCTCTCACAGAGCGCTGCTGGAAGTAGCTCTCACAGAGCGCTGCTGGAAGTAGCTCTCACAGAGCGCTGCTGGAAGTAGCTCTCACAGAGCGCTGCTGGAAGTAGCTCTCACAGAGCGCTGCTGGAAGTAGCTCTCACAGAGCGCTGCTGGAAGTAGCTCTCACAGAGCGCTGCTGGAAGTAGCTCTCACAGAGCGCTGCTGGAAGTAGCTCTCACAGAGCGCTGCTGGAAGTAGCTCTCACAGAGCGCTGCTGGAAGTAGCTCTCACAGAGCGCTGCTGGAAGTAGCTCTCACAGAGCGCTGCTGGAAGTAGCTCTCACAGAGCGCTGCTGGAAGTAGCTCTCACAGAGCGCTGCTGGAAGTAGCTCTCACAGAGCGCTGCTGGAAGTAGCTCTCACAGAGCGCTGCTGGAAGTAGCTCTCACAGAGCGCTGCTGGAAGTAGCTCTCACAGAGCGCTGCTGGAAGTAGCTCTCACAGAGCGCTGCTGGAAGTAGCTCTCACAGAGCGCTGCTGGAAGTAGCTCTCACAGAGCGCTGCTGGAAGTAGCTCTCACAGAGCGCTGCTGGAAGTAGCTCTCACAGAGCGCTGCTGGAAGTAGCTCTCACAGAGCGCTGCTGGAAGTAGCTCTCACAGAGCGCTGCTGGAAGTAGCTCTCACAGAGCGCTGCTGGAAGTAGCTCTCACAGAGCGCTGCTGGAAGTAGCTCTCACAGAGCGCTGCTGGAAGTAGCTCTCACAGAGCGCTGCTGGAAGTAGCTCTCACAGAGCGCTGCTGGAAGTAGCTCTCACAGAGCGCTGCTGGAAGTAGCTCTCACAGAGCGCTGCTGGAAGTAGCTCTCACAGAGCGCTGCTGGAAGTAGCTCTCACAGAGCGCTGCTGGAAGTAGCTCTCACAGAGCGCTGCTGGAAGTAGCTCTCACAGAGCGCTGCTGGAAGTAGCTCTCACAGAGCGCTGCTGGAAGTAGCTCTCACAGAGCGCTGCTGGAAGTAGCTCTCACAGAGCGCTGCTGGAAGTAGCTCTCACAGAGCGCTGCTGGAAGTAGCTCTCACAGAGCGCTGCTGGAAGTAGCTCTCACAGAGCGCTGCTGGAAGTAGCTCTCACAGAGCGCTGCTGGAAGTAGCTCTCACAGAGCGCTGCTGGAAGTAGCTCTCACAGAGCGCTGCTGGAAGTAGCTCTCACAGAGCGCTGCTGGAAGTAGCTCTCACAGAGCGCTGCTGGAAGTAGCTCTCACAGAGCGCTGCTGGAAGTAGCTCTCACAGAGCGCTGCTGGAAGTAGCTCTCACAGAGCGCTGCTGGAAGTAGCTCTCACAGAGCGCTGCTGGAAGTAGCTCTCACAGAGCGCTGCTGGAAGTAGCTCTCACAGAGCGCTGCTGGAAGTAGCTCTCACAGAGCGCTGCTGGAGTAGCTCTCACAGAGCGCTGCTGGAAGTAGCTCTCACAGAGCGCTGCTGGAAGTAGCTCTCACAGAGCGCTGCTGGAAGTAGCTCTCACAGAGCGCTGCTGGAAGTAGCTCTCACAGAGCGCTGCTGGAAGTAGCTCTCACAGAGCGCTGCTGGAAGTAGCTCTCACAGAGCGCTGCTGGAAGTAGCTCTCACAGAGCGCTGCTGGAAGTAGCTCTCACAGAGCGCTGCTGGAAGTAGCTCTCACAGAGCGCTGCTGGGAGTAGCTCTCACAGAGCGCTGCTGGAAGTAGCTCTCACAGAGCGCTGCTGGAAGTAGCTCTCACAGAGCGCTGCTGGAAGTAGCTCTCACAGAGCGCTGCTGGAAGTAGCTCTCACAGAGCGCTGCTGGAAGTAGCTCTCACAGAGCGCTGCTGGAAGTAGCTCTCTCAGAGGGCTGCTGGAAGTAGCTCTCACAGAGCGCTGCTGGAAGTAGCTCTCACAGAGCACTGCTGGAAGTAGCTCTCACAGAGCGCTGCTGGGAGTAGCTCTCACAGAGCGCTGCTGGGAGTAGCTCTCACAGAGCGCTGCTGGAAGTAGCTCTCACAGAGGGCATGAGATATCAGTCAGTTGGTCAGAGAGCTCCATAGAAATGAGGAGCTTATACTATTATAGTATTATACTAATCTAATGTTATGTAATGTATACTACTCTTACCAGAACTTTTTACCATAAACTTTAGCGCGACTTTCTGCAAAAGCCGTAATGGACATACAACTGAAACTTTTTTGACTGGGTCAAATGCTTTAATGGCCTCCAAATCAGCATGAAAAAAATAAAAAATAGGCCAAGAAATAGGAGTTTTATAGTCCAAAATTTGGACCCCAAAGTGGTGTCAAAAACGCGAATTAAATAGGTAATGATTATTTTAGTCTCTTGAGTCTTGAAACCATTTTATGGTTATACGGGTTCCTGCTAGTTACATTAAAGTGACAAAACATTTAGTGTCAAATGTGCCTGCAGGATGAGTAAGGATACTGGATAGCAGTAGGAAAATTCATTCGAGGATTTTGCTCGTACAAAAGGCCTAGAAGCAATTAGGCAATAGAGGTTATTTTGAAACACAGTTTGAAGAACGATTAAAATAATGCGATTTTAAATGCCAGCAGCTTTTGCGAATAAATTGCTGACAAGCTTGCGACCTTTAACCTTTAAGTGCTACACCACTACATTAACCCAGTTGGCAGGTTAGGTAATTTTAGAGGATACGCCGGCAAAATCTCTATAAAAGTGTGTTTCTAGAGCAAAACCTCAGTTAAGTTTTTCAAAATTGTCCCACATTCAAACGACGATTTTGCCCCCCTCCCCCCCCCCCCCCCCCCCCCCTCTAATACTGCCCCCTCGCACAGCGGGGTCAGCGGGGCCCTTCGTTACGCCACTGCTTTAACCCAGTGTTACGCCACTGCTTTAACCCAGTGTTACGCCACTGCACTTTAACACAGTGTTACGCCACTGCTTTAACACAGTGTTACGCCACTGCTTTAACCCAGTGTTACGCCACTGCTTTAACCCAGTGTTACGCCACTGCTTTAACCCAGTGTTACGCCACTGCTTTAACCCAGTGTTACGCCCCTGCTTTAACCCAGTGTTACGCCACTGCTTTAACCCAGTGTTACGCCACTGCTTTAACCCAGTGTTACGCCACTGCTTTAACCCAGTGTTACGCCACTGCTTTAACCCAGTGTTACGCCACTGCTTTAACCCAGTGTTACGCCACTGCTCTAACCCAGTGTTACACCACTGCTTTAACCCATTGTTACACCACTGCTTTAACCCAGTGTTACGCCCCTGCTTTAAAATGTCTCTATAATACTATAATATAACTTCAGGACATCAACGAAAACGACTTCATCCCTCAACTCTCATTCGCGTTCTACAGGCGTTCCCAGGAGGCCCTGATAAACTCACATAAAATAGAGCTGGACCCTCGGTCACGTGACACTTCACACACTACACACTCTACACGTGACACTACACACACTACACGTGACCAATCAGATGATTTAGAAGAGTCACACGACTTGTCATCTTGTGGTTCAGATAGGCTGGAAATAATAAAGATAGACGAGGACAATAACGTGGGTATCTGCGTGAGAAACGAAGATAACCTAGTAACAGTGAGTATCATGTCAGAGTTCATGGTGGAGAGTAGACGGACTACCAAGAGGTCACGTGACGGAGCGGGCTCCCCACGTGACGTGACGTCATCAAACGTGACGTCATCAGACTGGTCGTATTCCCTCAATGTCAGTCAGATGGATATGTTCCTCTTCACAGAGCACAGCATTCTCGCTTCTCAGATCAGGCTCAGCAACGTGGCGTGCAGTCTCGCTCCTGACTGCGTGCATGCACGTGCAGCAGACAAATCACGTGATAGCGCGCATGCACGTGCAGTAGACAAATCAAGTGATAGCGCGACAGTTCCCACAACTGATAGTGAGGATACAGCCCACCAATCACTTACATTCCTCATAGATGATATCCAGATAGATAACTCCCTGCGTGATCAGACTTACGATTACTTAGTTGTGTTATTTACTGATAAAGCAGTACGTGTAGGCCCCATTGCCAGTCCTGAACCCTTCCTTAAAACTACTGTCACCTTCAATAACACCCACGCTAAAAACTCAGTCCACCAGTTCCTCTTCCACATGGGTAAAATACACGTGCACTTAGAGGACCTGTTCCTCTATCAGCTGGTAGATGTTTTCTCACAATACACTGCACGTGTAGCATCACGTGACCTGAACACAAGTCACGTGACCACCCCTGAACTGGAACAACACAGCAATACAGAGAGAGGTACAGCTCCCTCTCCCTCGCTAATGCCTGCCCTCGTGCTCTCCTTGATGTCAGAACTTTACGAGCCGCTAGCAGTGAACCTGTTCTCTATTTCAGACATCGATATCGGTAAGTTATTATTAATATTACAGGACAAGTGCCGACACGTGACTAGGTGGGTGACATGTATTTTATATATGTCAAAACACGGGAGATATCCCATTATAATAATATAGTGGTTTGTGGTGAAAGTGACATTTGATTTGGGACCAATAACAAATTATAAACTTTATCAGACTGGAGCATGCCAGTGCTGATAGCAAATTGCCATGACAACTTCTCATGTTGCCATGACAACTTGTCATGTTGTCATGACAACTGGATTTGTTGCCGAGATAACTTTTGATATTCCTTTCCTTTCAATAAGTCTGGGATTAGGTTAATATGATGAGGTAATATATAGTATTTTGACAAGTCTGTGATAAGTACCACACAAACTTAACAAGTGTATAGCTGTGATTCTCACACAAGGAATAAAATCCTTGTGATTCGGATCACCGATATTAAAACTTCAATAAATTAATCAACAAAACAGGGGGATTATAAAGGGCAGTGAAAGCAGTATTAATGACATTCTGACTTTTCATAACTAAGTGCCTAATATAATAAAGATATATCATCCAAACAGTTTTATTCCTGTTCCATATGATCGAGGATAGTCAGGGCTACAAAACCTGACCAAGTTTAGCTCAATCCAGTACTGCGCGTTCGAGATATGAGGTTAAATATACCAAAAATAGGGGTTTTCTGGTGTGACATTTTTGGAGTATAACCTTGATATCTCACAAACTATATTGTGGTCTTTCTGAGTTACACTATCTGTTTCCTCTGGCAATTTTGGTTCAGAATCGATTAAGTTTTAAACAAAATATCATTATATGTGAAAGGACTGAGGATATCGTGTTTGTAACACGCGCGCGCGCGCGCATAGAGATGACCTCATATCTTCCACATTTAATGATTTTTCATGGAAATTCTTTCACCATCCTGTAGCACTCATGTGCTGAGTAGGATAGCATTCAAATCATGTCTTTAAAAGCTTAGATAGATACTGAGGGAAAAAATTCATGCTTGTAACACGCGCGCGCGCATGGCCCAGACTATATCAATGGACGGGAGGATTAAAGTACTTTCATACACACCAGCATGCTCATTGATAGCTTAAAATGAAGCTAAGACATACTCCTATCAGATCCACCATAAGTTAGATACCATATTAATCATTAAATGTGTCTAAAATGAGGAAGCTTTGACAAGTGCGAGTGGTTTTGGCAAATTTTGGTATAAAATGGGCCCTGAGATCATATTTTTCTCATTAAAATCACATATATCACGAATATTTGGGTGTATCAACCATTTCAATCATCTAGAGCAGCTTTCCTGATTCTTTATCTCATGAAAATGGGCAAAAAAGCTCATAAATAGTCCAAAATCGGTCATTTTCGCCGCTTTAATAACCTCATTCCTGGCACCCAGAACCATGGTTGAGAACCCAATGTCACACTATTCGTTCATTAATCCTGCTTTCACTGAGGGGGATAGTAGTATTATTAGACTACCATCTCCACTGTATCTATTATAGTAGTAGTAGTCACTGTATCACTGATGAGGTTTATTTATGAAGTGCCGGTAAAATTGTTATTACGGCGCAGCCTTATTAAGCTGCTTGCTTTCTGAAGAACACAAATGATTCTGATAGGCTAGTACGTATAACGTGGTTTTTTTCTCACCAAAGGTATGTTTTACCGCAAATTTACTATGTGAAGACTGATTAGAAAATAATAGGAAAAAAGAAGATTTTTAGAAGATAATTTAGTTAAGTGTAATTAAAAGTGTAAAAAAGTGTAAAATACACTTTTTTACACATTTGAATACTGTGCTCTGATTGGTTAATGTTTCAGAACTAGGAGTACACGCTAGTGTGAAGCTGTTCCTGGCTGCGGATCAGATCCCTCTAAAGTTCAAACAGTTCCGCGTAAAGAAACTCTTCACTCTTACTGAGCACTTCTCTCAGGTAAATAGAAACTCTTCACTCTTACTGAGCACTTCTCCCAGGTAAATAGAAACTCTTCACTCTTACTGAGCACTTCTCTCAGGTAAATAGAAACTCTTCACTCTTACTGAGCACTTCTCTCAGGTAAATAGAAACTCTTCACTCTTACTGAGCACTTCTCTCAGGTAAATATTAGAAACTCTTCACTCTTACTGAGCACTTCTCTCAGGTAAATATAAACTCTTCACTCTTACTGAGCACTTCTCCCAGGTAAATAGAAACTCTTCACTCTTACTGAGCACTTCTCTCAGGTAAATAGAAACTCTTCACTCTTACTGAGCACTTCTCTCAGGTAAATAGAAACTCTTCACTCTTACTGAGCACTTCTCTCAGGTAAATAGAAACTCTTCACTCTTACTGAGCACTTCTCCCAGGTAAATAGAAACTCTTCACTCTTACTGAGCATTTCTCCCAGGTAAATAGAAACTCTTCACTCTTACTGAGCACTTCTCCCAGGTAAATAGAAACTTTTCACTCTTACTGAGCACTTCTCTCAGGTAAATATTAGAAACTCTTCACTCTTACTGAGCACTTCTCTCAGGTAAATAGAAACTCTTCACTCTTACTGAGCACTTCTCTCAGGTAAATAGAAACTCTTCACTCTTACTGAGCACTTCTCCCAGGTAAATAGAAACTCTTCACTCTTACTGAGCACTTCTCTCAGGTAAATAGAAACTCTTCACTCTTACTGAGCACTTCTCTCAGGTAAATAGAAACTCTTCACTCTTACTGAGCACTTCTCCCAGGTAAATAGAAACTCTTCACTCTTACTGAGCACTTCTCCCAGGTAAATAGAAACTCTTCACTCTTACTGAGCACTTCTCCCAGGTAAATAGAAACTTTTCACTCTTACTGAGCACTTCTCTCAGGTAAATATTAGAAACTCTTCACTCTTACTGAGCACTTCTCTCAGGTAAATAGAAACTCTTCACTCTTACTGAGCACTTCTCTCAGGTAAATAGAAACTCTTCACTCTTACTGAGCACTTCTCCCAGGTAAATAGAAACTCTTCACTCTTACTGAGCACTTCTCCCAGGTAAATAGAAACTCTTCACTCTTACTGAGCACTTCTCCCAGGTAAATAGAAACTTTTCACTCTTACTGAGCACTTCTCTCAGGTAAATAGAAACTCTTCACTCTTACTGAGCACTTCTCTCAGGTAAATAGAAACTCTTCACTCTTACTGAGCACTTCTCTCAGGTAAATAGAAACTCTTCACTCTTACTGAGCACTTCTCTCAGGTAAATATTAGGAGTAACTTATAACAATTAATTTGTATCTTTTATTCTTAATTTTATTCCTAACTTGTTCACATACTTCTGACTGTTCTTATCTTACGAAAGAGTCAAATAAACAAATAAACAGATCTATCAAACAGTACTTCATTCTACAATAATTGGTCCCACAGCACAGGAATAGTTGCAAGTTTTGCAGGTTCTTCAGGTTCTAACGACATGATCTCACCAAAGCTATCATCAATAGGTCGGGGCAAGAGAATATTATATTAATAATTAAGATAATAACCCAGCTGAATAGTAGTAGTAATATCAACGTTGCTACTGTTCTTTATAGCATAATGATAGTTTTGTTATTTAAGAGTTGTGTGGTTAACTCTCCTTAATCTTACTATTCTAAACAAACTCTCTGACAATACCCCAACACTGAACTGATTACTATTACTGCTGAAATGTACTGTGCGTAGACCAAGTTATTACACGAACACTACAACAACTGTAGGTTCCTAATTACTACAATAGTGAGCTAGTGGTACTAGTACTGTATTAGCACTGTGGATTAGGAGAATATTAGATTTAGTCCTCCAATTAGAAGCTGTGGATTGCTGCAACCCTCCAACGAGGAACAAGAGAAATAACACGTGATCAGCTCCAGAGCTACTTAAGTTCACTCTAGTAGAGAACTAATACATGACATAACCGGGTATTGCGAGGTTACCCTATAAAAACTAAATATAATGAGGTTACCAGTTGCGAGGTTACCCTATAAAAACTAAATATAATGAGGTTACCAGTTGCGAGGTTACCCTATAGAAACTAAATATAATGAGGTTACCAGTTGCGAGGTTACCCTATAGAAACTAAATATAATGAGGTTACCAGTTGCGAGGTTACCCTATAGAAACTAAATATAATGAGGTTACCAGTTGCGAGGTTACCCTATAGAAACTAAATATAATGAGGTTACCAGTTGCGAGGTTACCCTATAGAAACTAAATATAATGAGGTTACCAGTTGCGAGGTTACCCTATAAAAACTAAATATAATGAGGTTACCAGTTGCGAGGTTACCCTATAGAAACTAAATATAATGAGGTTACCAGTTGCGAGGTTACCCTATAGAAACTAAATATAATGAGGTTACCAGTTGCGAGGTTACCCTATAAAAACTAAATATAATGAGGTTACCAGTTGCGAGGTTACCCTATAAAAACTAAATATAATGAGGTTACCAGTTGCGAGGTTACCCTATAGAAACTAAATATAATGAGGTTACCAGTTGCGAGGTTACCCTATAGAAACTAAATATAATGAGGTTACCAGTTGCGAGGTTACCCTATAGAAACTAAATATAATGAGGTTACCAGTTGCGAGGTTACCCTATAAAAACTAAATATAATGAGGTTACCAGTTGCGAGGTTACCCTATAAAAACTAAATATAATGAGGTTACCAGTTGCGAGGTTACCCTATAGAAACTAAATATAATGAGGTTACCAGTTGCGAGGTTACCCTATAAAAACTAAATATAATGAGGTTACCAGTTGCGAGGTTACCCTATAAAAACTAAATATAATGAGGTTACCAGTTGCGAGGTTACCCTATAAAAACTAAATATAATGAGGTTACCAGTTGCGAGGTTACCCTATAAAAACTAAATATAATGAGGTTACCAGTTGCGAGGTTACCCTATAAAAACTAAATATAATGAGGTTACCAGTTGCGAGGTTACCCTATAAAAACTAAATATAATGAGGTTACCAGTTGCGAGGTTACCCTATAAAAACTAAATATAATGAGGTTACCAGTTGCGAGGTTACCCTATAAAAACTAAATATAATGAGGTTACCAGTTGCGAGGTTACCCTATAAAAACTAAATATAATGAGGTTACCAGTTGCGAGGTTACCCTATAAAAACTAAATATAATGAGGTTACCAGTTGCGAGGTTACCCTATAGAAACTAAATATAATGAGGTTACCAGTTGCGAGGTTACCCTATAGAAACTAAATATAATGAGGTTACCAGTTGCGAGGTTACCCTATAAAAACTAAATATAATGAGGTTACCAGTTGCGAGGTTACCCTGTATAAACTAAATATAATGAGGTTACCAGTTGCGAGGTTACCCTGTAAAAACTAAATATAATGAGGTTACCAGTTGCGAGGTTACCCTATAGAAACTAAATATAATGAGGTTACCAGTTGCGAGGTTACCCTATAGAAACTAAATATAATGAGGTTACCAGTTGCGAGGTTACCCTATAAAAACTAAATAAAATGAGGTTACCAGTTGCGAGGTTACCCTATAAAAACTAAATATAATGAGGTTACCAGTTGCGAGGTTACCCTATAAAAACTAAATATAATGAGGTTACCAGTTGCGAGGTTACCCTATAAAAACTAAATATAATGAGGTTACCAGTTGCGAGGTTACCCTATAAAAACTAAATATAATGAGGTTACCAGTTGCGAGGTTACCCTATAAAAACTAAATATAATGAGGTTACCAGTTGCGAGGTTACCCTATAAAAACTAATATAATGAGGTTACCAGTTGCGAGGTTACCCTATAAAAACTAAATATAATGAGGTTACCAGTTGCGAGGTTACCCTATAAAAACTAAATATAATGAGGTTACCAGTTGCGAGGTTACCCTATAAAAACTAAATATAATGAGGTTACCAGTTGCGAGGTTACCCTATAAAAACTAAATATAATGAGGTTACCAGTTGCGAGGTTACCCTATAAAAACTAAATATAATGAGGTTACCAGTTGCGAGGTTACCCTATAAAAACTAAATATAATGAAGTTACCAGTTGCGAGGTTACCCTATAAAAACTAAATATAATGAGGTTACCAGTTGCGAGGTTACCCTATAAAAACTAAATATAATGAGGTTACCAGTTGCGAGGTTACCCTATAAAAACTAAATATAATGAGGTTACCAGTTGCGAGGTTACCCTATAGAAACTAAATATAATGAGGTTACCAGTTGCGAGGTTACCCTATAGAAACTAAATATAATGAGGTTACCAGTTGCGAGGTTACCCTATAAAAACTAAATATAATGAGGTTACCAGTTGCGAGGTTACCCTGTATAAACTAAATATAATGAGGTTACCAGTTGCGAGGTTACCCTGTAAAAACTAAATATAATGAGGTTACCAGTTGCGAGGTTACCCTATAGAAACTAAATATAATGAGGTTACCAGTTGCGAGGTTACCCTATAGAAACTAAATATAATGAGGTTACCAGTTGCGAGGTTACCCTATAAAAACTAAATAAAATGAGGTTACCAGTTGCGAGGTTACCCTATAAAAACTAATATAATGAGGTTACCAGTTGCGAGGTTACCCTATAAAAACTAAATATAATGAGGTTACCAGTTGCGAGGTTACCCTATAAAAACTAAATATAATGAGGTTACCAGTTGCGAGGTTACCCTATAAAAACTAAATATAATGAGGTTACCAGTTGCGAGGTTACCCTATAAAAACTAAATATAATGAGGTTACCAGTTGCGAGGTTACCCTATAAAAACTAAATATAATGAGGTTACCAGTTGCGAGGTTACCCTATAAAAACTAAATATAATGAGGTTACCAGTTGCGAGGTTACCCTATAAAAACTAAATATAATGAGGTTACCAGTTGCGAGGTTACCCTATAAAAACTAAATATAATGAGGTTACCAGTTGCGAGGTTACCCTATAAAAACTAAATATAATGAGGTTACCAGTTGCGAGGTTACCCTATAAAAACTAAATATAATGAGGTTACCAGTTGCGAGGTTACCCTATAAAAACTAAATATAATGAGGTTACCAGTTGCGAGGTTACCCTATAAAAACTAAATATAATGAGGTTACCAGTTGCGAGGTTACCCTATAAAAACTAAATATAATGAGGTTACCAGTTGCGAGGTTACCCTATAAAAACTAAATATAATGAGGTTACCAGTTGCGAGGTTACCCTATAAAAACTAAATATAATGAGGTTACCAGTTGCGAGGTTACCCTATAAAAACTAAATATAATGAGGTTACCAGTTGCGAGGTTACCCTATAAAAACTAAATATAATGAGGTTACCAGTTGCGAGGTTACCCTATAAAAACTAAATATAATGAGGTTAGCAGTTGCGAGGTTACCCTATAAAAACTAAATATAATGAGGTTACCAGTTGCGAGGTTACCCTATAAAAACTAAATATAATGAGGTTACCAGTTGCGAGGTTACCCTATAAAAACTAAATATAATGAGGTTACCAGTTGCGAGGTTACCCTATAAAAACTAAATATAATGAGGTTACCAGTTGCGAGGTTACCCTATAAAAACTAAATATAATGAGGTTACCAGTTGCGAGGTTACCCTATAAAAACTAAATATAATGAGGTTACCAGTTGCGAGGTTACCCTATAAAAACTAAATATAATGAGGTTACCAGTTGCGAGGTACCCTATAAAAACTAAATATAATGAGGTTACCAGTTGCGAGGTTACCCTATAAAACTAAATATAATGAGGTTACCAGTTGCGAGGTTACCCTATAAAAACTAAATATAATGAGGTTACCAGTTGCGAGGTTACCCTATAAAAACTGAATATAATGAGGTTACCAGTTGCGAGGTTACCCTATAAAAACTGAATATAATGAGGTTACCAGTTGCGAGGTTACCCTATAAAAACTAAATATAATGAGGTTACCAGTTGCGAGGTTACCCTATAAAAACTAAATATAATGAGGTTACCAGTTGCGAGGTTACCCTATAAAAACTGAATATAATGAGGTTAGCAGTTGCGAGGTTACCCTATAAAAACTAAATATAATGAGGTTACCAGTTGCGAGGTTACCCTATAAAAACTAAATATAATGAGGTTACCAGTTGCGAGGTTACCCTATAAAAACTAAATATAATGAGGTTACCAGTTGCGAGGTTACCCTATAAAACTAAATATAATGAGGTTACCAGTTGCGAGGTTACCCTATAAAAACTAAATATAATGAGGTTACCAGTTGCGAGGTTACCCTATAAAAACTAAATATAATGAGGTTACCAGTTGCGAGGTTACCCTATAAAAACTAAATATAATGAGGTTACCAGTTGCGAGGTAACCCTATAAAAACTAAATATAATGAGGTTACCAGTTGCGAGGTTACCCTATAGAAACTAAATATAATGAGGTTACCAGTTGCGAGGTTACCCTATAAAAACTAAATATAATGAGGTTACCAGTTGCGAGGTTACCCTATAAAAACTAAATATAATGAGGTTACCAGTTGCGAGGTTACCCTATAAAAACTAAATATAATGAGGTTACCAGTTGCGAGGTTACCCTATAAAAACTAAATATAATGAGGTTACCAGTTGCGAGGTTACCCTATAAAAACTAAATATAATGAGGTTACCAGTTGCGAGGTTACCCTATAAAAACTAAATATAATGAGGTTACCAGTTGCGAGGTTACCCTATAGAAACTAAATATAATGAGGTTACCAGTTGCGAGGTAACCCTATAGAAACTAAATATAATGAGGTTACCAGTTGCGAGGTTACCCTATAGAAACTAAATATAATGAGGTTACCAGTTGCGAGGTTACCCTATAAAAACTAAATATAATGAGGTTACCAGTTGCGAGGTTACCCTATAAAACTAAATATAATGAGGTTACCAGTTGCGAGGTTACCCTATAAAAACTAAATATAATGAGGTTACCAGTTGCGAGGTTACCCTATAAAAACTAAATATAATGAGGTTATCAGTTGCGAGTTACCCTATAAAAACTAAATATAATGAGGTTACCAGTTGCGAGGTTACCCTATAGAAACTAAATATATGAGGTTACCAGTTGCGAGGTTACCCTATAAAAAACTAAATATAATGAGGTTACAGTTGCGAGGTTACCCTATATAAACTAAATATAATGAGGTTACCAGTTTGCGAGGTACCCTGTAAAAACTAAATATAATGAGGTTACCAGTTGCGAGTTACCCTATAAAAACTAAATATGATGAGGTTACCAGTTGCGAGGTTACCCTATAAAAAACTAAATATAATGAGGTTACCAGTTGCGAGGTTACCCTATAAAAACTAAATATAATGAGGTTACCAGTTGCGAGGTAACCCTATAAAAACTAAATATAATGAGGTTACCAGTTGCGAGGTTACCCTATAGAAACTAAATATAATGAGGTTACCAGTTGCGAGGTTACCCTATAAAAAACTAAATATAATGAGGTTACCAGTTTGCGAGGTTACCCTATAAAAACTAAATATAATGAGGTTACCAGTTGCGAGGTTACCCTATAAAAACTAAATATAATGAGGTTACCAGTTGCGAGGTTACCCTATAAAAACTAAATATAATGAGGTTACCAGTTGCGAGGTTACCCTATAAAAACTAAATATAATGGAGGTTACCAGTTGCCGAGGTTACCCTATAGAAACTAATATAATGAGGTTACCAGTTCGAGGTTACCCTATAGAAACTAAATATAATGAGGTTACCATTGCGAGGTAACCCTATAGAAACCTAAATATAATGAGGTTACCAGTTGCGAGGTTACCCTATAGAAACTAAATATAATGAGGTTACCAGTTGCGAGGTTACCCTATAAAAACTAAATATAATGAGGTTACCAGTTGCGAGGTTACCCTATAAAAACTAAATATAATGAGGTTACCAGTTGCGAGGTTACCCTATAAAAACTAAATATAATGAGGTTATCAGTTGCGAGGTTACCCTATAAAAACTAAATATAATGAGGTTACCAGTTGCGAGGTTACCCTATAGAAACTAAATATAATGAGGTTACCAGTTGCGAGGTTACCCTATAAAAACTAAATATAATGAGGTTACCAGTTGCGAGGTTACCCTATATAAACTAAATATAATGAGGTTACCAGTTGCGAGGTTACCCTGTAAAAACTAAATATAATGAGGTTACCAGTTGCGAGGTTTACCCTATAAAAACTAAATATAATGAGGTTACCAGTTGCGAGGTTACCCTATAGAAACTAAATATAATGAGGTTACCAGTTGCGAGGTTACCCTATAAAAACTAAATATAATGGAGGTTACCAGTTTGCGAGGGTTACCCTATAAAAACTAAATATAATGAGGTTACCAGTTGCGAGGTTACCCTATAAAAACTAAATATAATGAGGTTACCAGTTGCGAGGTTACCCTATAAAAACTAAATATAATGAGGTTACCAGTTGCGAGGTTACCCTAATAAAAACTAAATATAATGAGGTTACCAGTTGCGAGGTTACCCTATAAAAACTAAATATAATGAGGTTACCAGTTGCGAGGTTACCCTATAAAATACTAAATATAATGAGGTTACCAGTTGCGAGGTTACCCTATAAAAACTAAATATAATGAGGTTACCAGTTGCGAGGTTACCCTATAAAAACTAAATATAATGAGGTTACCAGTTGCGAGGTTACCCTATTAAAACTAAATATAATGAGGTTACCAGTTGCGAGGTTACCTATAGAAACTAAATATAATGAGGTTACCAGTTGCGAGGTTACCCTATAGAAACTAAATATAATGAGGTTACCAGTTGCGAGGTTACCCTATAGAAACTAAATATAATGAGGTTACCAGTTGCGAGGTTACCCTATAGAAACTAAATATAATGAGGTTACCAGTTGCGAGGTTACCCTATAAAACTAAATATAATGAGGTTACCAGTTGCGAGGTTACCCTATAAAAACTAAATATAATGAGGTTACCAGTTGCGAGGTTACCCATATAAAAACTAAATATAATGAGGTTACCAGTTGCGAGGTTACCCTATAAAAACTAAATATAAGGGGGAGTAACCCAAAAAAACCCAATCCCAGTATGACCTTTTCTAGGGTAGGAGTTGGGTTTTTTTGGGTTTTTTACAAATTTTTCATTTGAAGGAAATAAATCATTTAGGCACCTAGCAAAACAATTATCTAGTACAACATCACTGTTGGTGTTCATCACTACAAACATCATCAAATAGATATAATCGCTTAAATATCACCCAAAAGCAGTTATTTTATTCACTGATGTGCTCAGAAGAAGTTGGCCATCCAGATATGATATCAGCCATATGTAATGCTCACTTCGATGGCCATGGCAAATTGAGTTAGTAGGGACGCAACTCACTGATGACCCCAACCCTGACCGCAACCGGTACGAGAGGAATAAAGCCTTTTCTTCTCACCTTCACGATCTCTGTTTCCGTTTTCCTGATCATCCGCTTAACGAGAAACAAATGCTCTATCTCCAACTGAAAGAATCTTGCAGTTACCATCAGCTGCGTGATCACATGTGATATTAAGTGATATCTTCGCTTGTTTATAGCCCTGGAGTCGCTAAAATCTTGATTGGGATGGCATTCGATCTCGCCCTCCATTGAGGCAAACCTCAACAGCCGTATCATGATGCAGAGCATCACCATACACAGTTACTATTTTCGCCCATTCCTCTGATGAGTCAATATCCTCCACATCTATTCTTCATCATCTGTTTCCGCTTCGTCACTCTCTGCTCCGTCAGAAGATGGTTGGAAAGCCTCTCCTTCAAAGTTACAGTGTCCTTATCGCATCATAAACATTTTTACAAGTAGGCAGGTGGTCTTTCAATGGTTGTGTGAAGCTTAGGTGGCCCAAGGCGTCACCGCTGGATAGAAGCTGGGTGGAAGCCCTGGTCTGATGTGAGGCTCCCAGAACTTTGAAAAGGGGTATCCTGCTGGTGCCCTCTTCCAGACACTCATCGGACAGCATGATGAAAGCCACTACCTCCACGTGGTGAAGACTGGATACTGGACAGGGGGTCCAGGCTAAAGGCAGGACGGTCGACGGGAGACGGGAGCCCCGGAAGTTCAATAATTTGATCTATTGACTCCTTAACTCTTGGTCTACAAGAGGCTTTGAGACTCGTAAATCTTTACTGTGGATTGCACAGTAGCTAAAGAGGTGTTGGCTGTTACCCTGTTCAACCTAGTCTACTATGACCCAGCTAGACTGGACCACACTCTGGTAGTCAGGATTACGGCTCCCTATGCCCGGGGTACCGGGTAACGAGGTAGTCAGGGGAAGGGTTAGTCCCCGCTAAAGTGTAGCTCTGTTTCTCACTCTAACCTCCTTATGCTTTTGGGATAAAATCGGAAAGTCCCACACTGGAGCAGGTGACGATTGGGTAAGGATTACAACTGATGCTGTTTGGTAGAAAAAGGAAGTGTCACATTTGTCTTGTATAGCATATGTTCGTGCAATTACATGCTCAAGATACCCAAGATATTATGGCGAGAGTTAAAGATGGCTTTTGTTCAAGCGGATTGCCTTAACCTTTTACTCTTTTAGTGGCGCAAGAGTTAAGAACACAATCCACTGCCAATGTGCAGGGGGACTGCACAGGATTGTGAGCCAACTGAAAAGTCAATATGAATCTTATCAACAGCTTAAGGGTTAAAGCCCCTTATTTTTCTAGTGGAAGTGGTTGCCGGGGTAATTACGCTGCTATTACAGAAGCTGATAACTCGGTCTCCACAACACGACAACCTATTTCTACAGAAAGTCAAACAAGAAAACATCAAAAAAATATGAACATTAATTGTATTGTATCATGTAAAAGGACTGCTAAGGTTAGCACATTTAACATAAGAACAGCCAGAGAACAGCACAAACGCATCGAACTAAGAACTTGCAGAACTATTTTCTCGAATCAAACTGCACATCCTTGGCCTGCAAGAACATCATGTAGTGCATTCTGAGCCTACCAGGATAGAAAAGATGAACAAAGGGATTCATCTAGTGACCTCATCTGTGTGGAGAAACGCAGCTGGCGCTTCTAATGGGAGAGTAGGAATCATCTTGACGAGGACAGCATATGAGGCTATTTAAGTCTTATAAAATCTTACAGCGCAAGGATCCTCACCATGTCTTTCAATGGAAAGCGCAGGCTCACTGTCATCACATGCTACAGTCCTACAGAAGCCTCATCTGATGAGGAGGCAGAAAATCTCTTTTGTCTAAAACCAAGCATCTTACTGTTAATTTAGTAGAAGAGGAGCCACACACAATAACTTCTAAGGACGGACATGCCTTAGAGGAAGTTGAGGATTTTTTCTACCCAGGAGCCTGGATAAGTACAACAGAGCACGACTTTAGGGTACGCAAGGCCAAGGCATGGGCTGCCTACCACAAAATGAAGGCTATATGGAGGTCCAATTTGCGCCGAGATTTAAAGATCCGTCTGTTTCAAGGCTACAGTTGAATCAATCTTCCTGTATGGAACGGAAACGTGGACAATGACAGAATCTTTGAAAAGAATAGACGGATGTTACAGTAAAATGCTTTGGATGGCCCTAAACGTGGACTGGAGAGAACATCGCACCAACAAAGAGGTCTTTAAATCACTCCCAAGAGATAGTTCGAAGATACAGGCCAGAAGAATGAGGTCGGCTGGGCACATCCAGAGATCCAGCGATGTGATGACCTGGCAGTACACCAACTTCTCCTTCGGGAACCTAGCCATGGGACCAGAGGGAGGGGCAGACCACCGCTCACTTTCGTCGATAACCTAATAAGTGACACCGTACTCAAGAACACTGGGGAGATTAAGGAGCTTATGGCGGACAGAAAGCTTTGGAGACACATCATTGAGACTCGGACTCTGAAGCCGCCTTAAGTCAAGTAATTTAAGTCATGTGCTTTGACTTGCCCTTGACCTTCGTCATAGCCTCCTTCCATGACAGGAGAACACATTTGCCACATTTCCACTTTGTGCATTAATATGGATTATATCTCGATGATCGAGACATCCTGTTTGCTATCGTGATAACATACTATCAATATAAACACACTCATATACTATGTAAACTATCTATTAAGTTAAGACATGAGAACAACACGTAGGTAAGACTCAGTGGGAAATAATTCACATTCAATACAATTAATGAAATGGCTAGAATTTTGTTTAAATTTTGTTTAAAAAACCCAAAAAAACCCAATCCCAGTATTACCTTTTCTTGGGTAGGGGTTGGGTTTTTTTGGGTTACACCCCCCCCCCCCCCCCCCCCCATATAATGAGGTTACCAGTTGCGAGGTTACCCTATAAAAACTAAATATAATGAGGTTACCAGTTGCGAGGTTACCCTATAAAAACTAAATATAATGAGGTTACCAGTTGCGAGGTTACCCTATAAAAACTAAATATAATGAGGTTACCAGTTGCGAGGTTACCCTATAAAAACTAAATATAATGAGGTTACCAGTTGCGAGGTTACCCTATAAAAACTAAATATAATGAGGTTACCAGTTGCGAGGTTACCCACCATTAAACACCATTTCATATGTTCATTAATATACTTCCCAACTCTTAGTAGTAGTAGTAGTAGTAGTGCGTTCTAATAATAATAATAGTAATAGTGCGTTCTAGTTGCTGCACTTACTCTCACTGTGAGTATTCTTATTAAACACATCCCTCCCCCAGGTTATTCTAGCTAAGTACGCCAGTGATACCATCCTCCAGGTAGGGTGGGCACTAGCCTCCCTGGACCTGCTCGTATAGTAAACACATCCCTCCCCCAGGTTATTCTAGCTAAGTACGCCAGTGATACCATCCTCCAGGCAGGGTGGGCACTAGCCTCCCTGGACCTGCTCGTATAGTAAACTAATCCCTCCCCCAGGTTATTCTAGCTAAGTACGCCAGTGATACCATCCTCCAGGCAGGGTGGGCACTAGCCTCCCTGGACCTGCTCGTATAGTAAACACATCCCTCCCCCAGGTTATTCTAGCTAAGTACGCCAGTGATACCATCCTCCAGGCAGGGTGGGCACTAGCCTCCCTGGACCTGCTCGTATAGTAAACACATCCCTCCCCCAGGTTATTCTAGCTAAGTACGCCAGTGATACCATCCTCCAGGCAGGGTGGGCACTAGCCTCCCTGGACCTGCTCGTATAGTAAACACATCCCTCCCCCAGGTTATTCTAGCTAAGTACGCCAGTGATACCATCCTCCAGGCAGGGTGGGCACTAGCCTCCCTGGACCTGCTCGTATAGTAAACACATCCCTCCCCCAGGTTATTCTAGCTAAGTACGCCAGTGATACCATCCTCCAGGCAGGGTGGGCACTAGCCTCCCTGGACCTGCTCGTATAGTAAACACATCCCTCCCCCAGGTTATTCTAGCTAAGTACGCCAGTGATACCATCCTCCAGGCAGGGTGGGCACTAGCCTCCCTGGACCTGCTCGTATAGTAAACACATCCCTCCCCCAGGTTATTCTAGCTAAGTACGCCAGTGATACCATCCTCCAGGCAGGGTGGGCACTAGCCTCCCTGGACCTGCTCGTATAGTAAACACATCCCTCCCCCAGGTTATTCTAGCTAAGTACGCCAGTGATACCATCCTCCAGGCAGGGTGGGCACTAGCCTCCCTGGACCTGCTCGTATAGTAAACACATCCCTCCCCCAGGTTATTCTAGCTAAGTACGCCAGTGATACCATCCTCCAGGCAGGGTGGGCACTAGCCTCCCTGGACCTGCTCGTATAGTAAACACATCCCTCCCCCAGGTTATTCTAGCTAAGTACGCCAGTGATACCATCCTCCAGGCAGGGTGGGCACTAGCCTCCCTGGACCTGCTCGTATAGTAAACACATCCCTCCCCCAGGTTATTCTAGCTAAGTACGCCAGTGATACCATCCTCCAGGCAGGGTGGGCACTAGCCTCCCTGGACCTGCTCGTATAGTAAACACATCCCTCCCCCAGGTTATTCTAGCTAAGTACGCCAGTGATACCATCCTCCAGGCAGGGTGGGCACTAGCCTCCCTGGACCTGCTCGTATAGTAAACACATCCCTCCCCCAGGTTATTCTAGCTAAGTACGCCAGTGATACCATCCTCCAGGCAGGGTGGGCACTAGCCTCCCTGGACCTGCTCGTATAGTAAACACATCCCTCCCCCAGGTTATTCTAGCTAAGTACGCCAGTGATACCATCCTCCAGGCAGGGTGGGCACTAGCCTCCCTGGACCTGCTCGTATAGTAAACACATCCCTCCCCCAGGTTATTCTAGCTAAGTACGCCAGTGATACCATCCTCCAGGCAGGGTGGGCACTAGCCTCCCTGGACCTGCTCGTATAGTAAACACATCCCTCCCCCAGGTTATTCTAGCTAAGTACGCCAGTGATACCATCCTCCAGGCAGGGTGGGCACTAGCCTCCCTGGACCTGCTCGTATAGTAAACACATCCCTCCCCCAGGTTATTCTAGCTAAGTACGCCAGTGATACCATCCTCCAGGCAGGGTGGGCACTAGCCTCCCTGGACCTGCTCGTATAGTAAACACATCCCTCCCCCAGGTTATTCTAGCTAAGTACGCCAGTGATACCATCCTCCAGGCAGGGTGGGCACTAGCCTCCCTGGACCTGCTCGTATAGTAAACACATCCCTCCCCCAGGTTATTCTAGCTAAGTACGCCAGTGATACCATCCTCCAGGCAGGGTGGGCACTAGCCTCCCTGGACCTGCTCGTATAGTAAACACATCCCTCCCCCAGGTTATTCTAGCTAAGTACGCCAGTGATACCATCCTCCAGGCAGGGTGGGCACTAGCCTCCCTGGACCTGCTCGTATAGTAAACACATCCCTCCCCCAGGTTATTCTAGCTAAGTACGCCAGTGATACCATCCTCCAGGCAGGGTGGGCACTAGCCTCCCTGGACCTGCTCGTATAGTAAACACATCCCTCCCCCAGGTTATTCTAGCTAAGTACGCCAGTGATACCATCCTCCAGGCAGGGTGGGCACTAGCCTCCCTGGACCTGCTCGTATAGTAAACACATCCCTCCCCCAGGTTATTCTAGCTAAGTACGCCAGTGATACCATCCTCCAGGCAGGGTGGGCACTAGCCTCCCTGGACCTGCTCGTATAGTAAACACATCCCTCCCCCAGGTTATTCTAGCTAAGTACGCCAGTGATACCATCCTCCAGGCAGGGTGGGCACTAGCCTCCCTGGACCTGCTCGTATAGTAAACACATCCCTCCCCCAGGTTATTCTAGCTAAGTACGCCAGTGATACCATCCTCCAGGCAGGGTGGGCACTAGCCTCCCTGGACCTGCTCGTATAGTAAACACATCCCTCCCCCAGGTTATTCTAGCTAAGTACGCCAGTGATACCATCCTCCAGGCAGGGTGGGCACTAGCCTCCCTGGACCTGCTCGTATAGTAAACACATCCCTCTCCCAGGTTATTCTAGCTAAGTACGCCAGTGATACCATCCTCCAGGCAGGGTGGGCACTAGCCTCCCTGGACCTGCTCGTATAGTAAACACATCCCTCCCCCAGGTTATTCTAGCTAAGTACGCCAGTGATACCATCCTCCAGGCAGGGTGGGCACTAGCCTCCCTGGACCTGCTCGGCTCGCCTGGTCTCATGATTAGGAGCACACTAACTGGAGTTAGAGATCTGGTGTTCCTGCCTTACGAGGGTCAGTACTGTATCTATATAATACTATACGTGTATCTTCACTTCATAACAACATGTTTACTGTATCAAGAAGCATCCAAAACAAACTGTATGTCACGTGGTGTGAATTGGTCAGTTTATGTCACGTGATGTGATTACTGTGTTCTGATTGGTTAGTTTGTGTCACGTGGTGTGATTACAGTGCTCTGATTGCTTGGTTCGTGTCACATGGTGTGAATACAGTGCTCTGATTGGTTACTTTCTCCCCAGGTCTGACAAGAGGTCCCACTGCGTTTGTGAGTGGTATTGCTGCCGGATCCGCTTCTCTTGCCAGAAATATAGGTTGGTTATTTCTCTCTTTAATATAATTTTGTTTTATCAGGTTTTACAACTGTCTGATAATAAACATTTTCCAAACTTACATAAGCTGAACTGCGGTTGTATTGTTTAAATTACTTAGTTAAGCAGATCAACCAAATAAGTATTTAACTGTTAACACACTGTTAACGCACAGTTAACACTGTTAACGCACTGTTAACACACTGTTAACGTTTAGTTAACACACTCCCTACCAACAGACCCAAATTGTACCCCTGTTTAATATTTATTAAAAAATAACCGTGTCTAATTGTAGGAACAGGAGTAATAACGAGTGTCACTAATCTGGCGGTCAGTATCAGTAGAAATATGGACAGAATGTCTCTGGACGAGGGGTGAGTTGTGACGTCATCATTATCTAATATAACGTCATCGTTATCCTATATGACGTAATCATAACCCTAAATGACGTCATTATTACCCTAAATGACGTCATTATTATTTAATATGACGTCATCGTTACCCTATATGACGTCATCATTATCTGATATGACGTCATCATTACCCTATGATCTTGTAATCCTGATTATCATTATAACATTATAAGTTAACCAATAACACCCCTGTTATTATAACATTATAAGTTACCTAATAACACCTCTGTTCCCAGACACAGGTCCCTGTGTGCGATACACAGGAGGAGTTACAAAGCCTCTCACTTTGGTTCGGGCCTGTCTAAAGGTCTCACAGGACTGGGGTTACACTTGTTATCTGCTGTAGCCGGTCTAGTTCACCAACCTATACAGGTAATGTAGTGTTAATTGCTAGTGTTAGTAATGTTTGGCAGGTTTAGATGAGTAAATAAGTAACAAGTATTGTAATTATTATTATATTATCATTGTTAGTTCACATTTACAAATGTTCAGGATATCGGAGCATCAGATGGGATAGTGGGAGCTACCAGGGGATTAGTAACGGGTGTATCTAAGGGCCTGGTTGGCATGGTAACCAAACCACTGGGAGGAGCAGCAGAGTTGGTAGCTAATACAGGAGAGGGATTGTTAACTGGAGCTGGCTGGACTTTAGCTCCCAGCCCTCTAGTACCAGACCTCAACCAGCTTCTCAAATCAGATACCAGACTCAGGTATACTGTGCTCTGATTGGTTGGTTTGTGTCACGTGGTGTGAATACTGTGCTCTGATTGGTTGGTTTGTGTCACGTGGTGTGTATACTGTGCTCTCATTGGCTGGTTTGTGTCACGTGGTGTGTATACTGTGCTCTGATTGGCTGGTTTGAATCACGTGGTGTGAATACTGTGCTCTGATTGGCTGGTTTGAATCACGTGGTGTGAATACTGTGTTCTGATTGGCTGGTGTGTGTCACGTGGTGTGTATACTGTGCTCTGATTGGCTGGTTTGAATCACGTGGTGTGAAAACTGTGCTCTCATTGGTTGGTTTGTGTCACGTGGTGTGTATACTGTGCTCTGATTGGCTGGTTTGAATCACGTGGTGTGAAAACTGTGCTCTCATTGGTTGGTTTGTGTCACGTGGTGTTAATACTGTGCTCTCATTGGTTGGTTTGTGTCACGTGCTGTGAATACAGCGCTCTGATTGGCTAGTTTATAACCGCCCCATTTTTCAGGGTGGCACTAGAGTTACTGCAGCTGAAGACAGGAGATGATATTCACCTTGTACAGTGTACTGTCACCCCTATTCTTATATACGTCGTTATTAGCCCTGATAAAATGTAAGTAACTTATTATTTAATATTTCATGAATTTTAAACTTACGTAAGCTAAGCATGAAACTTTGGAAGTAAGATTGTTTTATATAACTTCTATACATTTATTATCTAGTTGAAATTATAAACAACTTACCAGGAAGCGTTACCATTAATTTGAAAATGTTGAATATCAATAATTACCTAGTTATTAATGATTAATAATTAACTTGTTGTGTTTCAGATTCCTGTTGCTAGATTCTATTATTCAATGTTTTAACCGGTCCTCTGTACGCTTCGTGTTCGGGCAGTCCAATGTGGCAATCTACTGTCCTGAAAACAAAGGTATGTTACGTTACTATGGTAACGGTGTGTTAAGGGGGGGGGGCCCTTAATTAATTACTTAATAGATTGGTCGATTAATCATTTTGTTGATGAATAAGTTGGAAATTGATTTAAAATAATATCAGATTGTTTGATTAATGTTGATCAGCTATCTAACAAATAAACGTCCCACAGAGGATGAGGCGAGTAAGCTGGACAAGTCACTGCTGGCTAAGATAAACAAGATGTACAACCTACCAAGTGAGGCGGCTCCCTCAGATAGCAGCAGTGATCTTATAGCTACATTACCTCTAGACTTTCCTAAGAGTGTGCTGCTCAACAACCTGCTCTCTACCAAGTGAGGCGGCTCCCTCAGATAGCAGCAGTGATCTTATAGCTACCTTACCTCTAGACTTTCCTAAGAGTGTGCTGCTCAACAACCTGCTCTCTACCAAGTGAGGGGGCTCCCTCAGATAGCAGCAGTGATCTTATAGCTACCTTACCTCTAGACTTTCCTAAGAGCGTGCTACTCAACAACCTGCTCTCTACCAAGTGAGGCGGCTCCCTCAGATAGCAGCAGTGATCTTATAGCTACCTTACCTCTAGACTTTCCTAAGAGTGTGCTGCTCAACAACCTGCTCTCTACCAAGTGAGGCGGCTCCCTCAGATAGCAGCAGTGATCTTATAGCTACCTTACCTCTAGACTTTCCTAAGAGTGTGCTGCTCAACAACCTGCTCACTACCAAGTGAGGGGGCTCCCTCGGATAGCAGCAGTGATCTTATAGCTACCTTACCTCTAGACTTTCCTAAGAGTGTGCTGCTCAACAACCTGCTCTCTACCAAGTGAGGCGGCTCCCTCAGATAGCAGCAGTGATCTTATAGCTACCTTACCTCTAGACTTTCCTAAGAGTGTGCTGCTCAACAACCTGCTCTCTACCAAGTGAGGCGGCTCCCTCAGATAGCAGCAGTGATCTTATAGCTACCTTACCTCTAGACTTTCCTAAGAGTGTGCTGCTCAACAACCTGCTCTCTACCAAGTGAGGCGGCTCCCTCAGATAGCAGCAGTGATCTTATAGCTACCTTACCTCTAGACTTTCCTAAGAGTGTGCTGCTCAACAACCTGCTCTCTACCAAGTGAGGCGGCTCCCTCAGATAGCAGCAGTGATCTTATAGCTACCTTACCTCTAGACTTTCCTAAGAGTGTGCTGCTCAACAACCTGCTCTCTACCAAGTGAGGCGGCTCCCTCAGATAGCAGCAGTGATCTTATAGCTACCTTACCTCTAGACTTTCCTAAGAGTGTGCTGCTCAACAACCTGCTCTCTACCAAGTGAGGCGGCTCCCTCAGATAGCAGCAGTGATCTTATAGCTACCTTACCTCTAGACTTTCCTAAGAGTGTGCTGCTCAACAACCTGCTCTCTACCAAGTGAGGCGGCTCCCTCAGATAGCAGCAGTGATCTTATAGCTACCTTACCTCTAGACTTTCCTAAGAGTGTGCTGCTCAACAACCTGCTCACTACCAAGTGAGGCGGCTCCCTCAGATAGCAGCAGTGATCTTATAGCTACCTTACCTCTAGACTTTCCTAAGAGTGTGCTACTCAACAACCTGCTCTCTACCAAGTGAGGGGGCTCCCTCAGATAGCAGCAGTGATCTTATAGCTACCTTACCTCTAGACTTTCCTAAGAGCGTGCTACTCAACAACCTGCTCTCTACCAAGTGAGGCGGCTCCCTCAGATAGCAGCAGTGATCTTATAGCTACCTTACCTCTAGACTTTCCTAAGAGTGTGCTGCTCAACAACCTGCTCTCTACCAAGTGAGGGGGCTCCCTCGGATAGCAGCAGTGATCTGATAGCTACCTTACCTTTAGACTTTCCTAAGAGCGTGCTACTCAACAACCTGCTCTCAAAATATTAGAGTGTTGCTATGGTAACTGCTGGAGTAGTTGCTATGGTAACTGCTGGAGTAGTTGCTATAGTAACTGCTAGAGTAGTTGCTATGGTAACTGCTGGAGTAGTTGCTATGGTAACTGCTGGAGTAGTTGCTATGGTAACTGCTGGAGTAGTTGCTATGGTAACTGCTGGAGTAGTTGTAGTAGTAGTGTATTAGTAACGTGTATAATGGACTCTGGTTTGACACGTGATACAGATTTTTCAACTTATTCCAGAATTTTTGCAGACTTGTTAAGATGATTTTCAGAGTCTGTTTTCAACGACTCAAATAAACGGATAATAAATACGGATTGTATTAAATGTAACGATGAGTTAACATTCATAATACTGAGTTAACATTGAACGCTGAGTTAACATTGAACGTTGAATTAACATTGATAATGCTGTGTTAACATTGAACGCTGATTTAACATTGATAATACTGTGCATGTTTTTAATTTTCTCGCTGGTTCTGTCTTGGGAAGCTGTGCTATAGACTATACTACTATACTATAGTATAGTGTAATATAGTCGCATAATTTATTTTGAGATTTCTCTCATCTCTGCACTTCTCTATTTATCAGTTTACATCTATATTTATTAGTGGTACAACCTGCATACTTGTAATTTCAGTTTTGTAGAAAGTTTATTATTAGAGTTGGGATCAATATTTTTAATAAATCTGTTTAGATATGGAGTTGTAGTTGTACTTATACAGAAATACGCAATTTGATTATTTTTCTTTGAAAGTGCGAATTTGATTTCGATTACTCGAAGAGTTTTTTGCCAAACTTTTTTGGGGGAGGGGAGGGGGTGTAATTATTTATTTTGCAACTATTAAATATTTTTGCAATACTAACATAGTCATTAACGGTCATTCGTGAATCATGGGAGTCAAGAGATAAAAACAGATCCGCGGTTATCGTTACTGCGCCTCCTAACGATAGCAAATCCAGTAAAAGCCCCTTTTTGTGACCGATTTGTAAACAAAAGAAACGGTCTCACTGTGAGCATTGAGACTCTAACTCTAACCGGTCAAGCCTTGCTACACGTTGCATACCTCTCTCTTACCTGGGGACCTCAGGCTATTATATTTATTTTCATAATCTCTATTCGGCGGAATGACAGGCTGAGTGCGGCCCAGTTGTAGCGCGATGCACTACTGGGTCGCGCGCGCATCAAATAATGCTTCTCGCAACCACAGATGCAGATCGGCGAGATGCGAAGGATTGACATCAAGCGGCCCAGTAAACCTCTCGTGCACTTCGGCCAGCGAGAAAGCCTTTTGCGGCCGGCCGGCCGCCGCACGCTTCGCGCGCTATCAAAAGGGGTTGCATGCAGCGTGTGTCAAGTCAAGCCCTAAACAATCGAGTTCGTGTTTTACTAGCCTGTCCTGATAATGATATGAACAAAACGATTTTGCTTATAAATAACTCCTGAGCTTGAGGTCAGAAAATTAACGGGTAAAACCCGTACATCACAGTGCTGGCATTAAGACTAGGGGGTGCACAATTTAGTAGGAGCGGCAGTCAGCAGCAATTTCTTTGCACTGTAGTCTCCCTGTGTGGGGGCCGGGGGTGATTCGAAATCAGCGTCCAAAAATACTCCGAACAAAATTACTTTCATACCTTCAGCCAGGGCCTTTTTAACGGGTGATACTCGTAAATTTAAAATATTTGTTTCGACGAGTCCAACTCGGCGCGCGTCCTAGTAGGTTATAACTTATAAACCTACAAGGGCCTTTTCACAAAAAAATTTTTTAAATTTGGGCGGTTGATTTATTGTATCACGTTGCGACCCCCACGGTCGTTGTGACCCCCCTATATCGTCTTGACGATACAGGGGAGCCGCGCACTCGTGCGCGGCGGGTCATACAACGTATGACAAGTGATTTTCATTTAGTGGCAGCTCAACCATTTTTAATGAACTAGCCCGTCGCGCGCTACTTCGTAGCACTTGCCTCGGGCATTTCGAGAAGAAAGCGGCACGCGCGCTACTTCGAAGAAATTTAGACGAGTAACATCCGTTAAGTCAAAGTTGTATGTTTATAACCTACCAGGACGCGCGCCGAGTTGGACTCGTCGACGCGGACGGTCATATTTGAAACAAATGTCGTTTTACCAGTATCGTGGCCACGATACAGCCGCGCACTTGTATACAACGTATTACAAATCAAGAGGCTTGCATATAATGAACATATTGACACGGGTGCAGAGTTGAGTCTGTACGGAACCTAGTAGTTTCAGTTCCTTGTTTAACTTGCCGTACAGCAAGGACATCCACTACTTTAGCCCGGCGAGGCACATAACTCACTCTACAACTCCATGTCATGTCAAATGTTTCATATATACTAGCCAAGTTCACAAAATATATCCTTGTGTTTGAGAAGCGTTCGTTAGAACGGCTTTTTTTTCTTCAACGATTACCTCCATTGCATCACGTACGCTTAGATTCATGGTTAATTGACGATGTCAATTCATCTCAGCTCGGCGTGGCACAGTAGCGCATCTCGCCGATCTAGAGAGGTGAGAAGCCTCATTGAGTGCGCGGCGTGGCACAGTAACGCATCGCGCTACAAACTCATGGCTATGTGAATCTGTTTTGCAACAGATTTTCGTAAAGTATATTTATGTATATAAATATTGCCAATACATAATATATTTAATTTACGATGTCAATTTATTTTGTCATACGTTGTTATATGAGTGCGCGGCTCCCCCTGTATCGTCACCATAGTGAAACGACCGTGGGGGTCGCAACGTGATACACAATTTATCGCAGCTCGGCGACGCCAGTAGCGCATTTCGCCTATCTAGCGAGGTGTGGTTACGAGAAGCATAATTGAGTGCGCGGCCCGGCCCATGAACGCATTGCGCTACAACTAATATATGTTTAAATTTAAAACCATTACATTCTTACCTTATATTCTTACTGTCATAGCAGTGACTAGGAATAGCTCAACTCTAATAACTAGATCAAACATCTCGTGACAATTATTACAGTTTTAATACTGTCATAACAAGGACTAGGAATAGCTCAACTCTAACAACTAGATCAAACATCTCGTGAGAATTATTACAGTTTTAATACTGTCATAGCAAGGACTAGGAATAGGGAAACAGGAGAAAAAGCTACAGACCATCAAGGTAGAATTAAAAGAATCATTTACCTAATACTTTTTAACAGTCACAGAGTTTTATAATAAAACTTTGTAAGAATTTTGATCGTTCTTTAAAGTTGTGTTTTGTTAACATCATATTTTGTATTTCTCGACTCAAAAAAAGCATGATTATGTAACAAACGAATCTTTTATCATCAAAAGCAAATCATGCTTTACTGCCGGTTTACTATACGACTGAAGTGCACAATTGTATGGAAAAGTAAATTTATTCTCAATAATACGGGAGGAGGTGTTCTTACAAAATTGTACTAATATCACCCCCGTAGGTATACCGGTACCGGTACACCGTTATAGGTACTGGTTTATTCTCTACTAAATATCGCTCATGTATAATATCGTCTCCCATGCTATTAATGTGCCAAGTTCGAATTTGGTTTCTTGCACTTTACTTATATATAATATTTTGCTTCCTGTAAACTGGTATGTTAGGAAGCAAAAGAGGCTGTTTAATGTAACTTCAGGAAGGCGCGACTGTGAAAATAGTTGAGAAAACTACGCGCATTAATGCTAAAATGTGATGCTTTTGGCGGAGATATAAACTGCGCCTATCAGTTAAAATTAAAAATCTTAGGAGAGAGATTTAGTGCCGGGACCGATTTTTCTCTCGCTGTGGGCTTGATTGACGACGTCTCACGTCAACCTTTTCAGATCGTTGCTTTGCTTTGCTTCGATGCGAAGCAATAATGATAGTTAGCGCGGCGCGTCGAAGCGGCGAAGTCCTCCAAGCTGTGGGTCTGCCTTTCACCTATGTTTGTCCCTGTCCCTGTCCCTGTCCCTGTCCCTGTCCCTGTCCCTGTCCCTGTCCCTGTCCCTGTCCCTGTCCCTGTCCCTGTCCCTGTCCCTGTCCCTGTCCCTGTCCCTGTCCCTGTCCCTGTCCCTGTCCCTGTCCCTGTCCCTGTCCCTGTCCCTGTCCCTGTCCCTGTCCCTGTCCCTGTCCCTGTCCCTGTCCCTGTCCCTGTCCCTGTCCCTGTCCCTGTCCCTGTCCCTGTCCCTGTCCCTGTCCCTGTCCCTGTCCCTGTCCCTGTCCCTGTCCCTGTCCCTGTCCCTGTCCCTGTCCCTGTCCCTGTCCCTGTCCCTGTCCCTGTCCCTGTCCCTGTCCCTGTCCCTGTCCCTGTCCCTGTCCCTGTCCCTGTCCCTGTCCCTGTCCCTGTCCCTGTCCCTGTCCCTGTCCCTGTCCCTGTCCCTGTCCCTGTCCCTGTCCCTGTCCCTGTCCCTGTCCCTGTCCCTGTCCCTGTCCCTGTCCCTGTCCCTGTCCCTGTCCATGTCCCTGTCCCTGTCCCTGTCCCTGGCCCTGGCCCTGGCCCTGGCCCTGTCCCTGTCCCTGTCCCTGTCCCTGTCCCTGTCCCTGTCCCTGTCCCTGTCCCTGTCCCTGTCCCTGTCCCTGTCCCTGTCCCTGTCCCTGGCCCTGGCCCTGGCCCTGTCCCTGTCCCTGTCCCTGTCCCTGTCCCTGTCCCTGTCCCTGTCCCTGTCTCTGTCCCTGTCCCTGTCCCTGTCCCTGTCCCTGTCCCTGTCCCTGTCCCTATCCCTCTCCCAGGTGCTCTAAAACGGAGCGATCAAATTACAGAACACACTGCTAATACTTCATATCATACGACTATAGAAATATAGAATTTCATGTTGTAATTGGTTTGCTGGGATCCACCTCTATGACTTTCACAATGGCTTATGTGCAAAAAACTTACCATTTTTGGAGATCAGCCAAATTGCTCGGTGTTTTTATTATACAGATACTAACACACTATTACTTGTGTTTCTATTTAGCGCTCCTTTTGTGGTTGTAACATGAACCAGCATCCAAGTTCGTCGTCCAAACAATTAAAGTTACTGTTTTTTATTTTATTTTGATTTTGTGGTTTTTCTTGTGTACCACTATATACCTGTTTACATGGATGAGAGTTATTTATTTGTTTGTGCTTCAACTGTTCAATGATTCACGATTATAGCTTAGAAACCATGACTGTCAACCTTGTACTCTGCATATCTGTCTGTACTATTACAGCCCGGTATGTCCAGGAGGCCCGGTGTTATCAATAGTGTTGTGAATACCCTACAGCCATCCTACAACCACAGGCTGAACACTTATTCAAATGAGATCAGAGAGGAATGTTATTACTAGAGCCTGGAGCTGAAGGAATGTGTGTCGTAATGATTTCCACAGATCAGCTTATTAGTGGAATGCAGTAGTTTGGGCCATGATATCAAATTCCACTGAAGGCCCTGATCCAATATTACTTTACATTAGTTACATAAACCTGAGAATAAGCTCCATTGTTCTCCAATTCATTGTTATTCGTTACGTTAACTTGATACTGTACACATTGATTAAGGTACACGGTTTTAGTAAGGCAATTAGTGATTAGTCTAGTTTCTAGACATCACCAGTACAACATCACCAGTTATCATGCTCTTCTTTTGTTTCTCCCATCAGATATGCCTTGCTTCCAGTTCCTCGTATTGTATTTAAGTATTTACAGCCACCATTCAACCTTCTTACAAGTTACAACCATCCTATAGGCTATACACTGTATACTGTATAGGGTATAGTATACAGCTACCTGCAGGAACCAATAATGCCTGTACACGCATAAAGTATAAATTATGCAGTGGTTTAGTTGCTAACCTGGCAGCATGCCAGCCTCTATTTTACCTGGCGGCGTGCCAGCCTCTATTTTACCTGGCGGCGTGCCAGCCTCTATTTTACCTGGCGGCGTGCCAGCCTCTATTTTACTTGGCGGCGTGTGAGCTTCTATTTTACTTGGCGGCGTGCCATCCTCTATTTTACTTGGCAGCGTGTGAGCCTCTATTTTACCTGGCGGCGTGCCAGCCTCTATTTTACTTGGCGTCGTGCCAGCCTCTATTTTACCTGGCGGCGTGCCAGCCTCTATTTTACTTGGCGTCGTGCCAGCCTCTATTTTACTCGGCGTCGTGCCAGCCTCTATTTTACCTGGCGGCGTGCCAGCCTCTAATTTACCTGGCGGCGTGCCAGCCTCTATTTTACTTGGCGTCGTGCCAGCCTCTATTTTACTTGGCGTCGTGCCAGCCTCTATTTTACTTGGCGGCGTGCCAGCCTCTATTTTACTTGGCGGCGTGCCAGCCTCTATTTTACTTGGCGTCGTGCCAGCTTCTATTTTACTTGGCGGCGTGCCAGCCTCTATTTTACCTGGCGGCGTGCCAGCCTCTATTTTACTTGGCGGCGTGCCAGCCTCTATTTTACTTGGCGTCGTGTCAGCCTCTATTTTACTCGGCGTCGTGCCAGCTTCTATTTTACTTGGCGGCGTGCCAGCCTCTATTTTACCTGGCGTCGTGTCAGCCTCTATTTTACTTGGCGGCGTGCCAGCCTCTATTTTACTTGGCGTCGTGTCAGCCTCTATTTTACCACTTTACACTCCACGTGGGGCAGTGATCATTTGTCTTCAAATTGTCGCTGAAACCTTTACTAAGTTACTAGCTGTCAGAGGTAAGATTCTCTGATCGTTACCATTACCCAATATAGCAAGCCCCGCTTATTCCACACTTGTTAAATTATATTGTTGCTCTGTGTTAAAGTTTTGTTAGTAATTATCATAATTGTTATTTTTTATTTGTACCTATGCTATGGATATTGGATATACTAGTTAAGTATTCTGGTTGCAGATATTGGATATGCGTATAGCTTTCTAGTTAACGTTGTATTGTATGTGTACTACATTTGACCAATGTGGTTTAGCAAAGATCTGGGTATCACACTCAATCATTACTCATTTTCTAAAGGGCCAATTAGCGAATCAAACTGATTAATATGATTCGCCTCTCGCCGAAATATGTCAAGAGTTTTGGTTACTAAACTTATAAGGTTATGAGGTACACTCAAATCCTGCTACTTACAAATCAGCTCTATTTATAAAGTTATTAATCAATATTCACTGCAATGAACCTTGTGAACTGTTCTAGCGTATTATTATTGGCACATTATAATAAGTAGTAATAATATATAAAAATATATGTATATATTATATAAAATAGTAGGAATCTGTGGTTTATCACAATGATGACTACAGTACTAGTGATATATAGTAGTAGTAGTAGTAGTATTAGAATATTAGTCTGTTAAAGTGTTATAAAAGTCCGCAGAGTCTGTTAAAGTCCGCAGAGTCTGTTAAAGTCCGCAGAGTCTGTTAAAGTCCGCAGAGTCTGTTAAAGTCCGCAGAGTCTGTTAAAGTCCGCAGAGTCTGTTAAAGTCCGCAGAGTCTGTTAAAGTCCGCAGAGTCTGTTAAAGTCCGCAGAGTCTGTTAAAGTCCGCAGAGTCTGTTAAAGTCCGTAGATTCTGTTAAAGTCCGCAGAGTCTGTTAAAGTCCGCAGAGTCTGTTAAAGTCCGCAGAGTCTGTTAAAGTCCGCAGAGTCTGTTAAAGTCCGCAGAGTCTGTTAAAGTCCGCAGAGTCTGTTAAAGTCCGCAGAGTCTGTTAAAGTCCGCAGAGTCTGTTAAAGTCCGCAGAGTCTGTTAAAGTCCGCAGAGTCTGTTAAAGTCCGCAGAGTCTGTTAAAGTCTGCTGAGTCTGTGAGAACCCCTAAATCACAAAATACACATTCTCTAGAAACTGAACCCTTGTAAACATCATTACAAATAGAACACTAGTATATAATATAATAGTCCCATTACGAACATTAGATTTTGTTTGCAAAACATCGCTTTTGTAAAGGTATTAGGTGTGTTTGTTGTAATAACATGCACCTAATACCCTCATATTCGCTGTTTGATTATTGCCACTTACTGTTAAATTGACTCTTCGCGTGCGTGCGTGCGTGCGTGCGTGTCGGTAATTTCCGAACGGCTTAATCAAGAAAAGGGTTAAAGTTGTCGGACTGGTTTTTTTTCAGTATAGTTTCGACAAAACTATCTCTCTCTCTCTCTCTCTCTCTCTCTCTCTCTCTCTCTCTCTCTCTCTCTCTCTCTCTCTCTCTCTCTCTCTCTCTCTCTCTCTCTCTCTCTCTCTCTCTCTCTCTCTCTCTCTCTCTCTCTCTCTCTCTCTCTCTCTCTCTCTCTCTCTCTCTCTCTCTCTCTCTCTCTCTCTCTCTCTCTCTCTCTCTCTCTCTCTCTCTCTCTCTCTCTCTCTCTCTCTCTCTCTCTCTCTCTCTCTCTCTCTCTCTCTCTCTCTCTCTCTCTCTCTCTCTCTCTCTCTCTCTCTCTCTCTCTCTCTCTCTCTCTCTCTCTCTCTCTCTCTCTCTCTCTCTCTCTCTCTCTCTCTCTCTCTCTCTCTCTCTCTCTCTCTCTCTCTCTCTCTCTCTCTCTCTCTCTCTCTCTCTCTCTCTCTCTCTCTCTCTCTCTCTCTCTCTCTCTCTCTCTCTCTCTCTCTCTCTCTCTCTCTCTCTCTCTCTCTCTCTCTCTCTCTCTCTCTCTCTCTCTCTCTCTCTCTCTCTCTCTCTCTCTCTCTCTCTCTCTCTCTCTCTCTCTCTCTCTCTCTCTCTCTCTCTCTCTCTCTCTCTCTCTCTCTCTCTCTCTCTCTCTCTCTCTCTCTCTCTCTCTCTCTCTCTCTCTCTCTCTCTCTCTCTCTCTCTCTCTCTCTCTCTCTCTCTCTCTCTCTCTCTCTCTCTCTTTCAACTGCGAAGTCCCTGCCGTAGGCGCGGGTTACACTAGTAATACTATAACAAATGTATAATATATTGCTATATAATACCATATAATACCATATAACACTATTTTATACTATATTACAATACTATATAATACTATATAATACTATATAATAATGCTATATAATACTAAACGCTCCAAGCTTGTATGATAACATCATTTCCTGGTCCATGTAGCTCTTAGTTAAAGAGCTTTGTAGTAGCAATAGTAGTAGCTGTGTTGCTGTAGTTTGTAGTTCTGTTGCTGTAGTTTGTAGTTCTGTAGTAGTAGTAGTTTGTAGTTCTTGCGCGAGAGAGAATTGTTATGTTGTGGTGTTTCTTTGTACATAATATATAACTGCGTAGTTTATCTTTCGTTATATTTTTTTTAAAGAGTTCTCACAGAACATTGTTTTTCAAGCTCTCAGTTTTTAGACTGATTTTTGACAGTGTCAAACTGATTTGCTGTAAGCTGATTGGTTAATCTACATTTATGTAACACTACCATATAAGGTATCGGTAACATTACTATATAAGGTAGTGTTACCATGGTAACACTAAATATCCTAGTAGGCTTACTATTTATTTAGTTACTATATAACGCGAGCAACAGTAGTATTGTTATATATAACTACATGATATTATTATCTAACAAAACATAACATAAACCTAATAAACACCATCCAATATGTTTATAAGATGTGTATCAGTGAAATAAAATATAAACAGTTGTACACTATCTGTCACTAGTTCAATGTGATGTGGGTTACTCGCTCTGTGTAAAAGCTTTGTTTGTACCACTGTTAATGTTATTATGTTATGTTATATGTTATGTTATGTTATATCCATTGTTACTATTTTAGGTTATCAATACATTTGTTGTTATTTGATGTGTTTATTCTAAGTTTTGTGTGTGAATTTCTTTGCTTGTCGTGTAGTAGTGTCGTGTAACAGTTTGTGCAGCGCAACTGGCCATCGCAGAAAACAGTTCGATAACTAGCGCTGGATAGCGACAACTAGCGCTGGATAGCGACAACTAGCGCTGGCCAGCGCTAAGCGATAGCCAGCGCTGGCCATCGATTGCCAGCGCAAAATGTTTGCGATATTACTCGTCAGCTAGCGCTGGCCAGCGCTAGCCAGCGCTAGCCAGCGCTAACCAGCGCTAACCAGCGCTAACCAGCCAGCACAATGTATCAACATCATATACTTGCGATATTACTCGTCAGCCAGCGCTGGCCAGCGCAAAATATGAAAATCAAATATTTGCGATATTAAGCTCGTCAGCCAGCACTGGCCAGCGCAATATAGTTGCAATAATAATATTATTCGTCAGCTAGCGCTAGCCAGCGCAATGCCAATAACTCAAAATCAAATATTTGCGAAATTATTAATCGTCAGCTGACGCTGACTGACCAGCGCAATATATTTGCAATATTTCTTGTCAGCTTAACGGGTGATACTCGTAAAATTGGAAATATTTTTTCAAATCCAAGTCCAACTCGGTGAGCAAATATTTGTAAAACTAAAGGTACGGTTATAAACCTACATTTACATTTACAATCGTTAGCGTTGGCTTACTACTACTAGCTGGGCGGAGCTCAACTTACTGGGCGGCGCTCAGCCTGTCATTCCACCGAATTTCTATTCTAATAGTAATATCGCAAGTATATAGTAATATCGCAAGTATATGATTTTGATACATTGCGCTGGCCAGCGCTGGCTAGCGCTAGCTAGCGCTAGCTGACGAGTAATATCGCAAAAATTTTGCGCTGGCTATCGCTTAGCGCTGGCCAGCGCTGGCCAGCGCTAGTTGTCGCTATCCAGCGCTAGTTGTCGCGTTTTGACTATCGCAAAAGAACCCACACTCGTGCAACACACGTCTAACACACGAGTGTAAAAGCTTCAACATATAAGTTTGTTTTACAAATTTAAAAATTAATTGCGGAGCTCTTTTATTTTCACGAAATTAACGACGATAACGGAAAGTATTACCGTGGTAATATGGTTTTTATGGAACTGTTTTTATGGTACTGTTACCATGGTAATATTGCCTTGTATGGTAGTTTTAACATGGTAATATTGCCTTATATGGTAGTGTTACCATGGTGATATTACCTAATATGGTGGTGTTACCATGGTGATATTGCCACATCTAACTTGTAACTACAGTTAGGTAGGATGAAGTGAGAGTGTGTGTTAACATGGTAATGTTCTACAATGGGTGAAGTTAAGAGATCTGATTCTAAAGGTGATATCAGCAAGATACTAGATGATATACGAGGTGAGTTTACTTTAAGGGGGGGGGGGGGGGGGGGGAGTTTACTTAAACCGCTATCAAAGGGTCAGTTACTGGCTGTAAGGGTCAGTTACTGGCTGTAAGGGTCAGTTACTGGCTGTAAGGGTCAGTTACTGGCTGTAAGGGTCAGTTACTGGCTGTAAGTTATCTGCACATTACCTTATATGGTAGTGTTACCAGGGTAGCATTACCTTATATGGTAGTGTTACCATGGTAGCATTACCTTATTATTATGATAGTGTTACCATGGTAGCATTACCTTATATGGTAGTGTCACTGTTAACCATCTTGTGTATATACCAGGTATAGTACACGGCAACAAAGAAACACTAGATGGACTAAAAGCAATAAAACAGAAGAATGAGGAAACTTCCAAAGTTAAGACGAGGGTTGATATCCCATCTGTAGTGTCCGGGTTTAAGAGGTTAGTTAATAATGTCCGGGTTTAAGAGGTTAGTTAATAATGTCCGGGTTTAAGAGGTTAGCTAATAATGTCCGGGTTTAAGAGGTTAGCTAATAATGTCCGGGTTTAAGAAGTTAGCTAATAGTGTCCGGGTTTAAGAGGTTAGTTAATAATGTCCGGGTTTAAGAGGTTAGTTAATAATGTCCGGGTTTCAGAGGTTAGATAATAGTGTCCGGGTTTAAGAGGTTAGCTAATAATGTCCGGGTTTAAGAGGTTAGCTAATAGTGTCCGGGCTTAAGAGGTTAGCTAATAGTGTCCGGGTTTAAGAGGTTAGCTAATAATGTCCAGGTTTAAGAGGTTAGCTAATAGTGTCCGGGTTTAAGAGGTTAGTTAATAGTGTCCGGGTTTAAGAGGTTAGTCAATAATGTCCGGGTTTAAGAGGTTAGCTAATAGTGTCCGGGTTTAAGAGGTTAGCTAATAGTGTCCGGGTTTAAGAGGTTAGCTAATAGTGTCCGGGTTTAAGAGGTTAGCTAATAATGTCTGGGTTTAAGAGGTTAGCTAATAATGTCCGGGTTTAAGAGGTTAGCTAATAGTGTCCGGGCTTAAGAGGTTAGCTAATAGTGTCCGGGTTTAAGAGGTTAGCTAATAATGTCCAGGTTTAAGAGGTTAGCTAATAGTGTCCAGGTTTAAGAGGTTAGTTAATAATGTCCGGGTTTAAGAGGTTAGCTAATAGTGTCCGGGTTTAAGAGGTTAGCTAATAGTGTCCGGGTTTAAGAGGTTAGCTAATAATGTCCGGGTTTAAGAGGTTAGCTAATAGTGTCCGGGTTTAAGAGGTTAGCTAATAGTGTCCGGGTTTAAGAGGTTAGCTAATAGTGTCCGGGTTTAAGAGGTTAGCTAATAATGTCCAGGTTTAAGAGGTTAGCTAATAGTGTCCGGGTTTAAGAGGTTAGTTAATAGTGTCCGGGTTTAAGAAGTTAGTCAATAATGTCCGGGTTTAAGAGGTTAGCTAATAGTGTCCGGGTTTAAGAGGTTAGCTAATAGTGTCCGGGTTTAAGAGGTTAGCTAATAGTGTCCGGGTTTAAGAGGTTAGCTAATAGTGTCCGGGTTTAAGAGGTTAGTTAATAATGTCCGGGTTTAAGAGGTTAGCTAATAGTGTCCGGGTTTAAGAGGTTAGCTAATAGTGTCCGGGTTTAAGAGGTTAGCTAATAGTGTCCGGGTTTAAGAGGTTAGCTAATAGTGTCCGGGCTTAAGAGGTTAGCTAATAGTGCCCGGGTTTAAGAGGTTAGTTAATAATGTCCGGGTTTAAGAGGTTAGCTAATAATGTCCGGGTTTAAGAGGTTAGCTAATAGTGTCCGGGTTTAAGAGGTTAGCTAATAATGTCCGGGTTTAAGAGGTTAGCTAATAATGTCCGGGTTTAAGAGGTAAGCTAATAATGTCCGGGTTTAAGAGGTTAGCTAATAGTGTCCGAGTTTAAGAGGTTAGCTAATAGTGTCCAGGTTTAAGAGGTTAGTTAATAATGTCCGGGTTTAAGAGGTTAGCTAATAGTGTCCGGGTTTAAGAGGTTAGCTAATAATGTCCGGGTTTAAGAGGTTAGTTAGTAGTGTCCGGGTTTAAGAGGTTAGTTAATAATGTCCGGGTTTAAGAGGTTAGTTAATAATGTCCGGGTTTAAGAGGTAAGCTAATAATGTCCGGGTTTAAGAGGTTAGCTAATAATGTCCGGGTTTAAGAGGTTAGCTAATAGTGTCCAGGTTTAAGAAGTTAGCTAATAATGTCCGGGTTTAAGAGGTTAGCTAATAATGTCCGGGTTTAAGAGGTTAGCTAATAATGTCCGGGTTTAAGAAGTTAGCTAATAGTGTCCGGGTTTAAGAGGTTAGTTAATAATGTCCGGGTTTAAGAGGTTAGTTAATAATGTCCGGGTTTCAGAGGTTAGATAATAGTGTCCGGGTTTAAGAGGTTAGCTAATAATGTCCGGGTTTAAGAGGTTAGCTAATAGTGTCCGGGCTTAAGAGGTTAGCTAATAGTGTCCGGGTTTAAGAGGTTAGCTAATAATGTCCAGGTTTAAGAGGTTAGCTAATAGTGTCCGGGTTTAAGAGGTTAGTTAATAGTGTCCGGGTTTAAGAGGTTAGTCAATAATGTCCGGGTTTAAGAGGTTAGCTAATAGTGTCCGGGTTTAAGAGGTTAGCTAATAGTGTCCGGGTTTAAGAGGTTAGCTAATAGTGTCCGGGTTTAAGAGGTTAGCTAATAATGTCTGGGTTTAAGAGGTTAGCTAATAATGTCCGGGTTTAAGAGGTTAGCTAATAGTGTCCGGGCTTAAGAGGTTAGCTAATAGTGTCCGGGTTTAAGAGGTTAGCTAATAATGTCCAGGTTTAAGAGGTTAGCTAATAGTGTCCAGGTTTAAGAGGTTAGTTAATAATGTCCGGGTTTAAGAGGTTAGCTAATAGTGTCCGGGTTTAAGAGGTTAGCTAATAGTGTCCGGGTTTAAGAGGTTAGCTAATAATGTCCGGGTTTAAGAGGTTAGCTAATAGTGTCCGGGTTTAAGAGGTTAGCTAATAGTGTCCGGGTTTAAGAGGTTAGCTAATAGTGTCCGGGTTTAAGAGGTTAGCTAATAATGTCCAGGTTTAAGAGGTTAGCTAATAGTGTCCGGGTTTAAGAGGTTAGTTAATAGTGCCCGGGTTTAAGAAGTTAGTCAATAATGTCCGGGTTTAAGAGGTTAGCTAATAGTGTCCGGGTTTAAGAGGTTAGCTAATAGTGTCCGGGTTTAAGAGGTTAGCTAATAGTGTCCGGGTTTAAGAGGTTAGCTAATAGTGTCCGGGTTTAAGAGGTTAGTTAATAATGTCCGGGTTTAAGAGGTTAGCTAATAGTGTCCGGGTTTAAGAGGTTAGCTAATAGTGTCCGGGTTTAAGAGGTTAGCTAATAGTGTCCGGGTTTAAGAGGTTAGCTAATAGTGTCCGGGCTTAAGAGGTTAGCTAATAGTGCCCGGGTTTAAGAGGTTAGTTAATAATGTCCGGGTTTAAGAGGTTAGCTAATAATGTCCGGGTTTAAGAGGTTAGCTAATAGTGTCCGGGTTTAAGAGGTTAGCTAATAATGTCCGGGTTTAAGAGGTTAGCTAATAATGTCCGGGTTTAAGAGGTAAGCTAATAATGTCCGGGTTTAAGAGGTTAGCTAATAGTGTCCGAGTTTAAGAGGTTAGCTAATAGTGTCCAGGTTTAAGAGGTTAGTTAATAATGTCCGGGTTTAAGAGGTTAGCTAATAGTGTCCGGGTTTAAGAGGTTAGCTAATAATGTCCGGGTTTAAGAGGTTAGTTAATAGTGTCCGGGTTTAAGAGGTTAGTTAATAATGTCCGGGTTTAAGAGGTTAGTTAATAATGTCCGGGTTTAAGAGGTAAGCTAATAATGTCCGGGTTTAAGAGGTTAGCTAATAATGTCCGGGTTTAAGAGGTTAGCTAATAGTGTCCAGGTTTAAGAAGTTAGCTAATAATGTCCGGGTTTAAGAGGTTAGCTAATAATGTCCGGGTTTAAGAGGTTAGTTAATAATGTCCGGGTTTAAGAGGTTAGCTAATAGTGTCCGGGTTTAAGAGGTTAGCTAATAGTGTCCGGGTTTAAGAGGTTAGCTAATAGTGTCCGGGTTTAAAAGGTTAGCTAATAGTGTCCGGGTTTAAGAGGTTAGCTAATAATGTCCGGGTTTAAGAGGTTAGCTAATAGTGTCCGGGTTTAAGAGGTTAGCTTATAATGTCCGGGTTTAAGAGGTTAGCTAATAATGTCCGGGTTTAAGAGGTTAGTTAATAGTGTCCGGGTTTAAGAAGTTAGCTAATAGTGTCCGGGTTTAAGAGGTTAGCTAATAATGTCCGGGTTTAAGAGGTTAGCTAATAGTGTCCGGGTTTAAGAGGTTAGCTAATAATGTCCGGGTTTAAGAGGTTAGCTAATAGTGTCCAGGTTTAAGAAGTTAGCTAATAGTGTCCGGGTTTAAGAGGTTAGCTAATAATGTCCGGGTTTAAGAGGTTAGCTTATAATGTCCGGGTTTAAGAGGTTAGCTAATAATGTCCGGGTTTAAGAGGTTAGTTAATAGTGTCCGGGTTTAAGAAGTTAGCTAATAGTGTCCGGGTTTAAGAGGTTAGCTAATAGTGTCCGGGTTTAAGAGGTTAGCTAATAATGTCCGGGTTTAAGAGGTTAGCTTATAATGTCCGGGTTTAAGAGGTTAGTTAATAGTGTCCGGGTTTAAGAGGTTAGCTAATAGTGTCCGGGTTTAAGAGGTTAGCTAATAATGTCCGGGTTTAAGAGGTTAGCTTATAATGTCCGGGTTTAAGAGGTTAGTTAATAGTGTCCGGGTTTAAGAAGTTAGCTAATAGTGTCCGGGTTTAAGAGGTTAGCTAATAATGTCCGGGTTTAAGAGGTTAGCTTATAATGTCCGGGTTTAAGAGGTTAGCTAATAATGTCTGGGTTTAAGAGGTTAGCTAACATTAAACCTCTGGGTTTAAGAGTATTTGTTTTTAAATTTTGTATTGAAATCTTTTAAATCGATCAATTACATACAAATAACACAATGGAATAAACTACAAAATATATGTACTTTGGGAGAAAGTGTGGATTTGCAAGCTAGTTTATTATGCAAAATACTTAAAATGTATGTAATCAAATGACTTGATATCGAGTGCAGATGCAACTCCTGTACAAGCATGGGCCCACCCGAAATCAGATATAACCCCACAATTAATTACTAATCAAGTTAATCATCAATAAAATAAATTACCAATCCAGTCAATTAATAATCAAATCATATGATATTTATGAATTATGAAAATAATGGAATGAGATGAGATGAAATGCAGCTAAAATTTTCAAGTTTATAGTACCATGCAATGGCCACCAAACATACACCACGCATATTATATCGATGAGTTCACGCAAAAAGAACAAGAGAAAAAAGAAATTAATTAAGTTAAAACACGAAAGTTTGCAAAATAACTATGTATTCACAGGCCGATAGGGTAAAACATGAGCCAGCTGCCAGATTATAGATAATGAGTAAACTTCACAAGGCTGCCATGCGCTCCTAAAACGAACAAGAGGTCTGACAGTTTTAGTGTTAGCATGCTAATATTACCTAATATGGTAGTGTTACCTTCGTAACATTACCTTATTATTAAATAAATTATTATTAAATAAAAGTTCTAAACAAGGGATCATGTCTCCACCGCTGACATTACTCGAACATTACCTTCGTAAAATTACCTTATATGGTATTGTTGCCATGGTGACACTAAAGCTGTTAATAAAATGTAATCCAGAGTGCCTTGTTAGGGATAATCAGTAGTTAGCTGAACGTTATGGTATTTATCCTTGAGTAAGTGCATTAAGTTTAGTTTTTAATATAATTGCGTATGTGCATAATGCATACTGTATAGTGCATACTGTATAGTGCATACTGAATAGTGCATACTGAATAGTGCATACTGTATACAGAGGAGCGAATAATAACGCTACCAAGTACCAACAGTACAAACATATTAGTAATTATGATTATGATAACTCCAACATTGCCTTATATGGTTTTGCTACCATGTTATAAATTGTTAATCAACATTGCCTTATATGGAAATAATATTTTTACTAGTGAAGATATTGAAGAAGACGATGAACGAGATTTGGGGTATTTGTATTTCCCGTATAGGAAATGGTGGGTTTTGAAACGGGGAATTTGAAATTACCGCTTTCTTCTTTCTCAGAAATTTATGTACAGATGCCTTTTCGTTAGGAAGGATGTGCATGTTTTTCTCTATAAAAATAGCTATTTCTTTTTTCTTGGATGAAGATATTTTCTCTTTAAAAAACGGCTTGATCCGACTCGACTTCTAAACTGATTTCTTTTACTGTGCTAAATATTAAAATATAAAACTATGCTCATATCTTCTCTCTCTCTCTGTTCTACTCCTCATATCTTATTGTAACATATCATCCACTAAAAGCAACGTAAAATTTTGAGAAATCGGCACACTCGACTGCAAACCGCATGTTTAACTATTCTAATCACTCAAAATTACCTTATAATATGGTAGTGTTACCATAGCAACATTACCTTATATGGTAGTATTACCTTAACAACATTACCTTATATGGTAGTGTTACCATAGCAACATCACCTTATATGGTAGTGTTACCATAGCAACATTACATCTCCCAAGGTGCGAGATAGATATTCCGCACAAGAAAGCGAAAGGAGGAGAGAGGGAGTCTCAGATTAATAAACGTAGCAAGAGGTTAACTCTACCTGAGCCTACAGGTAAATCAGTAGTTTATATCACTTACACTGCCTTATATGGTAACATTATCTAAGGTAATATTACCATGGTAACCTGTAACCTGTATCTCCCCAGAACGAGACCAATTAGAACACCTCCCAATGATAGAAGCTGACACAGTAAGACCTGTTGAGTCAGCACCCAGAACAGGTGCAGCAGGAGCAGCACCCAGAGCAGGTGCAGTATCCAGAGAACCAGAGCAACCCTCCCCTCCCCAGAGGTTACCTAGACGGGACCAGAGTGAGGAGAGGAGGAGGGGCCGGAGGGACAAGAGCGTTGAGAGGAAACGTAAGTAAACTAACCAATCAGAGCACCATATTTAAATACTGTGCTCTGATTGGTTTAATTACACCACGTGACTCAAATATTTAAAATAAAGATTTGAAAATTAAGCTTGTTATACTGTAAGACATCGCAAAGATTGGACCTAAATGTACGTCAGATTGAAGCAGTTTGATCAACTGATTTCATAATTTAGTGAAATTAATAAGCAATGGAGTTAAACATATGATAGACAGTAATGTTAGAACTGTATAACTGTCAGTATTGTTCTAACATCACGTAGGTATTCGATTATTAGTTACACTGAGTACCTATTAAAGCTATACATTGTAACGCTACCATATAAGGTAATGTTACCATGGTTACAGCCCTAACCTGACCTTACATGGTAGGGTTACTATGTTAACAATACCATATATGGTATTGCTACTTCTGACATCACATGTTATTAGAAACGAAAATCTGAGACAGATTATTGAATTCCAAACAATTAAAGAATATCAATCACATATAGGATAGGAGCTTATAACAACACTACATACCACATTGTAATAATCTCATCATCATATCAACTACACTTATTGTGCCTTCAGAGTGGGTCAAATATGTGAACTCACTGCCGCCCTCTTATTCAGCGTCTTTCATGTGTAGTTTGTTTCGCATTGTGTTGTAAATGTTACTTGTTTATTGAGCTTGGTGTAACCTTCAATTCGAAACTAACTTTCCAAATCATCTGAAACCGTAACGTTACCTTGTAAAACTTGCTAAACTTCTACACAATAAAAAAGCGGTTGTTATATATATATTATATATATACACAACCGCTTTTTATATATATATACACTTGACCTTGTAGTTGTTTCTTGAGCCTGTACTACTGTATTGGTGTATCTAGAACAGAAGAGGTCTGCAGCAAGTGTCTGAAGTGATGGAAGTAGAAGTAGAAGTAGAAGTAGAAGTAGAAGTAGAGGTAGAAGTGGTGGGTAATGTCTCCTCTGCCCCTGCCCAGTCAGCTGAACCTGATGTGTTGTACGGAGCAATTGTAGCGTTCTTATCTGATAAGATCGGATCAGGTATTATATCTCAACTGTAACCATATTATCTCCATGTTGACACTACCATATAAGGTAATGTTACCATGGTTACACTAAAAATCTGTTCGGTAAGGATTCTATAGATCGGGGTTATGAAATCGAAAATGAAATTAGCCCAATCTTAATTTTAATATTCTAACCATCGTTACTAACTCTCAGGGCGGATGGACGCCATTCGACAAAAAACTTACGACCGGAAAAAGGAACAGAAACCAGAAGAAGCTGAGAGACGAGGCAGAGATACAAGACATCCTGACAAGGAGGAGGAGGAGAAGCCGGAACCTCCGTCCCGAAGAGTGCGACCTAAAAATGAGGAACGACCGTCTAGAAGGAGGACAAGACCATCTGCTCCAGATGAACTGGATGGTTAGTTACTATGGTTACAAGTGCAGTTACTATGGTTACAAGTGCAGTTACTATGGTTACATGTGCAGTTACTATGGTTACATGTGCAGTTACTATGGTTACATGTGCAGTTACTATGGTTACATGTGCAGTTACTATGGTTACATGTGCAGTTACTATGGTTACATGTGCAGTTACTATGGTTACAAGTGCAGTTACTATGGTTATATATGCAGTTACTATGGTTACATGTGCAGTTACTATGGTTATATATGCAGTTACTATGATTACATGTGCAGTTACTATGGTTACATGTGCAGTTACTATGGTTACATATGCAGTTATTATGGTAACATGTGCAGTTACTATGGTTACATGTGCAGTTGCTATGGTTACATGTGCAGTTGCTATGGTTACATGTGCAGTTTCTATGGTTACATGTGCTAATCTCTTACCGTTTGCTTAGTGTTTAGTACATTACACCCACGTATTTTCCCTACCATTATGTAGATTTAATCTCAGGAAGGTTACCTACAGTAGAAGTAGGAAGTGGACCTACAGAACACACGGCAGCTCCAGAACCCCCTCCACCAGATCCACCTGTCCGTCTACCAGCTAGGGGCAGAACACCCAGTGGGCGTGAGTTTATTTGCTGTGTTCTGATTGGTTACTTTGTTATTAATACTGTGTTCTGATTGGTTCGTTTGTGTCACGTGGTGTGAATACTGTGTTCTGATTGTTTGGTTTGTGAATTGTGTCACATGGTGTGAATACTTGGCTCTGATTGGTTGGTTTGTGTCACGTGGATTACACAGGATTTACACAGGATTACACAGGATTAACATTAAATTATAGGTAGGATGATGTGTTCTGATTGGTTGATTTCAGATTTGTGTCACGAGGGTTTCAAATACGCCTCAATGTGTGCAAGTACGCCTCAATGTGTGCAAATACACCTCAATGTGTGCAAATACACCTCAATGTGTGCAAATACGCCTCAATGTGTGCAAATACACCTCAATGTGTGCAAATACGCCTCAATGTGTGCAAATACGCCTCAATGTGTGCAAATACGCCTCAATGTGTGCAAATACGCCTCAATGTGTGCAAATTCGCCTCAATGTGTGCAAATACGCCTCAATGTGTGCAAATACACCTCAATGTGTGCAAATACGCCTCAATGTGTGCAAATTCGCCTCAATGTGTGCAAATACGCCTCAATCTCTCAATGTGTGCCCTGTATCTTGTTGCTTCTTAAAGCGCAGATAGGAAGGGTTATGTCTCAGGCTGAAATGCCGATTCTATATATTATACTATATACTCGTGTTTAAATTCCTTTCACATACCTGTATACATATCTGCCACAATTTCGTAAGATTGTAATACGTTATAGGATCTCCATACTTTGCCATAATCTCATAATGTGTGTGGTGTAATGAAGTTATGCTTTGTCTTATGACTCTTAACTCTAACTACACTCTAGTACCTATATTCATTGTTAACCTTTCTATTGATAGTTTTTGATAATTTTGCCATACTATTCTGCAGTATTGATGTCGCATATTTCAGTATACCTTATCGGACCTTATTTGGACCTTATCGGAACTTATTTGTTTTACACGCCGAATGGCTTGTAAAACTAAAAGTTAACAATGAAATGCAGGACCGGGGTAGTTAGATAAAAGAAGTTTCCATAAAGCTAGAAATCACTGATGCTTTAAGCATGGACTTTTTCAAGCACGAAAACCCATTTGATGAAGATGATATGTGATATTAGACACTGATCATTTGCACATAATTTAACATTTTTACTGCTTAACGACTGCTTTTCTTATTTACTGTATAAAAAATGGATTTAAAAATCATTTGCTGAAATAAAAAAAAGTTTAAAAAAATGAAAAAATTCGGATTTTTGATGGTTTTGAATGCCTTCTAGCGTTCATATTAATTTCCGTTCATAATTATGTCCGTTCATTTAATGTCCGTCCAAATAAGGTCCGATAAGGTAGTACAGAGAGATCCGTAGGAGTGATACATATTTCAGTATAGTACAGTATAGTATCTGTTCTAGTAGTGATACTAGTGTGACACTGCACAGTGGCTTTTACCGGGAGCTTTCCTTGAACTGCATGTTGATGTCCTCCATATGTATTATGTATTATGTATGGATTATGATGTATTCTGATTTATCGAGATAGTTTTTACATCCATAATGCTCTGCCTCTTAATAAGTCGACTCTAGAATATTTAAACGTACAGTGTAAGAGTTTATAAACATGCTAAGAAATTACACACGCATATATTCTTATTATTCTCCTTGTTTTTCTTTTGTCCATCATAGGGCGCCCTGTTTAGTGAGGACCCTTTCAAAGAGAGAGAGATTACTGGTATTCCGCTCCGAACTGACCTCTCAAACACAAGGTCTAACAATGTCCCACAACTACAATACTACTGAGAGATGTGGTCACGCAGAGTTCCTAGAGAGACTGGACCGGGTTATAATTAACTGTAGAACTAACAGACTGCTAACTCGCACTCACAACCTCCAGAACAAACTAACCAACTCTAGGAGGAGATTGTTGTGCTGTTCTCACACAGCTCCTAACAAAATACATGTCTCTATTGGTGTGTTCTGATTGGTTGTTTTGTGTCACGTGTGTGAATACTGTGTTCTGATTGGTTGTTTTGTTTCACGTGTGTGAATACTGTGTTCTGATCGGTTGTTTTGTGTCACTAGTGTACCCATCACTGTGACGTCATTCGGTTCCATTACTGTCAGTCACGTTTCAAGTTGCCCACTCTATACTGAGTATTGGTTAGTCCACTCAATTGCTGTCACTTAAGTTACATAATATGTACAGATTCTAGACCACTGACTACGCACGGTCACTTAGTTACCGACTTCAGAGGCAACTGACGGCATTGAGATTTCCACTCAATTTATTGAGGTCAACTCAAGATTACACAGATACAGGACACTCATCTCAGTTACCAGCTCTAACGAGAAAAGTCACTCAGGTGAGTACAGGGCTCAATACTGACGTATTGTTCATTCCTATACGCTTCGGTAACATCAACATGGCACTTCAAGTGTAGCCACTATGACAGCATAATGCTATTCTGATGACATCACTTCAGTTCCCCACTCCACTCAGCCCCGAGTCTCGCCCACATCTGCCTACTCAGTACCAACACTGAGTCACTTCAAGTTACCACTCACCGTGTCATTCGTCACCCCACTCTGACATACTCAAGTACACTGCAATACCAGTCTAAGTTCCACTTTGACAGTCATCTCAAGTAAAGCAGCATTTCAAGTTACCACTACACTGCAGTACTTGTCCATTCAATCTCACTTATTAACTACTCTGCAGTCCTTAATTTCTCTAGCAGCATTAAACCCTCAATATGACAGTTAAGTTCCACTTATGAGTCACTTCAAGTCCCACTATGATGTCACTTCAGTACCATCAACTACTGACGTTTATTCCTTCATATGAATTTCAATACCACCTACTACTACGTCACTTATTACTCTTACTGACATACTTAATACACATTCACTGATATATGCCCATAACCGCTATCTGAAGCCTTAATACTCTATTCAAGTTACCCACTCAACTACTGACAGTCACTTCAAGTTACCCACTCAACTACTGACAGTCACTTCAAGTTACCCACTCAACTACTGACAGTCACTTCAAGTTACCCACTCAACTACTGACAGTCACTTCAAGTTACCCACTCAACTACTGACAGTCACTTCAAGTTACCCACTCAACTACTGACAGTCACTTCAAGTTACCCACTCAACTACTGACAGTCACTTCAAGTTACCCACTCAACTACTGACAGTCACTTCAAGTTACCCACTCAACTACTGACAGTCACTTCAAGTTACCCACTCAACTACTGACAGTCACTTCAAGTTACCCACTCAACTACTGACAGTCACTTCAAGTTACCCACTCAACTACTGACAGTCACTTCAAGTTACCCACTCAACTACTGACAGTCACTTCAAGTTACCCACTCAACTACTGACAGTCACTTCAAGTTACCCACTCAACTACTGACAGTCACTTCAAGTTACCCACTCAACTACTGACAGTCACTTCAAGTTACCCACTCAACTACTGACAGTCACTTCAAGTTACCCACTCAACTACTGACAGTCACTTCAAGTTACCCACTCAACTACTGACAGTCACTTCAAGTTACCCACTCAACTACTGACAGTCACTTCAAGTTACCCACTCAACTACTGACAGTCACTTCAAGTTACCCACTCAACTACTGACAGTCACTTCAAGTTACCCACTCAACTACTGACAGTCACTTCAAGTTACCTACTCATTTACTGACAGTCACTTCAAGTTACCCACTCAACTACCGACAGTCACTTCAAGTTACCCACTCAACTACCGACAGTCACTTCAAGTTACCCACTCAACTACTGACAGTCACTTCAAGTTACCCACTCAACTACTGACAGTCACTTCAAGTTACCCACTCAACTACTGACAGTCACTTCAAGTTACCCACTCAACTACTGACAGTCACTTCAAGTTACCCACTCAACTACTGACAGTCACTTCAAGTTACCCACTCAACTACTGACAGTCACTTCAAGTTACCCACTCAACTACTGACAGTCACTTCAAGTTACCCACTCAACTACTGACAGTCACTTCAAGTTACCCACTCAACTACCGACAGTCACTTCAAGTTACCCACTCAACTACTGACAGTCACTTCAAGTTACCCACTCAACTACTGACAGTCACTTCAAGTTACCCACTCAACTACTGACAGTCACTTCAAGTTACCCACTCAACTACTGACAGTCACTTCAAGTTACCCACTCAACTACTGACAGTCACTTCAAGTTACCCACTCAACTACTGACAGTCACTTCAAGTTACCCACTCAACTACTGACAGTCACTTCAAGTTACCCACTCAACTACTGACAGTCACTTCAAGTTACCCACTCAACTACTGACAGTCACTTCAAGTTACCCACTCAACTACTGACAGTCACTTCAAGTTACCCACTCAACTACTGACAGTCACTTCAAGTTACCCACTCAACTACTGACAGTCACTTCAAGTTACCCACTCAACTACTGACAGTCACTTCAAGTTACCCACTCAACTACTGACAGTCACTTCAAGTTACCCACTCAACTACTGACAGTCACTTCAAGTTACCCACTCAACTACTGACAGTCACTTCAAGTTACCCACTCAACTACTGACAGTCACTTCAAGTTACCCACTCAACTACTGACAGTCACTTCAAGTTACCCACTCAACTACTGACAGTCACTTCAAGTTACCCACTCAACTACTGACAGTCACTTCAAGTTACCCACTCAACTACTGACAGTCACTTCAAGTTACCCACTCAACTACTGACAGTCACTTCAAGTTACCCACTCAACTACTGACAGTCACTTCAAGTTACCCACTCAACTACTGACAGTCACTTCAAGTTACCCACTCAACTACTGACAGTCACTTCAAGTTACCCACTCAACTACTGACAGTCACTTCAAGTTACCCACTCAACTACTGACAGTCACTTCAAGTTACCCACTCAACTACTGACAGTCACTTCAAGTTACCCACTCAACTACTGACAGTCACTTCAAGTTACCCACTCAACTACTGACAGTCACTTCAAGTTACCCACTCAACTACTGACAGTCACTTCAAGTTACCCACTCAACTACTGACAGTCACTTCAAGTTACCCACTCAACTACTGACAGTCACTTCAAGTTACCCACTCAACTACTGACAGTCACTTCAAGTTACCCACTCAACTACTGACAGTCACTTCAAGTTACCCACTCAACTACTGACAGTCACTTCAAGTTACCCACTCAACTACTGACAGTCACTTCAAGTTACCCACTCAACTACTGACAGTCACTTCAAGTTACCCACTCAACTACTGACAGTCACTTCAAGTTACCCACTCAACTACTGACAGTCACTTCAAGTTACCCACTCAACTACTGACAGTCACTTCAAGTTACCCACTCAACTACTGACAGTCACTTCAAGTTACCCACTCAACTACTGACAGTCACTTCAAGTTACCCACTCAACTACTGACAGTCACTTCAAGTTACCCACTCAACTACTGACAGTCACTTCAAGTTACCCACTCAACTACTGACAGTCACTTCAAGTTACCCACTCAACTACTGACAGTCACTTCAAGTTACCCACTCAACTACTGACAGTCACTTCAAGTTACCCACTCAACTACTGACAGTCACTTCAAGTTACCCACTCAACTACTGACAGTCACTTCAAGTTACCCACTCAACTACTGACAGTCACTTCAAGTTACCCACTCAACTACTGACAGTCACTTCAAGTTACCCACTCAACTACTGACAGTCACTTCAAGTTACCCACTCAACTACTGACAGTCACTTCAAGTTACCCACTCAACTACTGACAGTCACTTCAAGTTACCCACTCAACTACTGACAGTCACTTCAAGTTACCCACTCAACTACTGACAGTCACTTCAAGTTACCCACTCAACTACTGACAGTCACTTCAAGTTACCCACTCAACTACTGACAGTCACTTCAAGTTACCCACTCAACTACTGACAGTCACTTCAAGTTACCCACTCAACTACTGACAGTCACTTCAAGTTACCCACTCAACTACTGACAGTCACTTCAAGTTACCCACTCAACTACTGACAGTCACTTCAAGTTACCCACTCAACTACTGACAGTCACTTCAAGTTACCCACTCAACTACTGACAGTCACTTCAAGTTACCCACTCAACTACTGACAGTCACTTCAAGTTACCCACTCAACTACTGACAGTCACTTCAAGTTACCCACTCAACTACTGACAGTCACTTCAAGTTACCCACTCAACTACTGACAGTCACTTCAAGTTACCCACTCAACTACTGACAGTCACTTCAAGTTACCCACTCAACTACTGACAGTCACTTCAAGTTACCCACTCAACTACTGACAGTCACTTCAAGTTACCCACTCAACTACTGACAGTCACTTCAAGTTACCCACTCAACTACTGACAGTCACTTCAAGTTACCCACTCAACTACTGACAGTCACTTCAAGTTACCCACTCAACTACTGACAGTCACTTCAAGTTACCCACTCAACTACTGACAGTCACTTCAAGTTACCCACTCAACTACTGACAGTCACTTCAAGTTACCCACTCAACTACTGACAGTCACTTCAAGTTACCCACTCAACTACTGACAGTCACTTCAAGTTACCCACTCAACTACTGACAGTCACTTCAAGTTACCCACTCAACTACTGACAGTCACTTCAAGTTACCCACTCAACTACTGACAGTCACTTCAAGTTACCCACTCAACTACTGACAGTCACTTCAAGTTACCCACTCAACTACTGACAGTCACTTCAAGTTACCCACTCAACTACTGACAGTCACTTCAAGTTACCCACTCAACTACTGACAGTCACTTCAAGTTACCCACTCAACTACTGACAGTCACTTCAAGTTACCCACTCAACTACTGACAGTCACTTCAAGTTACCCACTCAACTACTGACAGTCACTTCAAGTTACCCACTCAACTACTGACAGTCACTTCAAGTTACCCACTCAACTACTGACAGTCACTTCAAGTTACCCACTCAACTACTGACAGTCACTTCAAGTTACCCACTCAACTACTGACAGTCACTTCAAGTTACCCACTCAACTACTGACAGTCACTTCAAGTTACCCACTCAACTACTGACAGTCACTTCAAGTTACCCACTCAACTACTGACAGTCACTTCAAGTTACCCACTCAACTACTGACAGTCACTTCAAGTTACCCACTCAACTACTGACAGTCACTTCAAGTTACCCACTCAACTACTGACAGTCACTTCAAGTTACCCACTCAACTACTGACAGTCACTTCAAGTTACCCACTCAACTACTGACAGTCACTTCAAGTTACCCACTCAACTACTGACAGTCACTTCAAGTTACCCACTCAACTACTGACAGTCACTTCAAGTTACCCACTCAACTACTGACAGTCACTTCAAGTTACCCACTCAACTACTGACAGTCACTTCAAGTTACCCACTCAACTACTGACAGTCACTTCAAGTTACCCACTCAACTACTGACAGTCACTTCAAGTTACCCACTCAACTACTGACAGTCACTTCAAGTTACCCACTCAACTACTGACAGTCACTTCAAGTTACCCACTCAACTACTGACAGTCACTTCAAGTTACCCACTCAACTACTGACAGTCACTTCAAGTTACCCACTCAACTACTGACAGTCACTTCAAGTTACCCACTCAACTACTGACAGTCACTTCAAGTTACCCACTCAACTACTGACAGTCACTTCAAGTTACCCACTCAACTACTGACAGTCACTTCAAGTTACCCACTCAACTACTGACAGTCACTTCAAGTTACCCACTCAACTACTGACAGTCACTTCAAGTTACCCACTCAACTACTGACAGTCACTTCAAGTTACCCACTCAACTACTGACAGTCACTTCAAGTTACCCACTCAACTACTGACAGTCACTTCAAGTTACCCACTCAACTACTGACAGTCACTTCAAGTTACCCACTCAACTACTGACAGTCACTTCAAGTTACCCACTCAACTACTGACAGTCACTTCAAGTTACCCACTCAACTACTGACAGTCACTTCAAGTTACCCACTCAACTACTGACAGTCACTTCAAGTTACCCACTCAACTACTGACAGTCACTTCAAGTTACCCACTCAACTACTGACAGTCACTTCAAGTTACCCACTCAACTACTGACAGTCACTTCAAGTTACCCACTCAACTACTGACAGTCACTTCAAGTTACCCACTCAACTACTGACAGTCACTTCAAGTTACCCACTCAACTACTGACAGTCACTTCAAGTTACCCACTCAACTACTGACAGTCACTTCAAGTTACCCACTCAACTACTGACAGTCACTTCAAGTTACCCACTCAACTACTGACAGTCACTTCAAGTTACCCACTCAACTACTGACAGTCACTTCAAGTTACCCACTCAACTACTGACAGTCACTTCAAGTTACCCACTCAACTACTGACAGTCACTTCAAGTTACCCACTCAACTACTGACAGTCACTTCAAGTTACCCACTCAACTACTGACAGTCACTTCAAGTTACCCACTCAACTACTGACAGTCACTTCAAGTTACCCACTCAACTACTGACAGTCACTTCAAGTTACCCACTCAACTACTGACAGTCACTTCAAGTTACCCACTCAACTACTGACAGTCACTTCAAGTTACCCACTCAACTACTGACAGTCACTTCAAGTTACCCACTCAACTACTGACAGTCACTTCAAGTTACCCACTCAACTACTGACAGTCACTTCAAGTTACCCACTCAACTACTGACAGTCACTTCAAGTTACCCACTCAACTACTGACAGTCACTTCAAGTTACCCACTCAACTACTGACAGTCACTTCAAGTTACCCACTCAACTACTGACAGTCACTTCAAGTTACCCACTCAACTACTGACAGTCACTTCAAGTTACCCACTCAACTACTGACAGTCACTTCAAGTTACCCACTCAACTACTGACAGTCACTTCAAGTTACCCACTCAACTACTGACAGTCACTTCAAGTTACCCACTCAACTACTGACAGTCACTTCAAGTTACCCACTCAACTACTGACAGTCACTTCAAGTTACCCACTCAACTACTGACAGTCACTTCAAGTTACCCACTCAACTACTGACAGTCACTTCAAGTTACCCACTCAACTACTGACAGTCACTTCAAGTTACCCACTCAACTACTGACAGTCACTTCAAGTTACCCACTCAACTACTGACAGTCACTTCAAGTTACCCACTCAACTACTGACAGTCACTTCAAGTTACCCACTCAACTACTGACAGTCACTTCAAGTTACCCACTCAACTACTGACAGTCACTTCAAGTTACCCACTCAACTACTGACAGTCACTTCAAGTTACCCACTCAACTACTGACAGTCACTTCAAGTTACCCACTCAACTACTGACAGTCACTTCAAGTTACCCACTCAACTACTGACAGTCACTTCAAGTTACCCACTCAACTACTGACAGTCACTTCAAGTTACCCACTCAACTACTGACAGTCACTTCAAGTTACCCACTCAACTACTGACAGTCACTTCAAGTTACCCACTCAACTACTGACAGTCACTTCAAGTTACCCACTCAACTACTGACAGTCACTTCAAGTTACCCACTCAACTACTGACAGTCACTTCAAGTTACCCACTCAACTACTGACAGTCACTTCAAGTTACCCACTCAACTACTGACAGTCACTTCAAGTTACCCACTCAACTACTGACAGTCACTTCAAGTTACCCACTCAACTACTGACAGTCACTTCAAGTTACCCACTCAACTACTGACAGTCACTTCAAGTTACCCACTCAACTACTGACAGTCACTTCAAGTTACCCACTCAACTACTGACAGTCACTTCAAGTTACCCACTCAACTACTGACAGTCACTTCAAGTTACCCACTCAACTACTGACAGTCACTTCAAGTTACCCACTCAACTACTGACAGTCACTTCAAGTTACCCACTCAACTACTGACAGTCACTTCAAGTTACCCACTCAACTACTGACAGTCACTTCAAGTTACCCACTCAACTACTGACAGTCACTTCAAGTTACCCACTCAACTACTGACAGTCACTTCAAGTTACCCACTCAACTACTGACAGTCACTTCAAGTTACCCACTCAACTACTGACAGTCACTTCAAGTTACCCACTCAACTACTGACAGTCACTTCAAGTTACCCACTCAACTACTGACAGTCACTTCAAGTTACCCACTCAACTACTGACAGTCACTTCAAGTTACCCACTCAACTACTGACAGTCACTTCAAGTTACCCACTCAACTACTGACAGTCACTTCAAGTTACCCACTCAATTACTGACAGTCACTTCAAGTTACCCACTCAACTACTGACAGTCACTTCAAGTTACCCACTCAACTACTGACAGTCACTTCAAGTTACCCACTCAACTACTGACAGTCACTTCAAGTTACCCACTCAACTACTGACAGTCACTTCAAGTTACCCACTCAACTACTGACAGTCACTTCAAGTTACCCACTCAACTACTGACAGTCACTTCAAGTTACCCACTCAACTACTGACAGTCACTTCAAGTTACCCACTCAACTACTGACAGTCACTTCAAGTTACCCACTCAACTACTGACAGTCACTTCAAGTTACCCACTCAACTACTGACAGTCACTTCAAGTTACCCACTCAACTACTGACAGTCACTTCAAGTTACCCACTCAACTACTGACAGTCACTTCAAGTTACCCACTCAACTACTGACAGTCACTTCAAGTTACCCACTCAACTACTGACAGTCACTTCAAGTTACCCACTCAACTACTGACAGTCACTTCAAGTTACCCACTCAACTACTGACAGTCACTTCAAGTTACCCACTCAACTACTGACAGTCACTTCAAGTTACCCACTCAACTACTGACAGTCACTTCAAGTTACCCACTCAACTACTGACAGTCACTTCAAGTTACCCACTCAACTACTGACAGTCACTTCAAGTTACCCACTCAACTACTGACAGTCACTTCAAGTTACCCACTCAACTACTGACAGTCACTTCAAGTTACCCACTCAACTACTGACAGTCACTTCAAGTTACCCACTCAACTACTGACAGTCACTTCAAGTTACCCACTCAACTACTGACAGTCACTTCAAGTTACCCACTCAACTACTGACAGTCACTTCAAGTTACCCACTCAACTACTGACAGTCACTTCAAGTTACCCACTCAACTACTGACAGTCACTTCAAGTTACCCACTCAACTACTGACAGTCACTTCAAGTTACCCACTCAACTACTGACAGTCACTTCAAGTTACCCACTCAACTACTGACAGTCACTTCAAGTTACCCACTCAACTACTGACAGTCACTTCAAGTTACCCACTCAACTACTGACAGTCACTTCAAGTTACCCACTCAACTACTGACAGTCACTTCAAGTTACCCACTCAACTACTGACAGTCACTTCAAGTTACCCACTCAACTACTGACAGTCACTTCAAGTTACCCACTCAACTACTGACAGTCACTTCAAGTTACCCACTCAACTACTGACAGTCACTTCAAGTTACCCACTCAACTACTGACAGTCACTTCAAGTTACCCACTCAACTACTGACAGTCACTTCAAGTTACCCACTCAACTACTGACAGTCACTTCAAGTTACCCACTCAACTACTGACAGTCACTTCAAGTTACCCACTCAACTACTGACAGTCACTTCAAGTTACCCACTCAACTACTGACAGTCACTTCAAGTTACCCACTCAACTACTGACAGTCACTTCAAGTTACCCACTCAACTACTGACAGTCACTTCAAGTTACCCACTCAACTACTGACAGTCACTTCAAGTTACCCACTCAACTACTGACAGTCACTTCAAGTTACCCACTCAACTACTGACAGTCACTTCAAGTTACCCACTCAACTACTGACAGTCACTTCAAGTTACCCACTCAACTACTGACAGTCACTTCAAGTTTCCGCAGATTCGTCCCCGGAGATAGAGATACGTATCTGCAAAAGATCTGGAAAGTGTGGAAATAACCTCGTACCTCAGGGTAATTGTTCCCTGTACTTTAAATCAAACCCGTCATACCAATGTTGATGGGTGATTTTGTTTGCATATTTTCGTTTTTTACTCTAACTGTTTCTTTTGATTTAAGGAAACAATTGATCGAATAAATAAGTTATTGATAGATTATTTAAATTGATTTGCAGAATTGTTGAAGTTGCAGTCTCAACCAGATCCCCCTGCTAGAGCACCCCAACAAAAAAGTAACAGTAAGTTTACTAGTAGTAGTAAGGTTCAATGTAATCTGTTAAGTTTACTTTATTTAGACACTACTGTTAGTGTTAGTTTTACTAATTACCACTAATTACCACTAATTACCACTAATTACCACTAATTACCACTAATTACCACTAATTACCACTAATTACCACTAATTACCACTAATTACCACTAATTACCACTAATTACCACTAATTACCACTAATTACCCCAGATTACGAGTCCCCCCTGTCCCCCTCGTACCGCTCTAAGTCCCCCTCAGAACGGGAAATGGAGAGATTAGCTGCTCTAATTACCACTAATTACCACTAATTACCACTAATTACCCCTACTTACCGCTAATTACCCCAGATTACGAGTCCCCCCTGTCCCCCTCGTACCGCTCTAAGTCCCCCTCAGAACGGGAAATGGAGAGATTAGCTGCTCTAATTACCACTAATCACCACTAATTACCACTAATTACCACTAATTACCCCCAGATTACGAGTCCCCCCTGTCCCCCTCGTACCGCTCTAAGTCACCCTCAGAGCGGGAAATGGAGAGATTAGCTGCTCTAATTACCACTAATTACCACTAATTACCACTAATTACCACTAATTACCCCCAGATTACGAGTCCCCCCTGTCCCCCTCGTACCGCTCTAAGTCCCCCTCAGAAAGGGAAATGGAGAGATTAGCTGCTCTAATTACCACTAATTACCACTAATTACCCCCAGATTACGAGTCCCCCCTGTCTCCCTCATACCGCTCTAAGTCACCCTCAGAGCGGGAAATGGAGAGATTAGCTGCTCGTCTGGAGGCACTGAAGAAGGAGGTTAACAGTGTTATAAGGGACTGTGAGGAGGATACAGTTGGTATAAGGTAACTAATTAATTAACTTATTGAGTGTTATACCTAGTAATTAGCTTATAATTATGTAAATTTAGTTATTATTAGTTACTTATTAAATATATAGTGATATAGATATGTATTGATACGAAATTTATTCCAGCAAATAGTCTGTGAAGGTATTCATAATTGAAAAAAAAGAGCTAAACTGAATGAATAAATAAATGATCCGTTGTAGGAGAACTTTACAGAAACCCAAATCTACGACAAGTGATAGTCCTTGTTTAAAATCAGAACCTAGCAAATCAGACGGAACACTTCCCCCTCCACTTGCTGATGTGAAACAGAAAAATGTAGATTTTCAGAAACTCCGTCAAAACGTGTTGATAGATCATAATGAACAGTGAACACTCTCGTAATGAATATGAGTTACTTTCTACCTCTAGTTATGAAAATGGAGTAGAAATTGGGCTGAAAGTGAGCACTCCAATATATCAAAACAATAATCAGGTTAAGAAACACTAACCTGACTTCTGTTTCAGTTTAAGAGAGGCAGAAGACCGGCCCAAGTCCCCTTATTACCCTGACAAGTCCCCTTACTACCGGGCCCGATACCACTCTTCTCCCCAATCTCCCACTGGGCAAAACGATAAAACCACCTCTACTACTGAACTACCACAAGTTTACCACCCAGCTAAACAAGAGCACTTTTATAATGCTGAGAGGGATTTGTCCCCGCTACCATCTGAGAGGGACTTGTCCCCGCTACCATCTGAGAGGGACTTGTCCCCGCTACCATCTGAGAGGGACTTGTCCCCGCTACCATCTGAGAGGGACTCATCTCCACAACCGGAGATGCTGTATCTGTCTACACAGACTCTGGAACTTCCTGGAGATGAGGGGGTCCCCATCACTGACCAGCTAGAGTTGGAGGTGTTGTCTTTAACCGAGGTTCCAGAGCTCCACTCCCACTTCGTGCCCGTGCAAAACCAGGCTCCCAGTTCTTATGAGGAGGTGTATGAACCTGAATGTGACCCCAACCTGACTACTAATCACGTGATTACGGACACCAACAACCGTCCCAAGCGGGAGGAGCAGCTTCTAACCCCTCCTCCACTGCCCGACAGGGACCCTCACCCAGACATCACCCTCCGTGGAGACAACTTGTACGACCCCTACCATATAGGCACCACATTCGTAGTGCTCTCCAGACAGAACCACGGCAGGTTCAAGTTCTCCAGCCCTCTGGATCCCAACAGCTCCGCTCCTGGGAGTCCGATCCGAGGGAGCCCTCTACCTGGCTCCACATCAGGAAGCAGTCCTAAATCAGTCCCTCGTAACGAGGCTCCTGATGTGCCAGTTATAACCCCTGCTGTAGCTGCTTCTAGCTGCTCTTGTAGCTGCTTCTCCAGCTGCTTCTCCAGCTGCTCCTGTAGCTGCCAGGTCCAAGAGACCTCTCTACCAACCTAAGTCCCTAAACGGTAGTTTGATGAGTCTAACCTCACCATCCAAATATGACCTTGATACCATCCCCTCAAAGCTGGTGGAACCCTCAAAACCAGTACCTTCTGAAACAGGGAGTCCCCCCGCCCTCCCGGCTAGAAACCCAGGCATGTCTCCGGAGAGGAGGAAGGGGTTCCCGCGTCCTACTAAGGAGCCAGTTTACAGGGAGGTAGCTGTGGATGCTCCTGATAGACCTATCTTACTAGACAGAAAGCACTCTCTTCTGGAGCAACAGAGAAACTCAGCTTCTAGAGAGTTCCACCTCCAGACCATTATGGACGTTGAGAGGCCGGGACGGCTGGACACTTGGTCCGGGGCAATGCCCCCTGTGGAAGGTGTGGTCCCTCGTCCACTCAGTCCCTACTCTGAGAACTCACTCCGCAGAACAATGCCTCATGTTAAGCTGCTGGGAGAGGAGTGGAAGGAGCTAGCACAGAGACTCGGCTACGAGAACTCCCAGATCGCCTCCTTTTCTCAGGATTACCCAGACCCTGGCCAGGCTCTGCTGGACCACTGGTCCAGGTTACCGGAGTCTAAACTGGACGATCTTCTCAAACATCTCAAGGTTATGGACCTGTGGAAAACAGCTGACACATTAGACAAAACATTCGATAACACTAACGTGTGATATAACTTACTCTAGTTAACAGCTAACTAATATTACACTAAGCAAATGAGAGATTCACCAGTGTTTAAATCATTAGAAAGGAATTTATATCAATCAGAAAGTCAGAAGTAGTGATTTTAGCAACAATGCATTTGACTTTGAATTATTGGAACATTAGACAAACAATTTTATTTTGCCAACTTTTTGGTCGAACTGGTACTATATACGTCCGAATTTACATTTAAGATTTCACAATTAATAGGTTCCCAATTAACGTTTTAACATGCAAATTTACCTTGTTTAATGTTATTATTTTCGTAAACTAGGCATGGCCAGTCAACTCAAAAACTGAATTCATGCTCTACTCCCCTAATATAAAAGCAAATGTGATGATTCTAAACATTTTAATGGTAAAATCAAACTTCTTACTAGTCCAATCAGAAGTAGAGTTATTTTTATTTAAATGTCACAAAAGGGCGTGGTCAATTGCACTGCAAGCCTAATTTCTGCCCAAACCTAATTTGTTTCTGATGGGTCCCTTGAGCGAGGTGTTCCAAGTTCCAAACTCATTATCTCCTAGCAATGTACCTGTTGTATACCAAGGTTGATATCCTCATTTTACGTGCCATTCCCTCTGCAAGCATTCGTTAAATTGCTTAATTGATCATGATGATGGTATGAAACCAAATTGAGTTGATTCACGATGTCAATCCTTCGCATCTCGCCGATCTGCATACGTGGTTGCGAGATCAGAAAATGCGCGGCACGGCCCAGTACACTACTAGTAGTAGTAGTGCATCGCGCGGCGCTACAACAAATTGAGGTACTGGAAGTCAAAATCCGGAAGAAAGTTTTAAAATAATATTGCCCCATTATCTTCCAGGCCCGAAATTTTACACCGAATTTCTTACCCGCAACCAATTAGCCAGTCAACTATAAAATTAAATGGCATATGACACGATTGAGGTGCTGGTTTGATTTCGGTTTGACAGTACACGCTGCAACACCTTTTGATCGCGTGCACGAGAGAGGTATGCAACGTACAGAAAATTTTGGTCGGAGGAAGCTCATAGCAGAAAGCTTAACAAAACGAAAATTCATATTTTCCAATTTCTGTCCCATTTGCAAATATGAAAATTTATGAACACAAATTTGACAGATTGGATGGAGATTTTGCCCAGAGACCAATTAATGTCCATCATGATCAGGTACTCGGATTGAAACAATTCGATTGTTAAGCTGTACATAAGCATTTTTACGAACAGGATATCAACAAAAAGCAATTGCCTATAGAGCATCCGGTATTACGTACTATTAATTCATCATAGTAATAATCATACTAGTATTATTGTTACGAGACGCAATATATAGCCACCGTGAATTCGCATTACATTATCATTACATTATCAATATGGAGAGCAATGCACTATAAAACAGTCAAATTTCTTGATAAACATTGAATATAATGAATATTATTTTACTTACCTGGGGACCTCAGGCTATTATGTTCATAAATAGAAATTCGGCGGAATGACAGGCTGAGCGCGGCCCAGTAATATTTTACTAATTTTTTCTAGTTGAGAAATAATACGAATATTTCATAATTTCGATACTTGAATGTAATTACAGAGATAAAAACTCACTGTAAAAGTATTTACAGCCGACAAAATGTTCAGTAAAACTATAAAGTAACAACTTTACATTTCCTTATATGGGCATCACGTGGTAAGGGTCCCTGAACACATGCAGTACTACACACAGTAGCTAGATTTTATTATAAGTAGGTTAACTTTCTACTGGAAACGATAGGGAATATGAAATTAAAATACTTTAATAAACCTATTTTTACCGTACAAACGGTTGAGAGTGGTCCAGTAAAGCAGTAAAGCAGTAAAGCAGTAAAGCAGTAAAGCAGTAAAGCAGTAAAGCAGTAAAGCAGTAAAGCAGTAAAGCAGTAAAGCAGTAAAGCAGTAAAGCAGTAAAGCAGTAAAGCAGTAAAGCAGTAAAGCAGTAAAGCAGTAAAGCAGTAAAGCAGTAAAGCAGTAAAGCAGTAAAGTTATTGGGTTCCAAATCAGAGCACTTAGTTGGGAACCCCAACTATTAAAGTGTGACACGTGGTGTTACACGTGGCGTGACACGTGGTGTGACACGTGACACGTGGTGTGACACTTGACACGTGGTGTGACACGTGGCGTGACACGTGACACGTGGTGTGACACGTGGCGTGACACGTGACACGTGGTGTGACACGTGGCGTGACACGTGACACGTGGTGTGACACGTGGTGTGACACGTGACACGTGGTGTGACACGTGACACGTGGTGTGACACGTGACACGTGGTGTATACTTTTGTTTAACAGTTTCAATAATTTGCAAAACTACGAACACAGCCTTTATAAATTTGGCTAATTATAACAAATTAAAATTGGAATTATCATGGTGTATGTTAAATTAAAATATTTGATATTAATATTATGTACATTTTCAAACCCTGCCTCAGACATTATGAGCCATTCAGAAACTCGTGATAATATTCAGGTAGCATTATAACTTATAAGGACCTCTTAGATCAACTTAGATTGGTTGAATGTTATATCCTTATAAGGGCATGATGTCACGTGATATGTCCTTATAAGGGCATCTTATCACGTGATATGTCCTTATAAGGGCATGATGTCACGTGATATGTCCTTATAAGGGCACCTTATCACGTGATGTGTCCTTATAAGGGCATCATGTCACGTGATATATCCTTATAAGGGCATGATGTCACGTGATATATCCTTATAAGGGCATGATGTCACGTGATATGTCCTTATAAGGGCATGATGTCACGTGATATGTCCTTATAAGGGCATCATGTCACGTGATATATCCTAATAAGGGCATGATGTCACGTGATATATCCTTATAAGGGCATCTTATCACGTGATAAGTCCTTATAAGGGCATCTTATCACGTGATGTGTCCTTATAAGGGCATCATGTCACGTGATATATCCTTATAAGGGCATGATGTCACGTGATATGTCCTTATAAGGGCATGATGTCACGTGATATGTCCTTATAAGGGCATCATGTCACGTGATATATCCTAATAAGGGCATGATGTCACGTGATATATCCTTATAAGGGCATCTTATCACGTGATAAGTCCTTATAAGGGCATCTTATCACGTGATGTGTCCTTATAAGGGCATCATGTCACGTGATATGTCCTTATAAGGGCATGATGTCACGTGATATGTCCTTATAAGGGCATCTTATCACGTGATAAGTCCTTATAAGGGCATCTTATCACGTGATGTGTCCTTGTAAGGGCATCATGTCACGTGATATGTCCTTATAAGGGCATCTTATCACGTGATATGTCCTTACATCACAGCACAGTATTTTGACACAGTAGATTTCTTGCTAGCGTTGAGTCCTTGCATCCGTAACATATTACTCTTACTTTTGTCTGAAAAGAGAACTTCAGGTGTACTTCAGGTGTTAAAAACATAACCATTAACATAATAATAATAAAGATAATTGGTATAATCTTACAGAAATACCAAACATTTAATATAATAAGGTGTTAATACTTTAATAAAATGTTATTCTACCGAATGTGCCTGTTGTCAGAGTTTCTTGAATACAGAGGAAGTCGAAGAAGTCAAGTTCATCTGTTTCCAGAACTCCTAACTCAAATAGCGCTGCCTAAGATGGGGAATTGTTTTGTTTCAAGAATCCTTGTTAGTTGTTAGGTATTGAGTTATATGTTTAAGGTACCCATGGGATGGGGTAGGGGGAAGGGGATGGTCGGATGGAGTAGGGGGAGGGAGGAAGGGGATGGAGTAGGGGGAGGGGGGAGGTGGGAGGGGGGAGGGGGGAGGGGGGAAGGGGGAGGGGGGAGGGGGGGAGGGGGGAGGTGGGAGGGGGGGAGGGGGGAGGGGGGAGGGGGGAGGGGGGAGGGGGGGAGGGGGGAGGGGGGGAGGGGGGAGGGGGGAGGGGGGAGGGGGGAGGGGGGAAGGGGATGGAGTAGGGGGAGGGGGGAGGGGGGAGGGGGGAGGGGGGAGGGGGGAGGGGGGGAGGGGGGAGGGGGGAGGGGGGAAGGGGATGGAGTAGGGGGAGGGGGAGGGGGGAGGAGGGGGGAGAGGGGTACAGCTGCATACCTTGACCTCCTCCTGATCCACAACTTGGTCAGTGGCCCTGCTGATGGCTCTGATCACTTCGTTCATATCAAGTCTGTAGTCGTTATTAGAGTCATGGTCCACGAAGTGCGTAAACCCCTCTACTATCCCGACTCCTAAACAAAATTAGGTTTTTATGTGGATTTTCAGCTGAATCAGAGTAAAACCGAATTTAACAAGGAATGCGGCCGCATTTCTAATGCGGATGGCCACTCAATTTCTTCCCGATCCATGATATCGTCTCATATTACATTCCAAATTGATTATGAAAACCCTATTATATATGCTTATTGCTAATTGCTCACGTGTGAGATTAGAAAACCCTATTATATATGCTAATTGCTCACGTGTGAGATTAGGAAACCCTATTATATGTATATGCTAATAGCTCACGTGTGAGATTAGGAAACTGCTGAGCAGCCATGTCCACGTCCACAGCTCCGGAGGTCCTGTCTATGAGACTTGTAACCTTCTTCTCTCCGTACAGATCCCGAAGGTGGGTGAACGTTATGTTACTGTTCTGACGGCTCTTAGATGAGGGCGACCTCTTCTTCTGTGTGGAATTATAATAAATTTATTTACATTACAACTTACAAGGAGTTAAGGTTATAACAGGAAATTATTAACTTATTAAGATTACAAGGAATTAACATTACAAGGAGTTAACATTATAAGGAGTTAACATTACAAGGAGTTAACATTATAAGGAGTTAACATTACAAGGAGTTAACATTATAAGGAGGTAACATTACAAGGAGTTAACATTACAGGGAGTTACCATTACTGATTACAAGGAGTTAATATTACAAGGAGTTAACATTACAGGGAGTTAACATTACAGGGAGTTAACATTACAAGGAGTTAATATCACAAGGAGTTAACATTACAGGGAGTTAACATTACAAGGAGTTAACATTACAGGGAGTTAACATTACAGGGAGTTAACATTACAAGGAGTTAATATTACAGGGAGTTAACATTACAAGGAGTTAACATTACAGGGAGTTAACATTACAGGGAGTTAACATTACAGGGAGTTAACATTACAGGGAGTTAACATTACAGGGAGTTAACATTACATGGAGTTAACATTACAGGGAGTTAACATTACAAGGAGTTAACATTACAGGGAGTTACCACTACAAGGAGTTGACATTACAGGGAGTCAACATTACAGGAAGTTAACATTACAAGGAGTTAACATTATAAGGAGTTAACATTATAAGGAGTTAACATTACAAGGAGTTAACATTACAAGGAGTTAACATTACAGGGAGTTAACATTACAAGGAGTTAACATTATAAGGAGTTAACATTACAAGGAGTTAACATTATAAGGAGTTAACATTACAAGGAGTTAACATTACAGGGAGTTACCATTACTGATTACAAGGAGTTAATATTAAAAGGAGTTAACATTACAGGGAGTTAACATTACAAGGAGTTAACATTACAGGGAGTTGACATTACAAGGAGTTAACATTACAGGGAGTTACCACTACAAGGAGTTAACATTACAGGGAGTTAACATTATAAGGAGTTAACATTACAAGGAGTTAACATTACAGGGAGTTAACATTACAAGGAGTTAACATTATAAGGAGTTAACATTATAAGGAGTTAACATTACAAGGAGTTAACATTATAAGGAGTTAACATTACAAGGAGTTAACATTACAGGGAGTTACCATTACTGATTACAAGGAGTTAATATTAAAAGGAGTTAACATTACAGGGAGTTAACATTACAAGGAGTTAACATTACAGGGAGTTGACATTACAAGGAGTTAACATTACAAGGAGTTAACATTATAAGGAGTTAACATTACAGGGAGTTAACATTACAGGGAGTTAACATTACAGGATATTTGTTTTTTCACGGTTTTCGTATCTGATTTCTAGGTTATGATTTCATTCTTGTATTGTCAAGCCAGGAGTGTTAGGGCTTCTCTTGACCAATTAACGTTTAATCCGTTTAATCCGTTTAATCCGTTTACAGGAAGTTAACATTACAGGGACATTGTATGCAATTCTTATTATGTATTTGTAAAGTAATAATTTCTACTTGCGAGATTACCTTGCTCTTAGTATTAGGAATACCCTCAGATTTGGAAGTCTCCTTGTTTTGGGAATCTAACCATTGTTTCTGCAGAGCTTGTTCTTCTTTTATTCTCGCACCAGGATCCAGCTAAGAGAGGTGATTACTTTGTACTACTATAACAGTATAACTGATCAATGTAAATCTTTAATTTCATCATATACAAACTGCTAATATTACCTCACAATTACCTCACGATTACCTCACAATTACCTTACAATTACACTTTCTTACTTTGTACTACTATAACTCACTTTCTTAGGAACCTTCTTCTTATTAGTGGGAGTAGAGCTCCCGGACCTGTCACGTGGTTTTCCCTTTCTGTTTCTCTTTCCTCGTCTACTGAGTGGGGGAGACCGCGAATCCAACCTGAAATAAAGTACCGTTTTATAATGAAACAGTTATTTGTATATATAGCTATAGACACAGAACCGTATATTTTTTGCTCATAACTCTCCAGGGAAGCATTTTTACCCTACGTCGGAAGCAGCGTTCAAAAATACACCGATTTATATTACTTTCATACCCTCAGGGCCTTTTCACAATAATTTTTGTTTAAATTGTGGCAAGCGATTTAGTGTGAACTGTGAGCGCACTTGATTTAGCGCACAACTGTGTAACTAAGGAATTTAGTGCACAACTGTGTAACTATGGATTTTAGTGTGTAACTATAAAGGAATTGGGAACTGACTGTGTAACTAAGGAATTGGGAACTGACTGTGTAACTAAGGAATTGGGAACTGACTGTGTAACTAAGGAATTGGGAACTGACTGTGTAACTAAGGAATTGGGAACTGACTGTGGCAAGTGGTCCGTTTGTACGGATTTGCTTGAAGTGTTTGGATTGTTTGGATTAGTTCCACGTCTTCCTCGCCAGCTTGCTTCTGAGAGAAAGGATCGTTATTGTTATTATTATATGCCGAACGAACGAACGAACGAACGAACGAACGAACGAACGAACGAACGAACGAACGAACGAACGAACGAACGAACGAACGAACGAACGAACGAACGAACGAACGAACGAACGAACGAACGAACGAACGAACGAACGAACGAAATATTATATTAGTATTGATTTTTTTACAGTGAGTGGAGACTCTCATTTCTATCATGATCGAACCACTCAAAAGAGCGAAAAACGAAACATAATATTATTAGTATTAATTAGTAATTTTAGTAATATTAGTGATATTCTCTACATTTTTTTTTTGGAATATTTACCGATTTTATTAGTATCTATTTGTTCGAATCTAACAGTTTTGTCAGCATTTCCTCTGCGGTTGTCGTGGAAACCAGAAGAAGTAGGGGTGTCGCGCGCTGTATCGCTGTTTGCACGTGACAATGTCATTGCCTCGTAGTCGTTCAGAGAAATCCCGCTATCGTTTATATCCGCTATATCAATATCGTTCATTTTAGCGTCGAAATCTGTGAGTGGGTTGGAAGTGAAAAGTTTTAGGAAAAATCGAACCAATTAATTATCAACAATTGTAGAATTATTTTCTAGTGTAGGAGGGTTACACTACTTTAGTTTGTTAAAACTCTGAAAGTCATATTATATGTATAAGTATTACAACCAATATTGGTATATTACCTACACAAATACTATATTATATATAGTGACTATATATACTACATACCTTATCGGACGTTATTTGGACCTTTACCGATAGTTAAAATTCGACATCTGACGCTAAATGACGAATTTCAACTATCTGTAAAGGTCCCGTTATTTGACCGGACATTTTGTGAACGGAGATAATTTTGAACGGACATTAAAAATAAAATGAACGCTCAAAGGCTTTCATTAAATATATATAATTTAACTACCTTGTCGGACTTTATTTAAACGGACATTAAAATGAACACTAGGGCCTCCAGCGTCCAATTAATGTCCGTTCAAATAAAGTCCGATAAGGTACCTTTCAGTTCTCTAGAGCTCTGATGTAACGCATCTTCAATACTTTCTAGCTTCTTTAATATCTCCGCTTCCGATAAACTGTCCTGAAATGTGTTCTATTTTGATGATATGGTTAACTATTGTTGTGTATGATATTACTCTAAGTCTAGTACTAGTAGCAGGGTGTAGTTTAGATATTGATATAACTATTAAATATCAGTTTTGCAGTCTTTTTAGCGGAAGTTTCATATTTTGGTTCCTCTTACTTTAATATTTCAAAGGGTTATTTCTATTCAAAGTGTTATTTCTATTCAAAAGGGTTAATGCTAAATTGCGTTTCGTCTACGACACTTTCTTAAAGATCTATTGAATATTTTCTGGTTCACAATTAGCTTACGGGATATTTGTGTGTCCAATCATTTGTTTGATCATGTAATTTGACGATTCAATTAATAATACATATTATATTGAATGGGAAATTACAGTGGAAGCTAACACAGAAAGACAGTACCTGTAATCTGTACACTACACGTGATGCCCATATAAGGAGTGTATACTACACGTGATGCCCATATAAGGAGTGTATACTACACGTGATGCCCATATAAGGAGTGTATACCTGGCGAGATAGATCGTGAGCCTGCTCTGTATCACTGTCCTCATTTCTTTTCTTTCCTTCTCTCTTCTTGTGTGGGTCTTTAACATATCGTTCTTTTGTTTCTCCGTCTGTTTGTAAACATTACATTAGTGATTAGCACAATTGTTTTTTTTTTAATTTTGTCTAACTTGATTTACTTTTTACGCTATATATAATGTTAATAACATTAATAGACGTACTGCGTCTGGGGTACAACATGTAACAGTGTGTAAAATAACTTACAATAGAGAACTGTTCTGGTAGTTTCTCCACTGAATCATTGAGGTTATCTGTTAAAGCCGCTTTGTGCAGATCTCCTAGCATTCTATCAAAGTTTTCTGCGTGGTCGAAGAACTCAGCATTTGCTTCGTAGGTCTGTGGGTCTACCTGGTCCGTCAACAATCTGACAAATTAATTAATTAATTAATTAATTAATTAGTTAACAATCTGACAAGTTAATTAATTAATTAATTAATTAGTTAGTTAGTTAGTTAGTTAGTTAGTTAGTTAGTTAGTTAGTTAGTTAATTAATTAGTTAGTTAGTTAGTTAGTTAATTAATTAATTATTTAGTTAGTTAACGAGCCGTTAATGCTGAATTGGAAAACAGGAGCATTAAATTTCAAGTGTTTCGCTTGTTTCATAATTATCTATACCCATTATATCAAAAATTCACAAAACCTTATGTTTTGGAATCAACAACTACTCACACAAGTAGTATATATATAATATAGTAACTCACACAAAGTCCTTGTGGAATCCAGATAACATTCCGACCATGTTCTTCCGGAATTTGAAGAACTCTTCTTTTTGGGTGTTCAGCTCCTGTTTGTAATACTAAAATATTAGAGTTAGAACTTTAGAATAAGGTATTAGAGTGCCCTTAGAGCCTTAGATAACAGCTAAACTCTCTCAATCATAAATTTATGAAATTTCTGGACATCATCGATGAGTTAAATGTGCAATGAACAATGCTTAAAATTAGAAAGAGAGTGAGATAAACCCTGACACTCTTGAAAGGTCTCTTATCTCACAATATACCAGTGTACCTGTTTAGTTGACTGCAGCTTCTTTTCAGCAGCGTCCAGAACTTTGTTAAAGTGATTATCAGAGCTTTGTAAGTTGAGTCTCAGTTTTAACTGGTAGACCTGATCGTGCAGGAACTTTATTCTGTCCAGTGCCCTGTCTTTAAACTGCTGACTAGAGTCTTTTAGGGAAGTGAGCTCGTACTCCAGGGAGGCCTCTCTTACGTCAGCAAACTGGAGCAGCTTCTTCTTCTCCCTGTTCCACAGCCCTATTGTAGCTTCACGTGCTAGCCTGAGGTGAGGAGGTGCAGGTTTGTAGTGGAACAAACTGTCGTGTTCGTGCAAGTTTTTAGTGGAACAAACTGTCGTGTTCGTGCAGGTTTGTAGTGGAACAAACTGTCGTGTTCGTGCAGGTTTGTAGTGGAACAAACTGTCGTGTTCGTGCAGGTTTGTAGTGTAACAAACTGTCGTGTTCGTGCAAGTTTGTAGTGGAACAAACTGTCGTGTTCGTGCAGGTTTGTAGTGTAACAAACTGTCGTGTTCGTGCAGGTTTGTAGTGGAACAAACTGTCGTGTTCGTGCAGGTTTGTAGTGGAACAAACTGTCGTGTTCGTGCAGGTTTGTAGTGGAACAAACTGTCGTGTTCGTGCAAGTTTTTAGTGGAACAAACTGTCGTGTTCGTGCAGGTTTGTAGTGGAACAAACTGTCGTGTTCGTGCAGGTTTGTAGTGGAACAAACTGTCGTGTTCGTGCAGGTTTGTAGTGGAACAAACTGTCGTGTTCGTGCAGGTTTGTAGTGGAACAAACTGTCGTGTTCGTGCAATATTGTAGTGGAACAAACTGTCGTGTTCGTGCAAGTTTGTAGTGGAACAAACTGTCGTGTTCGTGCAGGTTTGTAGTGTAACAAACTGTCGTATTCATGCAAGTTTGTAGTGTAACAAACTGTCGTATTCATGCAAGTTTGTAGTGGAACAAACTGTCGTGTTCGTGCAGGTTTGTAGTGTAACAAACTGTCGTATTCATGCAAGTTTGTAGTGGAACAAACTGTCGTGTTCGTGCAGCTGTTTTTAGTGGAACAAACTGTCGTGTTCGTGCAGCTGTTTGTAGTGGAACAAACTGTCGTGTTCGTGCAAGTTTGTAGTGGAACAAACTGTCGTGTTCGTGCAGCTGTTCGTAGTGGAACAAACTGTCGTGTTCGTGCAGGTTTGAAGTGTAACAAACTGTCGTGTTCGTGCAGGTTTGTAGTGGAACAAACTGTCGTGTTCGTGCAAGTTTGTAGTGGAACAAACTGTCGTGTTCGTGCAGCTGTTCGTAGTGGAACAAACTGTCGTGTTCGTGCAGGTTTGAAGTGTAACAAACTGTCGTGTTCGTGCAGGTTTGTAGTGGAACAAACTGTCGTGTTCGTGCAGCTGTTCGTAGTGGAACAAACTGTCGTGTTCGTGCAAGTTTGTAGTGGAACAAACTGTCGTGTTCGTGCAGCTGTTCGTAGTGGAACAAACTGTCGTGTTCGTGCAGGTTTATAGAGTTTAAGACTAACTTGGCTATTCTGTTTGCTTTCTCGTGGTTTTGGTCCTTGAGAGTCTCTATCATAGCCTGGGCCGTCTTGAGTTCCTTTGACGTGTTGTCAAGCTTCCGTTTCATCGTATCAAATTGTACTTTCTGCCGGTCCGCCTCCACTGGTAAATTAGTCAATATTTCACACATTTTACTGGTTAATTAGTCAATATTTCACACATTTTACTGGTTAATTAGTCAATATTTCACACATTTTACTGGTTAATTAGTCAATATTTCACACATTTTACTGGTTAATTAGTCAATATTTCACACATTTTACTGGTTAATTAGTCAATATTTCACACATTTTACTGGTTAATTAGTCAATATTTCACACATTTTATTGGTTAATTAGTCAATATTTCACACATTTTACTGGTAATTAGTCAATATTTCACACATTTTACTGGTTAATTAGTCAATATTTCACACATTTTACTGGTTAATTAGTCAATATTTCACACATTTTATTGACCTAGCAATCAATCAATATTTATATCTAAGTCTCACTTTTACTTACATTTCAGTTCAATTAATTTTTCGGTGAGTTTTCCAGTTTCCATGGCGACCTTCTCAGCGCACTTTGTACAGTACTTGTCATTGTGCGGTATCTTTATAGCCTCCCCAACCTGCGAAGTTGTTTTGTTGTTTTGCTATTATGTTATATTTAGTACAGACAAATCCGTCTGAAAAAATCGATCTGCTGACACACGAAGCTTTCAGAGGATTTTTGACGTTTTTGAGTCCCATTAGGTGCCCTTTATGGCTGACCAACTTTTCCAAACTTTTCCACTTGTCTTAAGGCCACTTTTTGCCACTTTACCACTTTTTACCACCTTTCTTGTTTGTCGAATATCTTTAGTTGTGAACATCGTAAAAGGTTGCGGATCAATCGAGTGTGTTCATATTATCAGGAAGAAAAACTTTTGTTCAAACAATTTTTACGTCAGATAATAAGTTAATTGGATAATTATCAATTAACTAATTAGGAAAATTCTAAAAATTTTTTATTGGCTCAAAATGATCGGAATAGCTTGAAACACGGAGAAAAGTATTTTTTAGAAAAACTTTGAAAATTTTTCACTTACATTTTTTTTTCGAGACTTTAAAAAATTTCGAAAATTCAAAATATTTTTTCCGCCAAATGTGATCAAACCGCATAAAACACGGAGAAAAATGCCTTTCAAAAAAACTTAGTGAATTTTTCGTTTCAAGAATACTTAAATCGCCAATATTTGTAGTTGGAGTTCAGTAAATCTCGGCAGATTTTAGTAAACAGGAATTACTAAGTGAAGAGGTCTGAAACTGAAAAACGTTAACCATACGATCGCGCGGCGATATAAGAGTTTCATAAACTAATTTTCACAGAAATTGCACCAATGGCACAGTCAAGATCGAAACGATAGCCTGCTGTACTGTCATTTTATTGATTTCAATGATGAATCAGTGGGGTTAAGATAATCACATTTGTAATAAATAAACATCTCTGTACCGTCAATTGTGCTAATCTAAACCAGCCTACCTGTATTACCAGACCTCTTCTTTTCCTCGACAATCAAACCAAGTTGTTCATATCGCATTTGGTGGGTGATGTAAGTAGTAATGCGCTTAGTCAATAAAGACACCGTGATTTTTATTAAAAGGAGATGATGAAGCAAGTATTCATAACACAAAGAAGAATGGTCGGTGGGAATTGGGACCCACTTAAATCACCTTAACACAGTGCCCTCAGTAATCCATCCTGTCATTAAAATTATTTGTTATATAGTATAGTGTTGAAAGTATTGAAACTAATACATATCGAGCTGTATTCAATCAGACTACGACACAATACGTGTATATTATATGGCTCTTAATGACTAATGAGGTTTATGTAACGCTTTATACCGTGAGAAACCCGGTATAGAGACGTTTTAAAGTTTATCACGAAAACGTATACTTGGCCTCATGGCTCATTTACAGTTCGAAGAAGGCAAGAACAGATCAGGGAAACTAAGGAACAGCCAGGTCCAGGAAGCAAGTGTAAATACACCTTCCAACATCAACTGTGACTTGTTTTGTATTGTTCTGCATACCGCTTCATTTACTATGCTGGATCGGTGGTTACCTCAAATCACCCCCATATGTCAGGGTCGGCTAAACGTAAAATCAGCAAGGGTAACATACTGGCAAGGGTAAGATGTAGATACGAATGACGGGCAAGGGGTAATAAAAAACCAGTAATAATTAATTCAGTGAAATGTTCCACGAGAGTCAGGATATTTTGGAAATTGCTAATAGAGACCTAAGATGGTAAGTACGTACGGTACGTACCTTTAAATTAGCTGTACGGTACGTACTTAATAAAGTAGGCTGAAAGGTACAAAGCTTATTAATCCGTCAATATACTGGAAATATTTTGGAGGAAAACTTTTTCTGCTTAAACAGTTGGCCCAAATAGTATTCAGTGTTTTAAGTTCTTTGTCAATTTATGAGACCAATTTTAGAGATTACGAGTATATTATGGACAAGCGTAGATTAAGTTTGCGATCTGAGCTAGCTGAAAAGCTGGTGTTCGTATACTGCAACAAAAGGATGAAGCTTTGAGTTTAACGATAATTACAAGTAGTAGTAGTGTAGTACCGGTTAAGAGCGATCCGGTACAAAAATTATGATGATAATACTAATCAAAAATTGCAAGTAATTCACTGAAGTTGATTCTAAAAATTTGAAAAAAAAATTGTACCTTACAGTGCCTGTACGGTACGTACCTTTTAAAGTAGCTGTACCGTACGTACTTAAAGCCCTGTACCGTACGTACTTGCCATCTTAGATAGAGACAGATCCTGATCAGGAAGGATTGTTAATGTTATTGAGGGTGTTGATTTGAAATCCGGACGTCGTGAGGTAAAAATACAGGTTCTTCCTGTAGGATATTCGGGGCCATGATGATCAGCTCAGGATTAATGTGGAGTTGAAAATTTAAGCTTTCTGGTCTTTTCTCGCCTTCTTTGAGCTGTCAAAGAGCCATGAGGCCAAGTAAACGTTTTCGTGCTAAACTGTTAAACCTCTCCATACTGGGCCTCTCACTGGAGTAACGAGAAGTGTACGGTATATAACGTTTCATATACCTCATTAAGGGCCATAATATAATATACACGTATTGCATTGTGTCGTATTGTGATTGAATACAGCTCGATATGTATTACTACTTACATCACCCACCAAATGCGATATGAACAACTTGGTTTGATTGTCGAGGAAAAGAAGAGGTCTGGTAATACAGGTAGGCTGGTTTAGATTAGCACAATTGACGGTACAGAGATGTTTATTTATTACAAATGTGATTATCTTAACCCCACTGATTCATCATTGAAATCAATAAAATGACAGTACAGCAGGCTATCGTTTCGATCTTGACTGTGCCATTGGTGCAATTTCTGTGAAAATTAGTTTATGAAACTCTTATATCGCCGCGCGATCGTATGGTTAACGTTTTTCAGTTTCAGACCTCTTCACTTAGTAATTCCTGTTTACTAAAATCTGCCGAGATTTACTGAACTCCAACTACAAATATTGGCGATTTAAGTATTCTTGAAACGAAAAATTCACTAAATTTTTTTGAAAGGCATTTTTCTCCGTGTTTCATGCGGTTTGATCACATTTGGCGGAAAAAATATTTTGAATTTTCGAAATTTTTTAAGTCTCGAAAAAAAAATGTAAGTGAAAAATTTTCAAAGTTTTTCTAAAAAATACTTTTCTCCGTGTTTCAAGCTATTCCGATCATTTTGAGCCAATAAAAAATTTTTAGAATTTTGCTAATTAGTTAATGGATAATTATCCAATTAACTTATTATCTGACGTAAAAATTGTTTGAACAAAAGTTTTTCTTCCTGATAATATGAACACACTCGATTGATCCGCAACCTTTTACGATGTTCACAACTAAAGATATTCGACAAACAAGAAAGGTGGTAAAAAGTGGTAAAGTGGCAAAAAGTGGCCTTAAGACAAGTGGAAAAGTTTGGAAAAGTTGGTCAGCCATAAAGGGCACCTAATGGGACTCAAAAACGTCAAAAATCCTCTGAAAGCTTCGTGTGTCAGCAGATCGATTTTTTCAGACGGATTTGTCTGTACTAATTATGTTTTTATCTGTTTTGAGTTATCATTATTTGTTCTTTGGTTGTATCTTTGCATTAGAACTATAACTCCACTTTTTACCTATTTGACGGCCACTTATTATTTACATAATTGCACCGGTTTTTTCCACGCCCACGTGATGCTCTCCAGCGCCCACGTGATGCTCTCCAGCGCCCACGTGATGCCCTCCAGCGCCCACGTGATGCTCTCCAGCGCCCACGTGATGCTCTCCAGCGCCCACGTGATGCTCTCCAGCGCCCACGTGATGCTCTCCAGCGCCCACGTGATGCTCTCCAGCGCCCACGTGATGCTCTCCAGCGCCCACGTGATGCTCTCCAGCGCCCACGTGATGCTCTCCAGCGCCCACGTGATGCTCTCCAGCGCCCACGTGATGTATGAGTTAATAAAGTAAAGTTTATTACTATTATTATTTTCCACTTATTAACCTCAATAAGCTGAGCAGGCATGAAGCGGCGTTACAGTAGTGTTACAGTAGTGGCACAGTAGTGTTACAGTAGAGTTGAAATGTTTGTTGCAGAGTGACAAACCAATGTTATCCAGTTCAACGATCCAACTAGCAACTAAGAGCTTTATACTGAACTGGTTATATGAAATAATAAATATATAATACAATATGGGAAGATGGGACTATGGGACTGACGAGTGCCATTACTATAAATTTCGCGGAAAAGAAAGATATGAAGACGACCATGTTACTTGAAACTGAAAGCTTTAGAAACAAGTCGTATCAATCAGTACAATCAAATGTTTTCTGCAAAAGAGAAACAGACTGGAAGATGTGGGACTGTCACACTTGAAAACACGACAAATATCGAACAACGTAAAACCCGTAATCCCCAGCTGTATAGATGCTATGTTAAATAACGTGCAAGGAGGGAGGGGGGGGGGGGGGGGCAGCCGGGCAGGTGCAAACATTAGAATCTGTCTACTTATTAGTGTTACTATGGTAACGTTATCTGATTGTAACAGAGAAGACGGAGAGATAAGCAACTAAAACTGCAGTTATGAGGTAATGTATATAGGTACTACACAGTTATGAACTGTAACTATCGGTAATAAGATAACAAGATACAGTAAACCCCGGTTTACAGTACGGGGTATCTAGCACGGTAATCTAGCTGCTACTTACTAGATACCCCAACTAGCACGGTAAATGGGGGTTTGCACGGATCTCTTAGAGCCGACTCTAAAACCAGTAAATCACATCATATCTGCAAATCTTATCTGGACTAAGGATTATTCCTTACATGGGAAGTTAGTCACCTGATAGTTAGGGGTCTATATTATAGCATTATAAGGCAGTGCACCTAATTATAACGCATATTATAACCAGATATACTGGCTGTTAGAGTGCACCTGTTATACATTCTACCAGGCTGATAACCTGGTCGCCATAGCAACACTACATTGTCGCCATAGCAACACTACATGGTCGCCATAGCAACACTACATGGTCGCCATAGCAACACTACATGGTCACCATAGCAACACTACATGGTCGCCATAGCAACACTACATGGTCGCCATAGCAACACTACATGGTCGCCATAGCAACACCACGTGACACAATGGTACGTTTCTCAGTGTTATGATGCGGTCTGTGCATTACAACCAAACAGTTTTAGTAGTAATTCTGGCATTTCAGAATTAGAGGGGGCCTCAAATAAGGTTCATACATTATAAAGGGGGGGGGGGGGGGGGGGGGGGGGGGGGGGGGGGGGGGCACTCCTCCAGCTTTATAAACACTCAGCTCCAGCTTTGTTCTCAAATAATGATCTTAGTAAATCTGAACATCATAATTACGTTTGTTTATTGTTGGGGGGGGGGGGGGGGGGGGGGGGGGGGGGGGGGGGGGGGGGGGGGGGGGGGGGGGGGGGGGGGGGGGGGGGGGGGGGGGGGGGGGGGGGGGGGGGGGGGGGGGGGGGGGGGGGGGGGGGGGGGGGGGGGGGGGGGGGGGGGGGGGGGGTGGGTTTTATTGTTATTTCCTTAGCTTTATTACAGTCGACATTAATTGGGCCGCGGAGCTGGAGGCCATATTTTATTTTGTCCATTTATACAGTCCTCCACCGTGTCATTTATACCTCCTCCGCACCGTGTCTATTTATCACTCCGCGTACCGGTGTCTACATCTCCTGACACCCACTAGACCTCGCACCGTGTCTATTTATACACTCCTCGCACCGTGTCTATTATACACTCCTCGCACCGTGTCTATTTATACACTCCTCGCACCGTGTCTATTTATACCGGCCGCGCCGCAGACTTACACATATATATATATTTTATTATAATTTGTGACATCAGGTTCTATTTAAGACACTCCCGCACCGAGTCCGATTTATGCACTTCTCGCGCCGTGTCTATTTATACACTCCTCGCACCGTGTCTATTTATACACTCCTCGCTCTAAAGCTATAAAGGGACTGCACATAGCCCCCCCCCCCCCCCCCCCCCCCCGGCCGCTACTATATATTACTACTATATATTACTACTATATATTTCTACACAGCGGGGTCGGCGCCACTGTCACATAACACTGATCATGTGATATTATTTAAATATATATATATAAATATCAGTTAAACAACTATTATTGTTAGTCACACACAGTCAAACTAAGCGACAAGAGCAAAGTAAAATATTTCAACTGTTAATCCATACAACAATACTACTAGTTAAGTAGTTACTAGTTATTAGTCCTGTATGAATTCTGCAGCTGTAAACATCTGAAAATCACTGATATCTGCACTTAATCGAGCGGTAATCGCTCTATTATATTATTAGACCTATCTAGCAGTTCTAGCTGCATCTTTATACCAATATTACCTTATATGGTAGTTCCTATGGCAATGTTCCCTTGTATGATAGTGTTGCTATGGCAATGTTCCCTTGTATGATAGTGTTGCTATGGCGATGTTTCCTTATATGGTGTTATTATCTTATCAGAGTTAGCTTTACAAAGTTACAGTTCAGCTCCAGAGATAGGGTGGAAACAGCCTCTTGGCATCTGCTGGTAATTCTACAGGAATCAATACAGCTCTAGACTGTAGAGTCTAGACTGTAGACTTGTAGAGTCTACAAGTCTACAGTGCCTTGTGCCTTATTGTATACTATATACTGAAGATATTATCTTCAGAGAAATTACGGTATATTGAACTAAATACCTTATCATTTGTGATGACGCGGTGTATTATGGGGTGTTGCCATGACAACATAGACAATATGATCCGTGCAGGTTGTGCTCCAGCATTAACAGCCCCCCCCCCCCCCCCCCCCCCCCCCCCCAGTATTAAAGACTATCCCTAATCTCTTAATGTACAGGGATCTGACTAAGTTAGGACTGCTAGCAGACATTATAGCAGCAGTTCAAGTAATGTAGCACTAGAGGATCAGACAGATTGTACTTAATAAATACTAGTATAACAGTTTAAGTCAACTAGAAAGCAGAAACTATTTGTTCAGTTCAGGAGGAGTATCACAGTGCTGGCAAATATAAACTATATAAAATGTGATATTAGTTGTCATGAGCTCAGAAAATGCTCTAAAATTATATTATCATAATAGAAACATAACAATACATACAAATCACGAAATTAAAAAATTTGTACAATAGATTTCCATAGCAACGTGACTTTGAAACGACATAGCCACGCTCTGAATTGCTTGTGGAACTTTAATGGTTTTTATTCACTTTTACTGCATTACAGTTCATTACGTACATGTTACCTAGTATTATATACTAGTAGCAGTCATGTTAGGCTCGTCAGCTAAAGTGGGAGTTACCTGTACTTTAGGAGTTCAGTACTTGCTGAGCACTGCAGTGGGGAGTGGGGGTATAGCGGCAATTACTATAAGTTATATCATAGTAGCGGGGGGGGGGGGGGGGGTTAAGTTATATTATAGTACATTGCTACTACCTTTTTATATGAGCGCTGGAGGGTGAGGGACAGAGGGGGGGGGGGGTCCGCTTGAGGACTTAACATTTACATAATGTCCGCCCAAAATTATGTCCGTCCACGCAATGTCCAACCAGATAAGGTCTGATATGGTAAGTATGTTAAATATTTAGCAGACTTCAAATTTAACTTTATCATTACCTCGGCGTGAAATAAAGGACGTGATTAAGAGTATAGTGATTAGAGGAAAGTAGCTAAAGTAGCTATGTACTATAATATAACTTAACCCCCCCCCCACCCCCTTTGTCAACAAACAGGTGTTATTTCTACCATTAACTAGCTGAAATTTGGTTACCATAGCAACAATGACAGCCTGTTAAGAAAACAAACACTTCAAACCTAACAGAGTGACAGTCTGATTGCGGTTAATTTATTTGACACTGCTTGTTGAGCTAACAGTTTGCTTTTCTGAGTTAATCTCAAAGTTCCCTTTAATTTGCTTATAGGGTTTCCGAGGAAAAGTTCTGAAAAAGTCCTCCAACTTTCAGAGCTTTACAGCACAATGGATAAAGACACCCAATGTGTAAATAAACATATTTTGTTTATTTGGGGGGGGGGGGGGGGGGGGGGGCAACCATATTAAAGTATATTAAAATGTAGGTTTTTTTTCAATTTTTACCCGGGGATATACATACTTTAATATAATTTAATATACTTTAATATACCTATATTATCTCGATTCAAAATTTGGCCGCTAAAGTTAGTGTTGTTCAAAGATATTTATACTTGACCAATTTATGGGCCAAAATCTATGACGTATGAGTTCAGGGGACTAACAACTGGCTTATCTTGTTAATCTACTGATTGTAGGTATATATATATAAACAAAAGCTCTAAGAAACAGATAGTAAACAAAGTAAACATTTCTGTCCCCCAATCTTTCTCAAACAAAAGTCATGCAATTTGCATACTTCTCCATTTAACTCTATTCTGAGCAATTAACGTTAAATAGTTCAAATCACATAAATTATTTAACGATAATTTTCGGACACTAAGGTCGTGTAGAATCAGTGAGAAAAGGTTTGACTGCGGTCTTCCACGCCGCCCTTGAAGCTGTAAGGTGTTGACAGCAAAAACAAGCGACGAATAGGCTGGGCCATCTGTAGGCCCACGCAGTACATGTCCGAGCATCCTCCACCGACTACGAGCCACTTTAGCTGACAATGGTTCGCTATTGCAGCGTTTATACAAGTTCTTGTTGGAGATGATGTGAGGGTATTTGTAATTCAAAATTGATCGCAGATGACGTCTGTGAGCAATATCTAGTTTTTCCAATACTGATTTAGGGGCAGCCCAGCAAGATGAATTGTACATTAAAACGGATACTACCAGAGCCTCATACAACAGAAGCCTCTTGCTCAGAGGGATCTTATGGTTCCAAGCTTTCTTGTATTTGTTAAACGCGGCATATCCCAGACATATCCTTCTAGAGATGTCCTCCTTACTACAAAGCATGGAGCCAAGCGTGATACTCTTTCTCCAGAGCTCGTTCCCTGCAATTGGCTTACCCTGATCGTCTTTAGCTCCCTTTTCAGCTAAGTACACATGAGTGAAATCAGTTTTGTCTTCGTTAACGAAGAGATTCCAATCTTTAAGGACTTCTGTTGCAATAGGCAACAGCTCCCTCAGATTGTCTTCATCTTCATCATTGAAGTCGATATCATCAGCATACTCACTGTCAAGTGGAAGACCAATATCGGTGATGGGTGGGTTAGGCCTATTCGTTGCAGTTTCAAGCCTGTTACGGAGGTCACGCAAGGCACCCGCTAAGACAAGTGTGAACAAGCATCCAGACAGACAGTCACCTTGGAATGCACCGAGAAAACTCTGGAATTCAGCAGACAGTGTACCGTTGATGTTGACTTTGAGCTTGGTGTTGGAAAGCAAAAGTCTTACCAAACGGACTTCGTCATCATCACAGCCACACTCAACAAGAAGATCGAGGATGGTAGATCGTCGTATAGTGTCAAAGGCACTAGACATGTCGATCCCCATACGATGGTATTCCCACCTCTTCCTCTGGACAACTGATAACATCACACGCTGGCACCATACAATGTCAGCACATGATCTACCCTGCTTGTAAGCACATTGCCATGGACCAGTGAAGGCATTGACTTTATTCTCAATTCTCTTCAAGGTTGCCCATTGAAAGAATCTTTCTAACAGCATTTGAGAGAGTGAGGGGTCGTAGATTCTTCACTGGACCAATGGGCTTATTTGGCTTCTGTAAGGGGGTAATGTTTGCCTGTCCAATGGGGTCAAGGTAGGAATTGGTCTCGAAGCTTCTATTGATAATGTCTGCAAAACGTCTGTGTACTGATCCAGTAGAATACTTGAGAAGCTCGTTAGGAATCCCATCTGGGCCGTTAGCTCGACCATTTTTGAGACTTCTAGCAGCTGATCCGATTTCTTCACTAGTGAATGGCTTAACTAGTGGGCGAGGAGGTCCTACAAAAGGTTCTAAAGGTGCTTCATCACGAGTAAGTTGTTGCTCAAGGTACTTAGCAACTACGGCAGCTTTACCAGTGTCTGTTGCAATATTGCACCCTTGCTCATCATGAACACCAATACTAGAAGGGGCTTTACTTTTAGGTAAGTTCAGGGTTCGAACAGCTTCAAACATTTTCTTACTTTCTGTTGTTGAACTGATGGTATTACAGATAGCATCAGCAGCAGCTGATCGTATGTTAGAAAGTCTCTGCTTGATCTGATTGGTGAGGCAGTTAATAGATAATCTAAGTGAGGTTCTGTCTAAAGACTGGTTATCATTAAGCTGCTGTCTCAACAAGTAACGCTGGCTAGATAAGTTTTTCACCTCATCATCGTCGCTGCGATTACGTTTCCTGTGTCTGATGACACCAATTGACGATTTTGCAGCATCCTTTATGGACTCGAGTAAGCCATTCAAGTCTGAATTTGGATCCAGAGCAGAAACAGTGTTACTTAAGTTATCATCTAAGGATTGACGATATTTCACCTGAATGGTGGGGTTCGAGGTGAGTTCAGAGGTGTTGAACTTTAAGGATGACTTGGAGTGGCGTTTATAGCAAAGACAGATGTCCTTAAAGTCTACTCTAGTGACAACAAATCTGTGATCAGAGTATGTCAAGGTGCCTGCATAAGATCTAGAATCTTGTAGCATTGGCTTCGACCTACTTCGACACAGGATGAAATCGATCTGAGAATAGACCGGGATCGTCTTTTTACTATTTCGCCCGGCACTCCAGTCCTTCCTCCAGCCAGTGTAGGTGGTCGTATGTCGAGCAGGATGATAAAAACCAGTGTTGGAGGCAAAGAGGTCAAATTCTGATAACAAGTCTAACAAGTTTTCTCCCATATCGTTGCGCAAACCCATACCATGTTTACCCATGAAACGACCAAAACCAAAGTCCTTATCTGAAGCAGTAATTTTTCCCAACTTTGAATTAAAATCTCCCAAAACAAATATCTCAACATTAGCAGGGACGTTTAGAGCGTCCCTAACTTGGCCGTAAAAATTAATCAACAGTTGTTGATCATTTTCTGCAAGTTTCTTGTGTGGCCCATATACATTGACCACCCTACATTTGATAAATTTTCCAGATTTTGTTGGGAGTTCTAGGTCCAAAAAGCTTACTCGATCACTGATACTGTTCCAGCATACCACATAGTCAATAAATCGGGGACTGATAACAAAACCGAGTCCATAGTGCCGGCCATTTTTCTGCTCAAACAATAATAGTTTGTATCCGTTGCTAAGACTGCAAGAATCCGGTTTTACAACCTTAGTCTCCTGAATAGCGCAGATATCTATGCCGTACCGTAGACAATCGGTACCCAGTTGCTCCCGTTTGCTGTGGATGTCGTCTGGATCATCACAAGAACCGAGGCCACGTATGTTAAAGGTGGCGAAGCTGATGAGGAGTGTAGCAAACAGGGATCGTCCTGTAGCTGAGGTAAACATTACGGAGGGCGATGTTGTCGTCTCTCCGCCGCTGGCGTTACCCATACGGTCCATCTATAGGTATATTAAAATATATTAAAATGTAGGTTTTTTTTCGATTTTTACCCAGGGCTATACTTTAATATACCCCCCCCCCCCCCCCCCCCAATTTGTAAATGTTTTGTTCTTATTTATAATTTCCACTTAGAATTTAAAAGTTTAGATTTTTCTGATTTATCCAAGTATAGACTAAGAGTTGACCTCTCATTTCAGGGTTCCTTACCTCGTGAAGCTAGAACCACATTATCATCACATGAACGACACTTTACTGAGAATACTGACGGTTCCTACAATTTCCACAACTTCCTCTACAAGGGAGTGAAGTGTAAGGTAGAAGTTACAGTTGACCCTGGTTGGAATGTCACTGACAAGACACACTTCCAAATCAGTTCGGACCGAGTGGCTGAGTTTCAAGATTTTGAGGGTCGGGCCAGAGAAACAGTTAACAAATTTTTCCTCGACAATCTGCGGCATCCGGTTAAAGCTGCCAGGTCACCGCGGAAAAATGACCACCCATTCAAGAAATGGAATACGGAGGAAGTTTCCAGTCCTCCTAAAAGCAAGCTATCTATTAACATAGATAACAAGAGAAAGAGAAAGAGAAAGAGAAAGAGAAACCCATCTCCCTCCTCAGTTGAGAGAAACCCGTCTCCCTCCTCAGTGTCGAGCACACCAGAGGTTATTATAATGTGTAATGTTCACCACGACCTCCATCATCACACTCCCTACTGTTCCTGGTCTCAAGAGGAGGAGGTTAGTTCCTCGCAGGATGAGAACCCTTACTGTTCCCCAGTTAAAGAACCTATAAAGTTCATAAATAATTCTACACAAAGTTTGGAGTGCAACTCTAGTACTTCTGAAGAAGTACCACATAGCCCCACTACACAAAGTTTGGAGTGCAACTCTAGTACTTCTGAAGAAGTACCACATAGCCCCACTACACAAAGTTTGGAGTGCAACTCTAGTACTTCTGAAGAAGTACCACATAGCACCACTACACAAGGTTTGGAGTGCAACTCTAGCACTTCTGAAGAAGTACTACATAGCCCCACTGCACGTACTGCTACCGCCTGTTCTAAAGAGAGTTACTCTATAAACTCTATAAACAGTTCATCAAGCTGCAGTTTAGACTCCTGGTTACCAGACTCCTCCTTATCTCTTAATGTAGGAGATAAGCTCTCTCAACTTGCGAAGAATGACCCTAATAATGAAGATAGTGTTCAAGATGAAGAAAGTGGCTCGTCTCAAGACGGTAGCTTATCCTACAAAAGAAGAGAAACTAATCAGTTAGTTGCCATAGCAACAGTTGCAGGCGGAGAAGAAGCTCCTTCATATACTAATAAGGAACAAACAAGAAAGGAAGAGACAGCAAAAAGCAAAAAGAAACGCGAAAAAATCAAAAAGTCGAATAAGACAAAAAAGAAATCTCGCTCCATAAAAACGCCAGTTGATATCAGATCTGCTGCAGTGAAAGAGATGACATCTGATAACAGGCCTACAACAAGAGAACCGGAAAAAGGAGAACAATTTCCGGACAAGATGGATCTTTCGGAAGTTATTGTTCCTGAACTTGCTCCTGAACTTGCTCCTGAACTTGCTCCTGAACTTTTCAAGCTAAAACCTGTACTTCACAAAGAAAGAGAGGTTACAGTAATAAAGTTAGTGCGACCAGCTAACGATGCTACAAATTACCAGACAACTATAAGAAACTCCGTCGAATTGAAACCTGTGATGAACACGACGCAAAAAGAGCTAGATTGTTCAGAGACGCCTGTTGATCCAGTTGATATGAAACAAGTAGCTCTAACAGGGGTAGTGACGACACCAGACAAACAAGTAGCTCTAACTGCACAACTGCAAACAGAGCAGCCACATTTATTCCCGCTGAAACCTGGGACAGTAATAAAAACTGACCTCACCCATGCAGAACTACCCTCTGTTCATCTCAGATCAGTAACTATAAATAAGCCAGAAATTCCTCACGCAACTGTACCGGCGTTCATCCTAAGGCCGGTTCAACTGATGAAACCAGAAGATATTGAGCAGATAAGTACTCCTCATAAAATAAAAAAGGTGGGTGATGAAGAAAGTGATCAATCAGAGCTAAAGCAGAGAAAGAAGAAGAAGAAGAAGAAGAAGAAGCATAAGAAAACAAAGAAATCAAAACGGAAAGAAGGCCAAAGTACTCTTTCAGATAGGGATTTGGAGTCACCGATAAGCGAACATGCACAAAATGTGAGCCAATTAACAGCTTTATACAAACCAACTAAATCTGCCAAACCAAGCGAAACAGTTCCCTCGGAGGATAACTCTTTACCAGTAACAAACACCAAACCTGCAGATCAAGTCTCACTCAATCCAACAACTGGGGTAGTAACGTCACCAGGAGTAGTGACTTCACCAGGAGTAGTGACGTCACCAGGAGTAGAGACGTCACCAGGAGTAGAGACGTCACCAGGAGTAGTGACGTCACCAGGAGTAGAGACGTCACCAGGAGTAGTGACGTCACCAGGAGTAGTGACGTCACCAGGAGTAGTGACGTCACCAGGAGTAGTGACGTCACCAGGAGTAGTGACGTCACCAGAAGTAGTGACGTCACCAGGAGTAGTGACGTCACCAGGAGTAGAGACGTCACCAGGAGTAGAGACGTCACCAGGAGTAGTGACGTTACCAGGAGTAGTGACGTCACCAGGAGTAGAGACGTCACCAGGAGTAATGACGTCACCAGAAGTAGAGACGTCACCAGGAGTAGTGACGTCACCAGGAGTAGTGACGTCACCAGGAGTAGTGACGTCACCAGGAGTAGTGACGTCACCAGGAGTAGTGACGTCACCAGGAGTAGTGACGTCACCAGAAGTAGTGACGTCACCAGGAGTAGTGACGTCACCAGGAGTAGAGACGTCACCAGGAGTAGAGACGTCACCAGGAGTAGTGACGTTACCAGGAGTAGTGACGTCACCAGGAGTAGAGACGTCACCAGGAGTAATGACGTCACCAGGAGTAGAGACGTCACCAGGAGTAATGACGTCACCAGAAGTAGAGACGTCACCAGGAGTAGTGACGTCACCAGGAGTAGTGACGTCACCAGGAGTAGTGACGTCACCACAGGTTACTTTGAGAAATTTTGGGATATTAACTCCAAATATAGCGAGCAGAACAATGCCAGCAGAGCATGATCCAATATTTGTTGATACAGTCGGTACAAGTAGTGAATCCTCATATTTTCTCGATCACGATTCACTTTCTTTAATTTCACTATCAGATAATGAAAGTGAATTGTTCACAGAATCAGAGTCATCAGGAGTAGTAACGTCAGAGGAACTTGCTTGTGCGGATGATCTAATCTTTGCTTCAGATTCTGACATTTTAGATAATGAAGCCACATTGGAGCCAATATTCACTCCTTCAGATCTGATTAATGATTACACTTTAGCAGGAGTAGTGACGTCACCAGGAGTAGTGAAGTCACCAGGAGTAGTGAAGTCGCCAGGAGTAGTGACGTCACCAGGAGTAGTGACGTCACCAGGAGTAGTGACGTCACCAGGAGTAGTGACGTCACCAGGAGTAGTGACGTCACCAGGAGTAGTGACGTCACCAGGAGTAGTGACGTCAACAGGAGTAGTGACGTCACCAGGAGTAGTGAAGTCACCAGGAGTTATGACGTCACCAGGAGTAGTGACGTCACCAGGAGTAGTGACGTCAACAGGAGTAGTGACGTCACCAGGAGTAGTGAAGTCACCAGGAGTAGTGACGTCACCAGGAGTAGTGACGTCACCAGGAGTAGTGACGTCACCAGGAGTAGTGACGTCACCAGGAGTAGTGATGTCACCAGGAGTATTGACGTCACCAGGAGTATTGACGTCACCAGGAGTAGTGAAGTCACCAGGAGTAGTGAAGTCACCAGGAGTAGTGACGTCACCAGGAGTAGTGACGTCACCAGGAGTAGTGACGTCACCAGGAGTAGTGACGTCACCAGGAGTAGTGACGTCACCAGGAGTAGTGACCTCACCAGGAGTAGTGACGTCACCAGGGGTAGTGACGTCACCAGGAGTGACTCCTTCAGATCTGATTAATGATTACACTTTAGCAGGAGCTCCGGAAGGGTTCCGTTTCAACTGGCTTAATTTCTTGTGCAATATTTCGCCATTAATGCCATCTTACATTCCCCACACCTTATCACCAGTACCAGAACGAGATAACGTGATATCTGTAATGGAGACAGAAGCTAAGGAAGTTGAGGAAGCTGCTTCAAGTTCCTCATTACCAGGAGTAGTGACGTCACCAGGAGTAGTGACGTCAACAGGAGTAGTGACGTCACCAGGAGTAGTTACGTCACCAGGAGTAGTGACGTCACCAGGAGTAGTGACCTCACCAGGAGTAGTGACGTCACCACCAAGTATTGACGATGTTGATTTATTTGTTACAAAGATGACCAGATTTGAAACTAGCTGTGACCATGACAACTCAAGAGGAGACTTTTCGGATCAAAGTATCTTTACTAGAACCAATAATTGCGAATATGAACCTATTAATGAAGCTATTAAAAAGGTTAATATAAACTTTAATGCTCTACTAAACCCTCTTTCTAACTTGATAAGACCTTGTACCTTCACAATACAACCATCTCTCACTGATGGTAAAGTGAAGGAAATAGTCCAGCCTGTACTAGATCTGTCTCCCGTACTGGAAGATAATGAAGATGGTAAAATGAAAACCTTCCTACATATCACATCTCCTGCTAGCGGAGTTAGTGAGGCCTCAAATAGAATTGGTGCTCAAGAGACACAGGCCAACCAGATGATGAGGACCTTACCAGGAGACAAACCAGCAGGAGGGAGAGTAGTGACGTCACCAGGAGTAGAGACGTCACCAGGAGTAGTGACGTTACCAGGAGTAGTGACGTCACCAGGAGTAGTGACGTTACCAGGAGTAGAGACGTCACCAGGAGTAGTGACGTCACCAGGAGTAATGACGTCACCAGGAGTAATGACGTCACCAGGAGTAGTGACGTCACCAGGAGTAGTGACGTCACCAGGAGTAGTGACGTCACCAGGAATAGTGACCTCACCAGGAGTAGTGACGTCACCAGGAGTAGTGACATCACCAGGAGTAGTGACGTCACCAGGAGTAGTGACGTCACCAGGAGTAGTTACGTCATCAGCAGTAGTGACGTTACCAGGAGTAGTGACTTCACCAGGAGTAGTGACGTCACCAGGAGTAGTGACGTCACCAGAAGTAGTGACGTCACCAGGAGTAGTGACCTCACCAGGAGTATTGACGTCACCAGGAGTAGTGACCTCACCAGGAGTAGTGACGTTACCAGGAGTAGTGACGTCATCAGAAGTAGTGACCTCACCAGGAGTAGTGACCTCACCAGGAGTAGTGACGTTACCAGGAGTAGTGAAGTCACCAGGAGTAGTGACCTCACCAGGAGTAGTGACGTCACCAGGAGTAGTGACGTCATCAGGAGTAGTGACGTTACCAGGAGTAGTGACGTCACCAGAAGTAGTGACGTCACCAGAAGTAGTGACCTCACCAGGAGTAGTGACGTCACCAGGAGTAGAGACGTCACCAGAAGTAGTGACCTCATCAGGTCAGCGTAGGATCATTAAAAAGGTGGTGGTCACTTCAGTAACTGTAACAAGACATGTTGACGGTAAGGAAACAGCTCCTCCTCCGGTTAAAAGGAGCTCTGGGTTAATGAGTCCCCGAATATCCCGGGCACCTACACTGGAAACTATACACGCTGTTCAAGAGGGTCCGGAACCAACACAAGAGATTAAACAAGCTAGTAGGGTTATACATTCATCTCACAGAGTTAGATTTGGTAGGGCTCCAGAATCTAATGATAAATTTGAAAAGTACAAGAGGCCTAAGAAACCGAAAAAGATTAAATTGTCACTGCTTGACAAGGTGATGAAAACCGTAAAAACAGTGAAAAAATCAGTGTCCAAAAACTCATTTGATGGAAAAGAGATAGTTCAGGACGAACCTCCTGCTTCCAACCAACGCCCCTACAAAACTACACCTCCCGGACACAGGGAGGGATTACTAACGGAGCATGAAACTAGTATAGAGGGGCATATCAGAGGATCATCTACCAGTGTAGGAGATCTTTATAGTTTGACACGTGACCTTGAGGAGCACAAGTGGTCTCAGAGCAGTCTGGATTCCATCTCAGGAGGATCTCAAGTGAGAGAAACATTAGCCCCGCAGGAGTTCAGTATTACAAGTAGTTCAGGTAACACAGACTCAGTGCTCTCAGCTGGGTTACAATTCAGTGCTCCTCTATATGCTGGCTTCCCTAGTCCTCAGTTCGGAGAGAGACAGCTTGGTTACTATGGTGACGGAGCTAGGAGAGTATCAGATAGTGTGGTAAGCAGGAGGATGGAGCGTGAGACAACACTAGATAACTCCAGAGGGTTCCCTAGTCCTCAGTTCGGAGAGAGACAGCTTGGTTACTATGGTGACGGAGCTAGGAGAGTATCAGATAGTGTGGTAAGCAGGAGGATGGAGCGTGAGACAACACTAGATAACTCCAGAGGGTTCCCTAGTCCTCAGTTCGGAGAGAGACAGCTTGGTTACTATGGTGACGGAGCTAGGAGAGTATCAGATAGTGTGGTAAGCAGGAGGATGGAGCGTGAGACAACACTAGATAACTCCAGAGGGTTCCCTAGTCCTCAGTTCGGAGAGAGACAGCTTGGTTACTATGGTGACGGAGCTAGGAGAGTATCAGATAGTGTGGTAAGCAGGAGGATGGAGCGTGAGACAACACTAGATAACTCCAGAGGGTTCCCTAGTCCTCAGTTCGGAGAGAGACAGCTTGGTTACTATGGTGACGGAGCTAGGAGAGTATCAGATAGTGTGGTAAGCAGGAGGATGGAGCGTGAGACAACACTAGATAACTCCAGAGGGTTCCCTAGTCCTCAGTTCGGAGAGAGACAGCTTGGTTACTATGGTGACGGAGCTAGGAGAGTATCAGATAGTGTGGTAAGCAGGAGGATGGAGCGTGAGACAACACTAGATAACTCCAGAGGGTTCCCTAGTCCTCAGTTCGGAGAGAGACAGCTTGGTTACTATGGTGACGGAGCTAGGAGAGTATCAGATAGTGTGGTAAGCAGGAGGATGGAGCGTGAGACAACACTAGATAACTCCAGAGGGTTAAAGACTGTACCAATAAGAAGGTGCTCCTCAGCCGTTTCCATGGTTACACAGCAGGTTACACTTCAGGTTACACAGCAGGTTACACAGCAGGTTACACAGCAGGTTACACAGCAGGTTACACAGCAGGTTACCATTAACCACCTTGCTGTACAGAGAGGGGGTAGTTATAAACTTGGAAATAAAACTACTCCTTGTTTAATTGAGAGAGAGACAAGCCTGGATAGTCGCAATTCTCCTGTTTTTACAAAAGAAACACAACTCGTCCACACAAACAGGTTACAACAGATCTAACATTCAGCAATTAATGTAGATTTTGTTATTGAACTGCCTCTAGTATTCCCTAAGTATTCTGTTTTAAGTTGTTTGATTTAACCCAATCCCAACACAAGGCTCCCAGGAGGAGCCTGGTACCAGTACCTGTAGGTTACCATGGTAACACAGCAGGTTACCATGGTGACACAGCAGGTTACCATGGTGACACAGCAGGTTACCATGGTAACACAGCAGGTTACCATGGTGACACAGCAGGTTACCATGGTGACACAGCAGGTTACCATGGTGACACAGCAGGTTACCATGGTGACACAGCAGGTTACCATGGTGACACAGCAGGTTACCATGGTGACACAGCAGGTTACCATGGTGACACAGCAGGTTACCATGGTGACACAGCAGGTTACCATGGTGACACAGCAGGTTACCATGGTGACACAGCAGGTTACCATGGTGACACAGCAGGTTACCATGGTGACACAGCAGGTTACCATGGTGACACAGCAGGTTACCATGGTAACACAGCAGGTTACCATGGTGACACAGCAGGTTACCATGGTGACACAGCACAACACTCAGCTCCATATCTAAGACAAGCTCACAGTTTAAAACACATTCCTTACAGAGGTGACCTGGTTGCTAGGGGCATGGTTGCTATGGAGCATGAGACTTCGTTTGACACACCAGTGAAGCTATCCCAGAACAAATCCACTGGAGATTTAGTAGAGACTTCTTTACAAAGTACACACAATCCCTACCATACTACAGGTACTTTTTTAGAAATATGTTTTAACCTATTAGTTTAAAGGGAATACCAAATCTCTCAGATCGCACAAGAAACCCTCACTCCCACAGGAGATGTGAAAGAGAACAGAGCCGCTACAATGCAGTACGAAACAACATTGGACAATTCACATTGGAAACCAGGTGGTCCAGTAGGAGTACACGCAAAGTCTATGGTAAACCTGTATACATCAGGTAATCTCTAGTAACCTAGTAACCAGGTAGTAACCTAGTAACCAGGTAGTAACCAGGTAGTAACCTAGTAACCAGGTAGTAACCAGGTAGTAACCTAGTAATCACTAACCAGGTAGCAACATAGTAACCAGGTAGTAACATAGTAACCAGGTAGTAACCTAGTAACCAGGTAGTAACATAGTAACCAGGTAGTAACATAGTAACCAGGTAGTAACCTTGTAATCAGGTAGTAACATAGTAACCAGGTAGTAACATAGTAACCAGGTAGTAACCTAGTAACCAGGTAGTAACATAGTAACCATCAAGTAATCTCAAATAAATTTGAAGACTATAAATTGTTTTTCTGCTTTTTTCTGTTTTTCGGACTGTTCCCTTGTACAGGTATGAACAGCCGCCCCAGCAGAAGCACACACGCCACTATACAGTATGAAACCTCTCTACACAACCCTACACTATTGTCCCCAGTATATTGCAGCCAGCTCACTGGACGCAGTAGCGAAGAGTTAGTCCCACACGAAACTTCACTTTACCATCCAACTAACATAAAGTCTCAATCTATGATAACCTTGACCAGATCCAGCAGTGGTTACCCTGATTTTAGAAGGTATCGTGCTGACAATATTCAACAAGGTTATCCTGATTTTGTTAGAAGAGCCGCCACTATTCAGTATGAAACGTCTGTAGCTGTGCAACCTCCAAAAAGCCTCCGAGAGGACGTGACCATCGTGTAAATCAGAATATGGTCTAGGAGGTACTAGTGAAAGTGAAAGTGAAAGTGGAAGTGAAAGTGCGTTTGAACCCCTTCATAGCTCACATTCTAAACCAATGGTCGAATTTGTCAGCTACCCATTTAAGTGAACGGGATAATACCACATTTTGCCGCTGTTTTATTGAACATGGGTTGTAACATTGTGGCGAGTATATTTCATTAAATAGAAATTATCGTGGGTAATTTGATATTTTTATGTGATATATTAATTTGTGGAAAAATAATTTTGTTTTGTAGATTCGTATTTAAGATAAATGTGTTACATAATAATAATATGTAATATACATCATATCATAATGTTATATAATAATCATAAACCAAGTGATCAATTAAAGAATTGAAATAAATAAAATAAAAGAATTTGAATTCAGTTCAGTAATAGCACATTCACATTTGCTGCTGATTTGTTGCTCTCTTATCGCAGAGCTTATCTCTACTCACGACACCGCTCAGCCTGTCGCTCGTCTTGTTGTGTAACTTTAACTGTAATCATGGAAAAGATGGACTTGGAAAGTATTAACTACAGGTGGGATGAGATTTATTCTTGGAGCAAAGAGCAGTTGCGGAACTTTGGCAAACCGTACGGAAAAATGACGGACATAGCAGATCCGAAGTTTGCGAAATCAGTGAATAAGCCAGAACTTGTTGGCATTTGTAGTCGGTCTTATGAGTACATCGGCTATTTAATGGAAACTGTGGAATCGTACCGAAATTGCTGCACAACTCTTCAGGCAAAGTTGATTCAGAACCAGGAAACTCTCATCAGCGTTCAGCAGGAGCTCTCTCAGTGTAAGTTCGAGAAACTGGAATCTATGAAGAAAATCGTGGAAACCTCAGTCGCTGATTCAGTTAAAGAGGAGATTAAGACTTACAGCGCAATTGTCAGCAATTCACAGACGGTAACTGCCCCAGTTATCTGCCCAGAAGCCCTAAAAAATGTTGTGAAGACCGTAGTCGCAGAAGAGGACCGTAGTCGAAATCTTCTTGTTTTCGGTTTGCCGGAGGAGGAGCAGGAAGAGTTAGAGGGGAGAATCGGCGAGGTTTTAGAGGAAATAGGGCAGAAACCGAAGGTGGAAGTAGAGCGACTCGGCAAGAAGAAAACTTCTACCTGTACTCGCCCAGTGAAAGTCTGCCTGACCAGCTCCTTGATCGTACATCAAATCTTAGCAAACGCTCGGAAATTGCGACAATCAGCCAAGTTTAAGACTGTGTTTTTGAGCCCTGACAGATCACTGGAGCAGCGGGAAGCCCGAAAGGAGCTGATTGCCAGCATGAGAGCTAAAGCTTTAGCGGAGCCGGACAAAAAGTTTTACATTAAGGAGGGACAGATATTCAGCTGTAGTCGCAATTGAGTGTACTTATCAGTACATGTGTGATAATGCTTGTTTTTCAGTGTGAGTGAAGTATTAGTTAGTGCTAAGCGGGTGCCTACTAGGCTTATAACTTTCTATACAGGACTGGATAGTCTTCAGACTGTTTTAAAGCTTATTTTTAGTGCAAGAGTTGGTTGCTAGGCATTGCATTTATCTAAGCAGCGCCTGTATTCAATAATTAATGAAATCTTATTAGCGGATTTAGGTATATAATTATTGTATATATTATTGTATGTATAAATTCTTGAGTAAACATTAACCAGTAAACAAAGCTGGTTCCCAATCAATCAAAATGTACTTACACCAATCTCCTCATCTTCGTCAACGCACTGAAAATAGAGAAATAACTTTAAAATTAAGTTGTAGGATATGAATAAGAAGCAGAAACTAAAAATATAATAAATGCTGCTGTCGATAAAATGTCGCTACAAATAAGTTATGACATGATGCCGAGTTTTAAAATGCTGGATGCTAGATAACCACGGGAGTTATGTAGTTCTTAATTTTACACTTTTAATATAAAGATTGAATATGTAGAAGAATGCAACGATGCTTTTAAAGTTCTAATAATATGTAGAATTAAGCAGAAGATTATATTAAAGCTCAAACAATGCTTTTAAAATGCAGTGCTCTCCTGCAGAGGTGAACATTTTACATTTTCTCACGAAATCTTAATTTACCGTCAAAAATGTTTTCTGCCGGCTTTGTTTTCTTGAATCACTTGTCTGACAGTAAGACTAATTATTATAGGTATAATGTACAGGGGGGGGGGGCGGGGTTTAATGTACATGGGGGGGGGGGGGGGCGGGGTTTAATGTACAGGGGGGGGGGGGGCGGGGGGCGTTTAAATTTGGCGTGAAATTTGAGCTTATCTAAGATTTTTTTTAAAAAAAACTTCTTGACCTCTAAGGGTCAATTTCCAGTTTTGATCAGGTAATTCTTTACACTAATTGTGGCAACAAATCAGTTCAGTCTAAAACCAAGTCCGAGAGAATATTAATTTTGTCGATAATTGCGACATACCACGTGATAAGATGCCCTTATAAGGACACATCGCGTGATAGGCAGATTTACCTGGTGGTTGCTGTTTGCGAGTATTCCGCCGTCTCTTATTTCAGGCAGAGCACCCCTTTTATCTGACACCTCAAACTGAGAAATATTTATTAATAATTATTAAATACAACTACTGAGAACTGAGAAGTAGCATGGTAAATACAACTTAACTTTTGAAGATACAGGAAGCTTCAAAACATGTAATCTCAGAATTAAGAAACTCGGATAAGGATTAAAAAACGCAACTTCAGCTTCAAAAAATTAGAGAAAATATTGAAATTTAATCATACCATCGAGTATTACAAATACCTTATATGGCAATGTTACCATAGCAACACTACTTTATATGGCAATGTTACCATAGCAACACTACCTTATTTGGAAATGTAACCATAGCGACACTACCTTATATGGCAATGTTACCATAGCAACACTACCTTATATGACAATGTAATGAATGTAACCATAGCAACGCTACCTTATGGCTTATATGGCAATGTAACCATAGCAACACTACCTTATATGGCAATGTAACCATAGCAACACTACCTTATATGGCAATGTTACCATAGCAACACTACCTTATATGGCAATGTTACCATAGCAACATAACTTTATATATTAATTGCATCAAACCTGGATATCAACGTCTTCAATGTTTAACTGGTGAACAGAGCCTTGTGACTGGGGCCCGGCCACGAAACCATGGAAACCACTGTTTATATTGGGCAACTTTTCTGGCTGAAATCATAATTAATTAACATAATTAAATAACATATTTAGTTAACATGATTAATCAAAATAATTAGTTAACATAACTAAATAACATAATATACTCAATGATGGAAGTACAGTGTATTGGCTATGCCCCGCTTACTAGTTTAGCTCTTTCTAGTCCCCTGCTACACGGCATGTAAACAGGGATTGGCTAGTTAGAGGCGGTCCGTGTAGGCCTTACACTGTGCTTTCAGCAATACTCATAATTAAGTAACATAATTAGTTAACATAATTAAGTAACGTAATTAGTTAACGTAATTAAATAACATAATTAGTCAACATAATAAGTTAACATAATTAAATAACATAATTAAGTAACAGGATGGCCTGTTCGAGTGATTTCGGCAGATGCTCTGGCGGCAACGTACAGAGTAGATTATCTACATCAGAACGCAAAAGAAGAAGCACAGCACTAATCTTCACTCTAGCTACTTTTAATGTCCTGGGTATTACTTCTCCAGTTAAACGGGATGAACTTTTGAGAGATTGCTTTTATCGTAAAATAGACATTCTCGCTGTGCAAGAAACAAAATGTCGTCACTTTGAGGATTCAGTTTTGCATTTTACAGATGATGATGGGAAATCACACAAATATCGCTTCATAAACTTTCAGTAATTTGACAATAAGTGGCAAGCAGGTATTGGTTTTCTTGTAAATTCAGTCTATACCAACTACATCAAGTGTTACAACAGTATCAGTGACAGGGTTGCTTATCTAGATCTTGAGATACCAAGTAAATCAGGTAAACCAAGACTTTGCCGTGTTATCAATGCCTATGGACACACTCAAGTAAATTGTGATAAGTATCCGCAGAGACGTGATTATTTCTACAAGTTTCTTGGCAAAGCTGTTGATATCCCATCAAGTTGGGACTTATATATTCTTGGAGATTTCAACTCTCGACTCGGTAAATTGTCTCATTCAGATATTGTTTTCGGGTATAATGACTTTATGGGTATGTATGGGTCTGGAAAGAGGAATTCAAATGGAGAGCATCTTCTTAATTTTCTTGTTGATAAAAAACTTTTTGCTTGCAACACTAGCTTCCAGCACCCTGTCCGTCATATAACAACAAGAATTGGTTTTATGAAAGACTACTCAGCTCCTAAAAACTCACATCGCACTTTGCCCTACTAATCTCAAATTGACTATGTCCTATGTAGCAGTCGATTGAAGAAACTTTTAGTGAATTCTCGAAGTTATGGGGGTACTCTTGTTAAATCTGATCACAAAATTGTTATTACACGTTTCAACTTCAGTGACGCTCACCTTGTCTTCCCCAAACAGAAACCTAAAATGCATTTTGCTATCACAACCCTTGTCAGTAATCCTGCTGCTAAAATGCATTACAACAACACATTGAATGATATTCTAACAGACAGCCCTGTTAATCCTAACCCTGAGGAAGAAATGAATAGTTTGTTTCACAATGTACATAAAGCTGCTGAGGTTAGTATTGGATACCTTCCTAGGAAACGCCCTAAAAACTTTTGTAATGACCTTGAAATTCGAGAGATGTCTGATGAAAAGAAAGTTCTACAAGCTCTACTCAATCAGAACAACACCTCTGAAGATAGATCAGTTATACGTACCAAAATCAATCGTATTCAAAATGACACTCGTAAGAGAATCAAGCTCCTTCAAGAAGAGCATGCAGACACTCTTGCTGAAGAGATAAACGAAACTGATAGTTCTAGAGCATACTTTGCAGCCACTCGCCAACTAGCAGGTATCAAACGTGCTCCAACCATAAGTGTGCATGATGAAAACTCTAACTTCATAGGTACAGACACTGGAAAAGCTGCTACACTAAAGGACCACTTTGAAGAGAAGTTCACTGCAAAACATACAGTTGAGCCTATTGACACTTTCTTTGATCAACCTAGTCCTCTCGCTGACCCTATTACTGCTATTGAAGTTGAGATAGCTGCTAAAGCTTTGAAGAATGGTAGAGCCACTGGGCCTGATGATATCCCAAGTGAATTGATTAAGTATGCAAACAGAAGTGTATTTCAGAAATATGCAGACTGTATAAATACCGCATTTGAAACAAACACCACCATAACATCTATTGGAAAAGGCAACATTACTCCACTCCAAAAGCCTAAGAAACCACTTGGTCCAGCAGCAAACATCAGACCTCTCACCCTCTCAAACTGCTCCAGAAAATTACTGTCAATGATTACCCTAAAACGTATCCAAGGCAAGCTAGATCAGTACACCGGTCCTACACAAAGTGCTTACAAGAGAGGTAGAAGTTGTGGCGATATAATTTGGTCTCAACGTATGCTAACCTCAGTGGTACTTAGAAAGCATTGGAGCTACCACAGAATGAGTATAGACATGTCAAGTGCCTTTGACACCATCAGCAGAGAAACAGTACTCAATGTTCTTGAAGATGCTGGCTGTACTAGTGATGAAATTAGGATGGTACGGCTCCTACTATCAAACACAGTGTTGAAAGTAAAAGTCAATAATACTGTATCAATTGAGTTCCAAAGCACAACTGGAGCATTTCAAGGAGATGCACTATCAGGTAATCTATTTACTGTTGTTGAAGCCGCTGCACTTATTCACCTCAGATCTGTACTCTCCCAAGTATCATCAACACCTTACCCAGTGAATCATCCAATCCCTAATCCTCCTATCTCAGAAGAATTCATACCACTCGAAACAGGATACTCTGATGATATTGACTTTAATAACACTGAACTTGCTCCACTCAAAGAAATGCTTCCTATCGCTAAAGATATATTCCAGCAGTGGGACCTTCATATCAATTCTTCCAAGACTGAATTTGTCCATTTTTATTTAGCAGATCCTAAACCCACTGTTAAACGCAAGGTGATTGTTGGAAAAGTGTATAGAGGTGATGAAGAGTGGCGCTCTAACAAAACTTTAGGATCGTTGATGTGCACTGTTAAGGATATCAAGAATCGAATATTCCTTGGTAATGTTGCCTTTAGTAAATTTCAGAAAGTTTGGATGAAGAGCAAGATTTCAGTCCAAAGGAAGATCAAAATCTACGAGGCACAAGTAGTCTCTATTCTACTCTACAACTGCAACTCCTGGGCTGCACCACTAGCTTCGTTGAATGAACTTGATATTGCTCATCGCAAACACCTCCGAAGAATCCTCAACATCAGATGGCCTACTGGGGTTATTTCTAATGAGGCACTCTATGCTCGTTGTTATGTCACTCCCTTGTCTGTGAGAGTCTCTAAGTTTCGATGGAGAATGTTAGGACATATCTCAAGAGGACAGGAAGACTCACCAGCATACACCTCTATGTTATTTGCTATAAATTCTGATATTTTTATGGAAGGGAGACGGGGTAGACCATGTTTAAACTTATTAGATGTTATTAGAAAAGACTTGACTAGTAGAAATCTTGATATTAGACTTAAGAATTTGACTGATTTTGAAGACCTTAGATTTTTAGCTTTAGATAGGGAGGAGTGGAAGAAGTTAGAAGATGGTTGATGTTTTTGTTTTCTTTTTTATGCGTTTTGATATCTATAAGGTGCCTAGGATGCTCTTTTAAAGAGATATTTCGTACTTTGAAAGATTTACTACTACTACTAATTAGTTAACATAATTAAGTAACATAATTAAATAACATGATTAATTAACATAATTAAACCGTTAGACTAAGTTCCACAGTTTATATTGGGAAACTTTTCTGGCTTAAAACATCTCCGTTAGAAATTCGTAAACTGCACAATGTCAATTCATTGAAATGTTTTTAATTTAAATTAATTAACATAATTAACATAATTTAACTGCATCTGTAAGGTCTCCATCTTATAATAATGTTACAGTAAATTCTCCAGAATCACTTGTATTCAAAAAATATTAAAGTTGACATATCACGTGACCTGCTGCCCTTATAAGGACATATCACGTGACAAGGAACAATAAGTTTGAAAAGTTTACTTGACCTGCATGTCAGACACAGCTGGATAGTAGTATTACAGTTACCACTTCTATATACTTATATAGTAGATATAACACATCAGAACAGTGATGGTGAACTACCACTACTAACAGAGTGGAGTGCCCTGCTAGTATAACTTACTAACTAACTACAGGGGGGGGGGGGGCAGTCAATTTACATAGGCTGTATTTCATATTTGAGATCTGTGCAGATGGCATACTGTAACTACTCATTCGAGGATACCGTCGCCAAAATTTGAAAATTCGATTTTTAGGGGCCATACCCCATCAACATTGAATTCCTTATACTATAATTGTTTGTGAACATGTTAGAAACTCTATTGTAACATATTGCTATAGGTCATGAAATCAACAATATGATCTAAAAAGATGGCGGAAAACGGATGTAAAATGACGAAGTTATCAAGCGATTTGTTTATCTCGTTAGCAAAATTGATTATAGCGTGCTACGACACCGTAATTAGGCTCTCTGCAAGATTCCCATAGTAGCATAGTGCCAACCCAATCACCTGATCACACGTAATAATAATACTCGTTAAGCTTTATATATTAGGATGCAATGAAACTCGGTCATCTGAGAAGCTTATAGACAGTCTGGTTCAATCCCATTATTCGATCTATGAAATGAATGCGAAAATAAATCTTCAACGTATGTGAACTGACCTTTCCTTCCAAACCACCCCCCCCCCCCCCCCCCCCGAAAGTATAAGTAAGTGAGCTGCAGTACTGACCATGGATGCAATTCTAGTGTTAGCTCCCATGTTCTGGGGCAGGTCATGTCATCTAGTCAGTATACTGGCTAGTAGTATAGTTAGGGGGCTTCCTTATAGTCCTTCTCTCAGATGCCACCTTTATGTTGAGGTTCCCACAGTTTTATCGGAGATGTTATCCTTGCGTTATGTTCGGATGTGAGTCTTCCTCGCTGAGTTGTCCTTCATTCTGAGGTTGTATGGGGGTAATATAAGGGGGGTTCTAATATAAGAGGGTAAAACTAATAAAATATTTCAACCAGTCGACTGACAGATAAAAATGTAAACGGCTGCTCTCTTCGTCTCCAAACAAAAGTAAGTATTAAAACCAACAGTATGGTACCAAAGCAAATAAAATATCATTTGTCAAGATCTTTTTAGACAGAGACTCAACTTAAGTGTTCTTTTTACGAGTTACGAATATCTTAATAAACAGAGATGTACAAAACAAACACTATAAAATACACTTTTAAAACAACGTGACACCTTTTTAAAACACTGTGACAGTGCAAATATCTGCAAATTGTGACAGTGGATTGTCTGAAACACTGTTCGTATGCACGTCATTAGAAATACATCTCAAATAATTGCAGACCAATTTCTGCTGTACAAGTCAGGGAGTGTGATGTGAGGTGGATCACCTCCTTATATGGGCATAACGTGGATCATCTCCTTATATGGGCATAACGTGACGTGGTAGTTGTGAAGCACAGCAATTGGGAGGCTACTTGTCAAACAGACAACATTTGTAGTTATCTTTATATGTTATCTTTAAATGTTATCTTTAAATGTTATCTTTAAATGTTATCTTTATATGTTATCTTTAAATGTTAATTTTAAATGTTAACTTTATATGTTATCTTTAAATGTTAAATTTAAATGTTATCTTTAAATGTTATCTTTAAATGTTAACTTTATATGTTAACTTTATATGTTATCCTTAAATGTTATCTTTAAATGTTATCTTTAAATGTTATCTTTAAATGTTATCTTTAAATGTTATCTTTATATGTTATCTTTAAATGTTAATTTTAAATGTTAACTTTATATGTTATCTTTAAATGTTCAATTTAAATGTTATCTTTAAATGTTATCTTTAAATGTTAACTTTATATGTTAACTTTATATGTTATCTTTAAATGTTATCTTTAAATGTTATCTTTAAATGTTATCTTTAAATGTTATCTTTAAATGTTATCTTTAAATGAATTGTGGCACTTTGGTAGCAGCATTTTAGTTTCAATGAAGATATTTCGTCATTATACACTCCAAGTTAACGATATTTACAAGAATCAAACCTAAATCAAATCAGGAGTGGTTGGCATTCAATCTAACGAAATCGCAATTAGCGTTTTATTCAATCACCGTAAGGGGTCGTTCACGAGAGGGGGAGGGGGTTTCCAAATGCTGACGGTTGATTACGGGAGGGGGGGGGGGTTGGTTGTTGCTGTTAGGAGGGGCTATTGATTACGGTTGAGGGGGTATTGATTACGGTTGAGGGGGTATTGATTACGGTTGAGGGGGTATTGATTACGGTTGAGGGGGTATTGATTACGGTTGAGGGGGTATTGATTACGGTTGAGGGGGTATTGATTACGGTTGAGGGGGTATTGATTACGGTTGAGGGGGTATTGATTTCGGTTGAGGGGCTATTGATAACGGTTGAGGGGGTATTGATTACGGTTGAGGGGGTAGTGATTACGGTTGAGGGGTATTGATTACGGTTGAGGGGGTATTGATTACGGTTGAGGGGGTATTGATTACGGTTGAGGGGGTATTGATTACGGTTGAGGGGGTATTGATTACGGTTGAGGGGGTATTGATTACGGTTGAGGGGGTATTGATTACGGTTGAGGGGGTATTGATTACGGTTGAGGGGGTATTGATTACGGTTGAGGGGGTATTGATTACGGTTGAGGGGGTATTGATTACGGTTGAGGGGGTTGGTTGTTGCTGTTAGGAGGGGCTATTGATTACGGTTGAGGGGGTATTGATTACGGTTGAGGGGGTATTGATTACGGTTGAGGGGTATTGATTACGGTTGAGGGGGTATTGATTACGGTTGAGGGGGTATTGATTACGGTTGAGGGGGTATTGATTACGGTTGAGGGGGTAGTGATTACGGTTGAGGGGGTATTGATTACGGTTGAGGGGGTATTGATTACGGTTGAGGGGGTATTGATTACGGTTGAGGGGGTATTGATTACGGTTGAGGGGGTAGTGATTACGGTTGAGGGGGTATTGATTACGGTTGAGGGGGTATTGATTACGGTTGAGGGGGTATTGATTACGGTTGAGGGGGTATTGATTACGGTTGAGGGGGTATTGATTACGGTTGAGGGGGTATTGATTACGGTTGAGGGGGTATTGATTACGGTTGAGGGGGTATTGATTACGGTTGAGCGGGTATTGATTACGGTTGAGCGGGTATTGATTACAGTTGAGGGGGCGTATATTAGATATCTCGTTACCAACAAATTCAACAAAACAACTGCAACGAGAGAGAGGATATCTCGTCAGCAACAAATTCAACAAAACAACTGTAACGAGAGATATCTGCTACCTCTTCTATCGTACTCTCTGCTTAGCGGGGATTTATCTTTCTACTTTGACAATCTCTGACAAAGACAGTGTGCATGTTATCAGCTGGTGCATTACAAGCAGCTTCTTTAAATGCCATGTGAATTATTATAGTACTACATTAATAGTACTTTATTAGTATACTCTTTTGGATCTGTTTAAAACACAAAGAGTCGCAATTAAACAAAGAGTTTTTAAAAGAATTTCGTAATAATTGAAATTCTGTCTAATTACGCGTGTGTGTCGGACCGCTAGTATTGATCAAGGTAGTGTTACTATGGAAACAAGGTAGTGTTACTATAGAAAAAAGGTAGTGTTACTATAGAAACAAGGTAGTGTTACTATGGAAACAAGGTAGTGTTACTATAGAAACACTACCTTACAAGGCAATGATATTTAATTAGAGTTAACGATCATAATTGTTGGTAGATGAAATTCGCAATACTGCGATCAGCTACCAATGCAGCAATACTGCGAGCTACCAATGCTGCAATACTGCGATCAGCTACCAATGCTGCAATACTGCGAGCTACCGCCTACCAACGCTGCAATACTGAGAGCTACCAATGCTGCAATACTGCGAGCTACCAATACTGCAATACTGCGAGCTACCAATGCTGCAATACTGCGAGCTACCAATGCTGCAATACTGCGAGCTACCAATGCAGCAATACTGCGAGCTACCAATGCTGCAATACTGCGAGCTACCAATGCTGCAATACTGCGAGCTACCAATGCTGCAATACTGCGAGCTACCAATGCAGCAATACTGCGAGCTACCAATGCTGCAATACTGCGAGCTACCAATGCTGCAATACTGCGAGGTACCAATGCTGCAATACTGCGAGCTACCAATGCTGCAATACTGCGAGCTACCAATGCAGCAATACTGCGAGCTACCAATGCAGCAATACTGCGAGCTACCAATGCTGCAATACTGCGAGCTACCAATGCTGCAATACTGCGAGCTACCAATGCTGCAATACTGCGAGCTACCAATGCAGCAATACTGCGAGCTACCAATGCAGCAATACTGCGAGCTACCAATGCTGCAATACTGCGAGCTACCAATGCTGCAATACTGCGAGCTACCAATGCTGCAATACTGCGAGCTACCAATGCTGCAATACTGCGAGCTACCAATGCTGCAATACTGCGAGCTACCAATGCTGCAATACTGCGAGCTACCAATGCTGCAATGCTGCGAGCTACCAATGCTGCAATGCTGCGAGCTACCAATGCTGCAATGCTGCGAGCTACCAATGCTGCAATGCTGCGAGCTACCAATGCTGCAATACTGCGAGCTACCAATGCTGCAATACTGTGAGCTACCAATGCAGCAATACTGCGAGCTACCAATGCAGCAATACTGCGAGCTACCAATGCTGCAATACTGCGAGCTACCAATGCTGCAATACTGCGAGCTACCAATGCTGCAATACTGCGAGCTACCAATGCAGCAATACTGCGAGCTACCAATGCTGCAATACTGCGAGCTACCAATGCTGCAATACTGCGAGCTACCAATGCTGCAATACTGCGGGCTACCAATGCTGCAATACTGCGAGCTACCAATGCTGCAATACTGCGAGCTACCAATGCTGCAATACTGCGAGCTACCAATGCTGCAATACTGCGAGCTACCAATGCTGCAATACTGCGAGCTACCAATGCTGCAATACTGCGAGCTACCAATGCTGCAATACTGCGAGCTACCAATGCAGCAATACTGCGAGCTACCAATGCTATTGTATGAAAATTACACAAGCGTAATCATCTCAACCCCCCTCCCCCTCGGCTGATTACGTAATATGTGAACAGCCCCTATATTGAAACCCAAATTATGTATTGAAAGACGGGTCACCAAAACACGGAAGTATGCAGTATTGAATACCGCACCCGCAATAACATTGGCCCCTTGCAAAACACTAATAAATCAATGAATTAAAACATATAATATTGTACTTATAGAAAATATAAAACTCTCAAGGCTCCTTCTCCGAACTAACGACTCTAAAGTTTCTGATTACGTGAACTTTGTCCTTTTGTTGAGCAGTTGGTCGACAACTTTCTTGTAGGCTATTCTGTCTGCAGCTGATCTATCTGGAGTAATGTAAACAGAACTAAACCCCTCTACATGCCTTAGTAGCTTAGTCTTGCTCAAGATGGTACGAGCTTGATCTGAGCTTGACACAGCGAATTTCACTGGTCTGACACGCTCACTTTTAGTTGTGTCCTTTCCAACTCGTTTACATCTCAAAATTTTCGGTTTTTCGTTGAGATGGTCCAACAAAATACCAGATACCTTAGCATCCAGGTTCTCCTCAGTCTCTGGAAGCCCAAAGATAATCAGACTTTTACTTCGATCTTCTTCTAGGGAAATTCTTTTCACCGCAGCTTGAATCTTCTTCGGTGCAAAAGCGTTTTTGCACGTGTTTTTTAACAGAGACGAAAAGGTCTTCATCCCTTTCTGAGCTGCACTTTTCACAATTCCAATCTCATCATCTTTCTTCAAAGCTAACTTCTCCTGCAAATCACTGATTTTTGTCATGTCTTCTTCTTGCTTACAGAGCAATTTCTCTTGTAGTTCTATGATTTTAGTCGTATCTGCTATTTTTTCTTTCCTGAACATTCGGTTGTCTGTAGCTGTTTCAACGGCGGATTGTAACAATGGACCACAATAATTGTCCAGCATACATCACACTGTCTCTAGCCATTCTGATAACCTCTTTCTAGGCACACTTCTCTGGTTCAGTTTGTCAAATCGCACTTCATCATTGTGTTCAACACCGATTTTACTTCTAACTCCTTGAAAATACTAGGTCGCCATGTGTATCTGATCCACATATTCCGGAAGGAATTAGCCATTCTCAACCATAGCAGCATCATCTACCATATCCAAGTGTTCACTCTGTAGCGGAAAAGGCATCGTACACGGTGTACAGAAAATGTACAAACATTGTATTCAAATCTACAAAGCTAGAGAGAGATAATAATAAACACACACACACAAAACTACTGATAGAGCAGTAGAGGTGAGATATTTTATATTTGCTGCAAAATATGGTAATGTAACCATATAATTGACCAAACAGTAACCAGATAAGATAATGTAACCATAGTAACACTACTGCATAAGGACAATATCTAATTTTACTGGGCGGCGCTCAGTATAATTTCGCCTAATCTCTATGAATATGAAAATAATTATAATAGCCTGGGGTTCCCAGGTAATATCTAATTTAGGAGATAATATCGGCACGATATAAAGCTGTAAACTAAAATGTCGGCGATTGTTTGTATGATAAGTTCGTTTTTAAACCTTTAAACTATTTTAAGATACTCTCAAGTACAGTGAGACTCTCCACTGATGAGTGTAATAAATACATAGCTATATATTTATGATATAGCTGATGAGTTATTATTAATATTATTTCAAACAAATACTCGAGCAGACGAATCGTTTATAAAAAGAACAATACCAAATCTCGGAATTGTTATTCCTCATTCCTGCTTAAAGCCGTAGTACATACATATTACACTATTATTAGGTGGGTGTACCTTAGTAACTATAGTAACCATAATAACACTAGTAACCATAGTAAACATAGTAACCGAACCATAGTAACCATAGTAACCATAATAACACTAGTAACCATAATAACACTAGTAACCATAGTAACTATAATAACACTAGTAACCATAGTAACCATAATAACACTAGTAACCATAGTAACTATAATAACACTAGTAACCATAGTAACCATAATAACACTAGTAACCATAGTAACACTAGTAACCATAATAACACTAGTAACCATAGTAACCATAATAACACTAGTAACCATAGTAACCATAATAACACTAGTAACCATAGTAACCATAGTAACCATAATAACACTAGAGGATCTGACTAACGTAGTGAGAGATATTTTAAACAGTGTAAAAAGTATACAGATTACAGGAGTAACGTACACTGTACAGGAACCTGAATCGAGCGGAACAAAATATTCTATCTACAATCTACCCTGGTAAGGTCTTAAATTACATTTTACAGCCAAGTTCACGTTAATATTAATGAGCACAATCGAATTATTCCTTTACTAAACTTAATAACCTGGACGCGTGTTATTCCAAATTGAAAGTATTTCTAATATTAGAATTTCGGTTTCAAATGTCATGCTGTCATGAAGATGGGACAGCACACTCCCTGATCACACAATATCAGTTTTACACTGTACACGTGGAATGAATATCTTCGAATCAATGCATATTTCGAAATCAGTATTCCTCATTTACTAGCATACAATCAATGTATAGTGTATAGTGTATAGTGTATAGTGTATTTACTAGCAAACAATCAATGACCGAATTATTTTCAATTTAATAACAGATACCAAAGTGACCCTATTAAAAGGCATTTAATAGTGTTGACAGCTATAAGTGTTGACAGCTATAAGTGTAATTAATTAATCGGCCAAATAATATGCAATGTAATGAATTTGGCGGTTTAAAAGAAGGAAACGAAAGTATCAAACTGAGGGAGGGATATTTGTCAAGGTGGAGTGAGAGTCGTGCCCAGATAAGAATCCGTTGTCATGGTTACAATTAGGATATGTTACACCTACAAACCTTACTAAACAAGAAGACTTCACGGCAGTGTGTTGATATTAATATCCAGATTAGAGCATAATCATCGGCATAATCTGAACAAACAAATGTAACTATTCATCCGGGTGTGGTTTATTCCTCACTTTGTAGCGAATATAATTATAAAGGTTATAATTAAGTAAGTTATACGTGTAGACTGTAGTCGTTACGTAAACTTTAAGTTAAGAATTGCTTACAATTATCAGATTATAAACGAGTTAATGACTAAAGTTGTTTTGTCGTGTGCTGTTACTTACCCGGCTAAGTGTGCTGATACTTACCCTGCTAAGTTGTAAGTAATATGCTCATGTTTTAAAGTCCTCACAGGGCGTGATTCATAAAAATAAGTAGGAGTATCAATATCATATTACATATATAATTTATCGGCATTGTAATTTATACTATATTATTACCGTAGATCTTCATTTTTCCGGCAAATGCTTACGTTATTAGGGGGGGGGGGGGGGGGGGGGGGGGGGCGTCTTACCTGGGGACAAATCCCGTATCAGTACAGACAGGGTATCTGTATATTATCATCAGATGATATCAACTCAGCGCGCGCACTGACCATATCACTGCGCGTATGGTGAGCGCGAATCTTTCTGAAATATTTCAACTGCGCGTTCCATTGCCAGTTTTATGTAGACTCTTTTAACGTTTAGCGAAACATTGCTTACGTATCTAATATAACAGCTTTCCTTCACTCACAATTAGTTTTACACAAGAACAGGATCTATACAGCCTATAAATACTCTACAGAACAGTTCCCAAGATTTTACGACCCAGATAAAAACATCATCCGACTTTTACTCAACATTCTCCCGGATAAAATGTAATTAGAGTTGAAGCAGATTGAGTGGTGGAAGTGCTACAACCAGGCGTTTACTCGTTATCACGGGTATTAAGTTACGTTATCGGAATTGCCGGGGTGATGTAAACTGGGGGGGGGGGGGTGGGGGTGGGGGGGGGGGGGGGGGTGATGTAACTGGGGGGGGGGGGGGGGGGGGGGTGGGGTGATATAATCATCCCCCGCTCTACCACACAATAAATCTCTGAATCGCTGAAAAATTTGTGATTACAAACTAACATGCCAAATAATACAAAAAGATATAATATTATTTCATGACGCAATAAAAACTTGTATGCAAACCCTTGGAAAGTGTGATATGCTATTAATCGTGTAACAATTTGAATGGTATTAATATAAAAGTGTACTACAAGGCAGTCACCCAACAACTCCAATACTTACACAAACACAACTAAATAAATCAAATTCCACAAAATTAAAACACAAAGTTGCTCTCTCATATGCCACTGCTTACTTTTAAATAACAATTCTCAATAAAGATCCTATTATATGGACACGTTCATTTGATTTTGAGGATAGTGGTAAACAAAAATAATAGCGTTTTCGACGATAGTGGCTTAATTTTGGCATCATTAACCTAGCACGTTAAGAAGTTCTGAACATTAGCCACGTGACCCATACTTCCATATGCACTGCTCAGAAATAAAATTTATTGTTTTTATGCACTGTAATGTTTAAAAAGTTCCTTTTTTTGCGACTTTGTTAGCTATAGCTGCCCAATAAGCATCCCTTAGTCTAAAATATAGTAGATAAGGTCAATCTAACAAATCTGATACAACATTGGTTAAAGGGCAGGGATCGAGCGGTTTACGAGGTAAGGGTCATAATGTACCCATCCTAGTGATGAGACGAATATCCTAACCATCAAGGGTTTAAATAATTTCATAGTGTGACAAAGTCAACTACACTGTGCCCTTTTAATAGGACCACTAATATTTACCAATATCCTCAAACTCAAATGAAGGTGTCCATAAAACATTGGTTAATGGGTCACAATAGAATTGTCTGGAATGTCTTTGCTGGAATCTAATTAAAACTAATTTATTAATTAACTAATTGATTAATTAATTAGTATTTGTTAATACCAAATAGTCGTTTGGCGTGCATGAAGGGTTGTTTAGGTATGAACTGTAAGAGGAAGGAAGGTATTGATTGGAAGAGTACGTCAGAAGAGTAGTCGCAGTAGTGCTGGCACATCAGAAACCTGGGACAAAGAGACCTTACTTACATAATTAGGGGGACATTATTATCAAACTTAACACAAATCTGAAGTAGTTAACAATAAACATCTTAAAGATCTGATAAGTCTACAAAAAATTTTAAAATTATTATTGAATGGCAACAAACTTAAAAAACTTTAACATAAAGCGTGTTTAGGGGGACATATCTAGGGGGACATGACTGACACAATTAGGAGGAACTTTACTTCAAATTAGGGGGACGTTACTTAAACAATTGGGAGATATTTCAAGAACTGTATGTTTGGTAGCATTAACAATTTTGTCGGGGCAAAAATCGTAATTCTTCTTCACTCAACTTTAATCGGCTTGTAATTTGAAATTTCCTTGTGTTTTACTTACAATATGCAGGGGAGGTGATAAGGAATTTCCTTGTGTTTTACTTACAATATACAGGGGAAGATGATAAGGAATTTCCTTGTGTTTTACTTACAATATGTAGGGGAAGATGATAAGGAATTTCCTTGTGTTTTACTTACAATATACAGGGGAAGATGATAAGGAATTTCCTTGTGTTTTACTTACAATATGCAGGGGAAGATGATAAGGAATGTCTTTGTGTTTTACTTACAATATGCAGGGGAAGATGATAAGGAATTTCCTTGTGTTTTACTTACAATATGCAGGGGAAGATGATAAGGAATTTCCTTGTGTTTTACTTACAATATACAGGGGAAGATGATAAGGAATTTCCTTGTGTTTTACTTACAATATGCAGGGGAAGATGATAAGGAATTTCCTTGTGTTTTACTTACAATATACAGGGGAAGATGATAAGGAATTTCCTTGTGTTTTACTTACTATATGCAGGGGAAGATGATAAGGAATTTCCTTGTGTTTTACTTACAATATACAGGGGAAGATGATAAGGAATTTCCTTGTGTTTTACTTACTATATGCAGGGGAAGATGATAAGGAATTTCCTTGTGTTTTACTTACAATATACAGGGGAAGATGATAAGGAATTTCCTTGTGTTTTACTTACAATATACAGGGGAAGATGATAAGGAATTTCCTTGTGTTTTACTTACTATATGCAGGGGAAGATGATAAGGAATTTCCTTGCGTTTTACTTACAATATACAGGGGAAGATGATAAGGAATTTCCTTGCGTTTTACTTACAATATACAGGGGAAGATGATAAGGAATTTCCTTGTGTTTTACTTACAATATACAGGGGAAGATGATAAGGAATTTCCTTGTGTTTTACTTACTATATACAGGGGAAGATGATAAGGAATTTCCTTGTGTTTTACTTACAATATACAGGGGAAGATGATAAGGAATTTCCTTGTGTTTTACTTACTATATGCAGGGGAAGATGATAAGGAATTTCCTTGCGTTTTACTTACAATATACAGGGGAAGATGATAAGGAATTTCCTTGCGTTTTACTTACAATATACAGGGGAAGATGATAAGGAATTTCCTTGTGTTTTACTTACAATATACAGGGGAAGATGATAAGGAATTTCCTTGTGTTTTACTTACAATATACAGGGGAAGATGATAAGGAATTTCCTTGTGTTTTACTTACTATATGCAGGGGAAGATGATAAGGAATTTCCTTGCGTTTTACTTACAATATACAGGGGAAGATGATAAGGAATTTCCTTGCGTTTTACTTACAATATACAGGGGAAGATGATAAGGAATTTCCTTGTGTTTTACTTACAATATACAGGGGAAGATGATAAGGAATTTCCTTGTGTTTTACTTACTATATGCAGGGGAAGATGATAAGGAATTTCCTTGTGTTTTACTTACAATGTGCAGGGGAAGATGATAAGGAATTTCCTTGTGTTTTACTTACAATATGCAGGGGAAGATGATAAGGAATTTCCTTGTGTTTTACTTACAATATACAGGGGAAGATGATAAGGAATTTCCTTGTGTTTTACTTACTATATGCAGGGGAAGATGATAAGGAATTTCCTTGTGTTTTACTTACAATATACAGGGGAAGATGATAAGGAATTTCCTTGTGTTTTACTTACTATATGCAGGGGAAGATGATAAGGAATTTCCTTGTGTTTTACTTACAATATGCAGGGGAAGATGATAAGGAATTTCCTTGTGTTTTACTTACAATATGCAGGGGAAGATGATAAGGAATTTCCTTGTGTTTTACTTACAATATGCAGGGGAAGATGATAAGGAATTTCCTTGTGTTTTACTTACAATATACAGGGGAAGATGATAAGGAATTTCCTTGTGTTTTACTTACAATATGCAGGGGAAGATGATAAGGAATTTCCTTGTGTTTTACTTACAATATACAGGGGAAGATGATAAGGAATTTCCTTGCGTTTTACTTACAATATACAGGGGAAGATGATAAGGAATTTCCTTGCGTTTTACTTACAATATACAGGGGAAGATGATAAGGAATTTCCTTGTGTTTTACTTACAATATACAGGGGAAGATGATAAGGAATTTCCTTGTGTTTTACTTACTATATGCAGGGGAAGATGATAAGGAATTTCCTTGTGTTTTACTTACAATGTGCAGGGGAAGATGATAAGGAATTTCCTTGTGTTTTACTTACAATATGCAGGGGAAGATGATAAGGAATTTCCTTGTGTTTTACTTACAATATACAGGGGAAGATGATAAGGAATTTCCTTGTGTTTTACTTACTATATGCAGGGGAAGATGATAAGGAATTTCCTTGTGTTTTACTTACAATATACAGGGGAAGATGATAAGGAATTTCCTTGTGTTTTACTTACTATATGCAGGGGAAGATGATAAGGAATTTCCTTGTGTTTTACTTACAATATGCAGGGGAAGATGATAAGGAATTTCCTTGTGTTTTACTTACAATATGCAGGGGAAGATGATAAGGAATTTCCTTGTGTTTTACTTACAATATGCAGGGGAAGATGATAAGGAATTTCCTTGTGTTTTACTTACAATATACAGGGGAAGATGATAAGGAATTTCCTTGTGTTTTACTTACAATATGCAGGGGAAGATGATAAGGAATTTCCTTGTGTTTTACTTACAATATACAGGGGAAGATGATAAGGAATTTCCTTGTGTTTGTCCACTGTTTGCCGTGGTTTATCTGTTCCCAATGTGTTAGCTGTCTGTTCTCTCCTTGATCGCTGCAACCAAACGGAGATCCTCTCAGATAGTGAAACACGATAAAATTCCCCTGCGGAATGTTAATTTATAAGTTGTTTCAATGAAAAAATAATAATATTATCTAAAGAAGCGGTAACTTTATATTTGGGTGTGATCAGGTGTGATCAGGTCCCTGACACTGTGTGATCAGGTGTGATGCATGTAGGGTTGATAAGGGAAAGAATCTATATTACATTATCTACATCATATTATTGTCAATGTTATATTATTTTATATTATATTATCTATATTATATATTATCAATATTATATTATCTACATTATAAATTATCTACATATTATACTATCTATATTATTATTATTTCTAGCATACCCTCAGCAGCTAGACTCCATAAAGTCATGAAATCACTGAACACTAATCCCGGACAACTAGGATCCCTTAAAAAACCGAACGGCAGCTTCACATCATCTCCAAGAGAAACCCTAGATACGCTAGCGGAAGCTCTCCTCCCCATTGACAACCCGATAGCACACACTCCTATTGACCCAGGCCAGGCCCAGATCATGACAACATCATCAACTCTTTGATCACGCCTATCAGACTGAAGAAAGTCTGCATGGACATGGCTCCGAACAAATCTCCGGGACCAGACAACATTCGACTCAATATGATTAACGCATGCTGGGATTCTATCTCACCTTGTATTCTTCACCTTTATAAACACTCCTTCCGTTTGGGTATCACACCTGACGACTGGAATGAGGCTAATGGTGTGGTCATCGCCAAACCTCTTAAAGACGACTATACAAATGTGCGAGCATTTCGTATCATCAGCCTTACTTCGACTCTACAGAAGATTATGGAGAAACTGATCATCTGGTACATTGAAGCCGACATTGGACTCTCCAACCTCACTACAGACAACCAACATGGTTTCAAGAGAAACTTCTCTACCGACTCCGCCCTTCACAAGATTACCAACAAAATTGAATTTTCCCTCTCAGCTGGAAATCAAGCCCTAGGACTCTTTTTGGACATTGAAGGAGCCTTCGACAACATCTCTTATGACGCCATCTACCATAACCTCAACAACTCGGGAATTCCCACCACCTTATGCAACTGGATTTACTATATGGTTTCCCGTAGAGTTATCACTCTCACCCTTAACGGTATCTCTATTTCTAGAACTATCAGCAGAGGCTGCCCTCAAGGAGGAGTACTCTCGCCATTTCTCTGGAACCTTACTCTTAACGACCTCCTCTCTAACCACAACCTAGACACATCATTCATTCAAGCCTTCGCAGACGACCTCTCCATCATAGTAGGAGGATTAGACATTCCCACCATCAGAGCCATTTGTCAAAGATACCTCATTATCATTGATAATTGGTGCACGACCATCGGCGTAAAACTTAGCTCTCTCAAGACCCAAGCTATCATGTTTACCAGGAAACGATTATGGACGCTTGATAAACCCCTATCTCTTAGAGGCATCAACATTCACCTTGTAAATGAGGTCAAGTACCTTGGTATTACCCTTGACTCCAAGCTCCTATGGAGACCCCACATTGATGCCACTTGTAATAAAGCTATCAGGAACCTGCACACCATCAGATCTGCCTGTAGCAAAAAATGGGGACTTAAACCTTCCTACACACTCTGGATCTACGAACAAATCATCATCCCAGCTCTTTCTCATGGATCAGTGGTCTGGAGCCATATACTGGACTCCAGAAAATGGGCTACTAACATGCTCAACCACGTACAAAGAACAGCTCTACTCCTGATCACAGGAGCCATCTCCTCCTCTCCGACCTGTTACTTAGAGGTCCTCACCCAAATCCCCCCTCTCGACCTCAGGATTCACTCCATTTCTCTTAAAACTTTCCTCAGGCTTAACATCACTTCGTCCGCCTCATACGGACTTAGAGACGGAAAGCTGACATCTCACTCAATACTCCTCAATGATCAGCTCAAGAAGATTCTCCCACCTCTTTCCCTTTTAGACATAGCACCAGCATCACTCAACCTGTCACAATCCTTCACAACGGATATTCTCGACCGCTCGGTTGCCCTTGTTCAGATCCCTCTCCTACATAAACCAGACACTCTAGTGGGATACACCGACGGCTCGGTGAAGAACAACCTCGCAGGAGCGGGGTTCGTCCTCTTTCTTAACTCATCGTCTATTACAGAACATTTCCACCAACTCGGAAACACCACAACCATCTTCCAAGCAGAGTTACTGGCTTTACTCCACCTCTGTATCCACCTCTCCAAGAACTCTTACGAAGCTACTGAGCTCCACATCTGTATCGACAGCAAAGCAGTTCTTCTTGCCTTATCGGGCACTATCACCCGATCCCACCTCATCCTAGACACTCTAGGAGCCCTCAACGCACTTAGCAGGACGATATCCGTCACCCTCCACTGGGTACCGGCGCATAGTGGAATAATAGGCAATGATCTCGCAGATTCTCTGGCAAACAAAGGATCCGACTCTCCTCCCATTGGACCGCCTCCTTTTGCCCCTTACACTCACTCCTCTCTCTCTAATATTTTAGACAGTTACTTTTCTCGACTTCACTATAAACGTTTATTACTCTTCAGATCCTCCACCGATTTTCAACAATCCAACATTATTAGTTTCTTTGACAGACACCTTGACGTTAAACGACATAATAGAGACAATACCAGAATTCTTACCCATCTATTCACAGGATGCAGTTATCTCAGATATTTCCAAAACAAGATTGGCAACGAACCCAACAGCATATGCAAAAAGTGTGATGAAGACAAGGAAACTACAGCACACTACCTCACAAGCTGTCCAGCATTCTCCATACACAGGAAATACTACCTTGGTAACTATACCATCAGAGAGGACACCTTCCATCAAACCTTCTCTATCAGTAACATAGTGGGGTTCGCTAGAGCTACCAAGTATCTAGATTTCTATGAACCCCCTTAGTCTCTTTCTCTTAGCCTTAGCTGACGTAATTGTCCCTCTACCACAATCACCCTCCCCTCCCCAGATCGTGTTCAGACTTGCAGAAGGTCCTGCTACCCAGCCAGTTCTAAGGGCTCAACAGTCCACTGGACGGCTCTCGTAGCTTGACTTAATGCCTGTCTCTCTCTCTCTCCCCCCTCACCCCTCTTTTTCATCTTTGCTGATTGTGGAAGGGACAACCACGTTACCTACTCAGTTTCCTCTTATTGCTCATTGACATGATTCAGGGACTTCCCCAGCCCTCTATATCTTTAACATGATACCTCCCAGGAACATAGTATTCCATACCAGACATTTCTTTAACTCCTCGTTACAGCAAGACTAATACAACACGGAGAAGAAAAGAAATAGAGACAAGAATACGACAGCCATGGACTCCTACAAAAGACTAACAGAAGGAACATCCCGGTTTGATCCTTCTGAACTATGCATCTTATATCGGTATAGTATTGGTATCTATTTATTACCTATTGTTATTTTTTATCTTTGCTAGTTAATCAGGTTTTTGGGTACCGGGCCATCCTGGTTACCCTGCTATGGGCCGTTCCCCTGGCTTATAAATCAAGAGGCTTGCATATAATGAACATATTGACACGGGTGCAGAGTTGAGTCTGTACGGAACCTAGTAGTTTCAGATCCTTGTTTAACTTGCCGTACAGCAAGGTCATCCACTACTTTAGCCCGGCGAGGCACATAACTCCCTCTACAACTCCATGACAAATGTTTCATATATACTAGCCGAGTTCACAAGAATATATATGCAGGTCTAGTTTACCCATATATATATACTATCTATATTATACTATCTATATATATACTATCTATATTATACTATCTATATTATTATATTTTAATATTCCTCGGATAAAGCTTTCAGCTAGTTTCCAGTATTATTTGAGACTAGTATATATATATAAGGTACAGTATACTCAGGTCACCTTTAAACAATTACTCAGGTCACCTTTAAACAATTACTCAGGTCACCTTTAAACAATTACTCAGGTCACCTTTAAACAATTACTCAGGTCACCTTTAAACAATTACTCAGGTCACCTTTAAACAATTACTCAGGTCACCTTTAAACAATTACTCAGGTCACCTTTAAACAATTACTCAGGTCACCTTTAAACAATTACTCAGGTCACCTTTAAACAATTACTCAGGTCACCTTTAAACAATTACTCAGGTCACCTTTAAACAATTACTCAGGTCACCTTTAAACAATTACTCAGGTCACCTTTAAACAATTACTCAGATCACCTTTAAACAATTACTCAGATCACCTTTAAACAATTACTCAGGTCACCTTTAAACAATTACCCAGGTCACCTTTAAACAATTACTCAGGTCACCTTTAAACAATTACTCAGGTCACCTTTAAACAATTACTCAGGTCACCTTTAAACAATTACTCAGGTCACCTTTAAACAATTACTCAGGTCACCTTTAAACAATTACTCAGGTCACCTTTAAACAATTACTCAGGTCACCTTTAAACAATTACTCAGGTCACCTTTAAACAATTACTCAGGTCACCTTTACACAATTACCCAGGTCACCTTTAAACAATTACTCAGGTCACCTTTAAACAATTACTCAGGTCACCTTTAAACAATTACTCAGGTCACCTTTAAACAATTACTCAGGTCACCTTTAAACAATTACTCAGGTCACCTTTAAACAATTACTCAGGTCACCTTTAAACAATTACTCAGGTCACCTTTAAACAATTACTCAGGTCACCTTTAAACAATTACTCAGGTCACCTTTAAACAATTACTCAGGTCACCTTTACACAATTACTCAGGTCACCTTTACACAATTACTCAGGTCACCTTTAAACAATTACTCAGGTCACCTTTAAACAATTACTCAGGTCACCTTTAAACAATTACTCAGGTCACCTTTAAACAATTACTCAGGTCACCTTTAAACAATTACTCAGGTCACCTTTAAACAATTACTCAGGTCACCTTTAAACAATTACTCAGGTCACCTTTAAACAATTACTCAGGTCACCTTTAAACAATTACTCAGGTCACCTTTAAACAATTACTCAGGTCACCTTTAAACAATTACTCAGGTCACCTTTAAACAATTACTCATGTCACCTTTAAACAATTACTCAGGTCACCTTTAAACAATTACTCAGGTCACCTTTAAACAATTACGTGTATTACAGGGACACAACAGGTATTGTACTTGTACTTGTTGGAAATATCATACACAAAAGTAACTTTATCCGTGTGTGTAGTAGTAGAGTGTGTGATAAGATTTTAACAGAATTATAAGAACCTGTACAATAAAACCATTCTCCTGGTACTCTAGCAGCAGCGTGTAGTGTGCTACTAGAGTAGATAATGTAGCAGTGTGTAGTGTGCTACTAGAGTAGATGTAGCAGCGTGTAGTGTGCTACTAGAGTAGATAATGTAGCAGTGTGTAGTGTGCTACTAGAGTAGATGTAGCAGCGTGTAGTGTGCTACTAGAGTAGATGTAGCAGCGTGTAGTGTGCTACTGATACTCTAGTAGCAGCGTGTAGTGTGCTACTAGAGTAGATGCAGCGTGTAGTGTGCTACTAGAGTAGATAATGTAGCAGTGTGTAGTGTGCTACTAGAGTAGATGTAGCAGCGTGTAGTGTGCTACTAGAGTATATAATGTAGCAGCGTGTAGTGTGCTACTAGAGTAGATGTAGCAGCGTGTAGTGTGCTACTAAAGTAGATGTAGCAGCGTGTAGTGTGCTACTAGAGTAGATGCAAGAAACTGGATGTAGCAGCGTGTAGTGTGCTACTAGAGTAGATGTAGCAGCGTGTAGTGTGCTACTAGAGTAGATGCAAGAAACTGGATGTAGCAGCGTGTAGTGTGCTACTAGAGTAGATGCAAGAAACTGGATGTAGCAGCGTGTAGTGTGCTACTAGAGTAGATGTAGCAGCGTGTAGTGTGCTACTAGAGTAGATGCAAGAAACTGGATGTAGCAGCGTGTAGTGTGCTACTAGAGTAGATGTAGCAGCGTGTAGTGTGCTACTAGAGTAGATGCAAGAAACTGGATGTAGCAGCGTGTAGTGTGCTACTAGAGTAGATGCAAGAAACTGGATGTAGCAGCGTGTAGTGTGCTACTAGAGTAGATGTAGCAGCGTGTAGTGTGCTACTAGAGTAGATGCAAGAAACTGGATGTAGCAGCGTGTAGTGTGCTACTAGAGTAGATGTAGCAGCGTGTAGTGTGCTACTAGAGTAGATGCAAGAAACTGATGTGTTAAAAGTAAAGGCAAATAGTTTAGCAACGCTAGGCTGCGTTGTATAATGTATATAATATATATATATACATTTTTTCCCTCCTTGTTCATGTTTTATGAAATTGCCCATATATATAATATATATTATGTATTAGCAGGTTGGCAGTGTGAGGACTCCGCACTGAGGAGGATATGATGTCGCAGTTGTTTTCACCTCTCGTAACAGCGTTAAGATCACAGTGGTTGAGGAAGTGATCTTCGTTTTTAATGAAACCAGTACCTAAGACTATATTCTTGCATCTTATAATACTATAGTTGACAATAGTTTAATTAAAACATAGTGTTAATTAATGTTAATAAGTTACTAATTACTGATTACTAACGATATTGTGCACGTTAATAGTGCAGAGCCAGCCAGTTGTAGCTGTAATAGAGGGGACACATGAACACATGAGGTGAAGGAAACACACTGCTCCAGTATAAGCTATCCAGAAATACCTGGTAATGTTATTATTAATCAACAAACACAATGGTATTAGTTAAATAAACCACCTGTAATCAAGTTTAATAAGTAAAATAATTAAAACAAATTAGCTAATAAAGTTAGTAACCTGCTATCCAGGTAGCTAGCATTAGTTAATAAAGTTAGTAACCTGCTATCCAGGTAGCTAGCATTAGTTAATAAAGTTAGTAACCTGCTATCCAGGTAGCTAGCATTAGTTAATAAAGTTAGTAACCTGCTATCCAGGTAGCTAGCATTAGTTAATAAAGTTAGTAACCTGCTATCCAGGTAGCTAGCATTATTTAATAAAGTTAGTAACCTGCTATCCAGGTAGCTAGCATTAGTTAATAAAGTTAGTAACCTGCTATCCAGGTAGCTAGCATTAGTTAATAAAGTTAGTAACCTGCTATCCAGGTAGCTAGCATTGGTTAATAAAGTTAGTAACCTGCTATCTAGGTAGCTAGCATTAGTTAATAAAGTTAGTAACCTGCTATCCAGGTAGCTAGCATTAGTTAATAAAGTTAGTAACCTGCTATCCAGGTAGCTAACATTAGTTAATAAAGTTAGTAACCTGCTATCCAGGTAGCTAGCAGTAGTTAATAAAGTTAGTAACCTGCTGTCCAGGTAGCTAGCATTAGTTAATAAAGTTAGTAACCTGCTATCCAGGTAGCTAGCATTAGTTAATAAAGTTAGTAACCTGCTGTCCAAGTAGCTAGCATTAGTTAATAAAGTTAGTAACCTGCTGTCCAGGTAGCTAGCATTAGTTAATAAAGTTAGTAACCTGCTATCTAGGTAGCTAGCATTAGTTAATAAAGTTAGTAACCTGCTATCTAGGTAGCTAGCATTAGTTAATAAAGTTAGTAACCTGCTATCCAGGTAGCTAGCATTATTTAATAAAGTTAGTAACCTGCTATCCAGGTAGCTAGCATTAGTTAATAAAGTTAGTAACCTGCTATCCAGGTAGCTAGCATTAGTTAATAAAGTTAGTAACCTGCTATCCAGGTAGCTAGCATTAGTTAATAAAGTTAGTAACCTGCTATCCAGGTAGCTAGCATTAGTTAATAAAGTTAGTAACCTGCTATCCAGGTAGCTAGCATTAGCTAATAAAGTAAGTAACCTGCTATCCAGGTAGCTAGCATTAGTTAATAAAGTTAGTAACCTGCTATCCAGGTAGCTAGCATAAGTTAATAAAGTTAGTAACCTGCTATCCAGGAAGCTAGCATTAGTTAATAAAGTTAGTAACCTGCTATCCAGGTAGCTAGCATTAGTTAATAAAGTTAGTAACCTGCTATCCAGGTAGCTAGCATTAGTTAATAAAATTAGTAACCTGCTATCCAGGTAGCTAGCATTAGTTAATAAAGTTAGTAACCTTCTATCCAGGTAGCTAGCATTAGTTAATAAAGTTAGTAACCTGCTATCCAGGTAGCTAGCATTAGTTAATAAAGTTAGTAACCTGCTATCCAGGTAGCTAGCATTAGTTAATAAAGTTAGTAACCTGCTATCCAGGTAGCTAGCATTAGTTAATAAAGTTAGTAACCTGCTATCCAGGTAGTTAGCATTAGTTAATAAAGTTAGTAACCTGCTGTCCAGGTAGCTAGCATTAGTTAATAAAGTTAGTAACCTGCTATCCAGGTAGCTAGCATTAGTTAATAAAGTTAGGAACCTGATATCCAGGTAGCCAGCATTAGTTAATAAAGTTAGTAACCTGCTATCCAGGTAGTTAGCATTAGTTAATAAAGTTAGTAACCTGCTATCCAGGTAGCTAGCATTAGCTAATAAAGTTAGTAACCTGCTATCCAGGTAGCTAGCATTAGCTAATAAAGTTAGTAACCTGCTATCCAGGTAGCTAGCATTAGTTAATAAAGTTAGTAACCTGCTGTCCAGGTAACTAGCATTAGTTAATAAAGTTAGTAACCTGCTGTCCAGGTAGCTAGCATTAGCTGATAAAGTTAGTAACCTGCTGTCCAGGTAGCTAGCATTAGTTAATAAAGTTAGTAACCTGCTATCCAGGTAGCTAGCATTAGCTAATAAAGTAAGTAACCTGCTATCCAGGTAGCTAGCATTAGTTAATAAAGTTAGTAACCTGCTATCCAGGTAGCTAGCATTAGTTAATAAAGTTAGTAACCTGCTATTCAGGTAGCTAGCATTAGCTAATAAAGTTAGTAACCTGCTATCCAGGTAGCTAGCATTAGTTAATAAAGTTATTAACCTGCTATCCAGGTAGCTAGCATTAGTTAATAAAGTTAGTAACCTGCTATCCAGGTAGCTAGCATTAGTTAATAAAGTTAGTAACCTGCTATCCAGGTAGCTAGCATTAGCTGATAAAGTTAGTAACCTGCTATCCAGGTAGCTAGCATTAGTTAATAAAGTTAGTAACCTGCTATCCAGGTAGCTAGCATTATTTAATAAAGTTAGTAACCTGCTATCCAGGTAGCTAGCATTAGTTAATAAAGTTAGTAACCTGCTATCCAGGTAGCTAGCATTAGTTAATAAAGTTAGTAACCTGCTATCCAGGTAGCTAGCATTAGTTAATAAAGTTAGTAACCTGCTATCCAGGTAGCTAGCATTAGTTAATAAAGTTAGTAACCTGCTATCCAGGTAGCTAGCATTAGTTAATAAAGTTAGTAACCTGCTATCCAGGTAGCTAGCATTAGTTAATAAAGTTAGTAACCTGCTATCCAGGTAGCTAGCATTAGTTAATAAAGTTAGTAACCTGCTATCCAGGTAGCTAGCATTAGTTAATAAAGTTAGTAACCTGCTATCCAGGTAGCTAGCATTAGTTAATAAAGTTAGTAACCTGCTATCCAGGTAGCTAGCATTAGTTAATAAAGTTAGTAACCTGCTATCCAGGTAGCTAGCATTAGTTAATAAAGTTAGTAACCTGCTATCCAGGTAGCTAGCATTAGTTAATAAAGTTAGTAACCTGCTATCCAGGTAGCTAGCATTAGTTAATAAAGTTAGTAACCTGCTATCCAGGTAGCTAGCATTAGTTAATAAAGTTAGTAACCTGCTGTCCAGGTAGCTAGCATTAGTTAATAAAGTTAGTAACCTGCTATCCAGGTAGCTAGCATTAGTTAATAAAGTTAGTAACCTGCTGTCCAGGTAGCTAGCATTAGTTAATAAAGTTAGTAACCTGCTATCCAGGTAGCTAGCATTAGTTAATAAAGTTAGTAACCTGCTATCCAGGTAGCTAGCATTAGTTAATAAAGTTAGTAACCTGCTATCCAGGTAGCTAGCATTAGTTAATAAAGTTAGTAACCTGCTATCCAGGTAGCTAGCATTAGTTAATAAAGTTAGTAACCTGCTATCCAGGTAGCTAGCATTAGTTAATAAAGTTAGTAACCTGCTATCCAGGTAGCTAGCATTAGTTAATAAAGTTAGTAACCTGCTATCCAGGTAGCTAGCATTAGTTAATAAAGTTAGTAACCTGCTGTCCAGGTAGCTAGCATTAGTTAATAAAGTTAGTAACCTGCTATCCAGGTAGCTAGCATTAGTTAATAAAGTTAGTAACCTGCTGTCCAGGTAGCTAGCATTAGTTAATAAAGTTAGTAACCTGCTATCCAGGTAGCTAGCATTAGTTAATAAAGTTAGTAACCTGCTATCCAGGTAGCTAGCATTAGTTAATAAAGTTAGTAACCTGCTATCCAGGTAGCTAGCATTAGTTAATAAAGTTAGTAACCTGCTATCCAGGTAGCTAGCATTAGTTAATAAAGTTAGTAACCTGCTATCCAGGTAGCTAGCATTAGTTAATAAAGTTAGTAACCTGCTATCCAGGTAGCTAGCATTAGTTAATAAAGTTAGTAACCTGCTATCCAGGTAGCTAGCATTAGTTAATAAAGTTAGTAACCTGCTATCCAGGTAGCTAGCATTAGTTAATAAAGTTAGTAACCTGCTATCCAGGTAGCTAGCATTAGTTAATAAAGTTAGTAACCTGCTATCCAGGTAGCTAGCATTAGTTAATAAAGTTAGTAACCTGCTATCCAGGTAGCTAGCATTAGTTAATAAAGTTAGTAACCTGCTATCCAGGTAGCTAGCATTAGTTAATAAAGTTAGTAACCTGCTATCCAGGTAGCTAGCATTAGTTAATAAAGTTAGTAACCTGCTATCCAGGTAGCTAGCATTAGTTAATAAAGTTAGTAACCTGCTATCCAGGTAGCTAGCATTAGTTAATAAAGTTAGTAACCTGCTATCCAGGTAGCTAGCATTAGTTAATAAAGTTAGTAACCTGCTATCCAGGTAGCTAGCATTAGTTAATAAAGTTAGTAACCTGCTGTCCAGGTAGCTAGCATTAGTTAATAAAGTTAGTAACCTGCTATCCAGGTAGCTAGCATTAGTTAATAAAGTTAGTAACCTGCTGTCCAGGTAGCTAGCATTAGTTAATAAAGTTAGTAACCTGCTATCCAGGTAGCTAGCATTAGTTAATAAAGTTAGTAACCTGCTGTCCAGGTAGCTAGCATTAGTTAATAAAGTTAGTAACCTGCTATCCAGGTAGCTAGCATTAGTTAATAAAGTTAGTAACCTGCTATCCAGGTAGCTAGCATTAGTTAATAAAGTTAGTAACCTGCTATCCAGGTAGCTAGCATTAGTTAATAAAGTTAGTAACCTGCTATCCAGGTAGCTAGCATTAGTTAATAAAGTTAGTAACCTGCTGTCCAGGTAGCTAGCATTAGTTAATAAAGTTAGTAACCTGCTATCCAGGTAGCTAGCATTAGTTAATAAAGTTAGTGACCTGCTATCCAGGTAGCTAGCATTAGTTAATAAAGTTAGTAACCTGCTGTCCAGGTAGCTAGCATTAGCTAATAAAGTTAGTAACCTGCTATCCAGGTAGCTAGCATTAGTTAATAAAGTTAGTAACCTGCTATCCAGGTAGCTAGCATTAGTTAATAAAGTTAGTAACCTGCTATCCAGGTAGCTAGCATTAGTTAATAAAGTTAGTAACCTGCTGTCCAGGTAGCTAGCATTATTTAATAAAGTTAGTAACCTGCTATCCAGGTAGCTAGCATTAGTTAATAAAGTTAGTAACCTGCTATCCAGGTAGCTAGCATTAGTTGATAAAGTTAGTAACCTGCTGTCCAGGTAGCTAGCATTAGTTAATAAAGTTAGTAACCTGCTATCCAGGTAGCTAGCATTAGTTAATAAAGTTAGTAACCTGCTATCCAGGTAGCTAGCATTAGTTAATAAAGTTAGTAACCTGCTATCCAGGTAGCTAGCATTAGTTAATAAAGTTAGTAACCTGCTATCCAGGTAGCTAGCATTAGTTAATAAAGTTAGTAACCTGCTATCCAGGTAGCTAGCATTAGTTAATAAAGTTAGTAACCCGCTATCCAGGTAGCTAGCATTAGTTAATAAAGTTAGTAACCTGCTATCCAGGTAGCTAGCATTAGTTAATAAAGTTAGTAACCTGCTGTCCAGGTAGCTAGCATTAGTTAATAAAGTTAGTAACCTGCTATCCAGGTAGCTAGCATTAGTTAATAAAGTTAGTAACCTGCTATCCAGGTAGCTAGCATTAGTTAATAAAGTTAGTAACCTGCTATCCAGGTAGCTAGCATTAGTTAATAAAGTTAGTAACCTGCTATCCAGGTAGCTAGCATTAGTTAATAAAGTTAGTAACCTGCTATCCAGGTAGCTAGCATTAGTTAATAAAGTTAGTAACCCGCTATCCAGGTAGCTAGCATTAGTTAATAAAGTTAGTAACCTGCTATCCAGGTAGCTAGCATTAGTTAATAAAGTTAGTAACCTGCTATCCAGGTAGCTAGCATTAGTTAATAAAGTTAGTAACCTGCTATCCAGGTAGCTAGCATTAGTTAATAAAGTTAGTAACCTGCTATCCAGGTAGCTAGCATTAGTTAATAAAGTTAGTAACCTGCTATCCAGGTAGCTAGCATTAGTTAATAAAGTTAGTAACCTGCTATCCAGGTAGCTAGCATTAGTTAATAAAGTTAGTAACCTGCTATCCAGGTAGCTAGCATTAGTTAATAAAGTTAGTAACCTGCTGTCCAGGTAGCTAGCATTAGTTAATAAAGTTAGTAACCTGCTATCCAGGTAGCTAGCATTAGTTAATAAAGTTAGTAACCTGCTATCCAGGTAGCTAGCATTAGTTAATAAAGTTAGTAACCTGCTATCCAGGTAGCTAGCATTAGTTAATAAAGTTAGTAACCTGCTGTCCGTAGCATTAGTTAATAAAGTTAGTAACCTGCTATCCAGGTAGCTAGCATTAGTTAATAAAGTTAGTAACCTGCTATCCAGGTAGCTAGCATTAGTTAATAAAGTTAGTAACCTGCTATCCAGGTAGCTAGCATTAGTTAATAAAGTTAGTAACCTGCTGTCCGTAGCATTAGTTAATAAATTAGTAACCTGCTATCCAGGTAGCTAGCATTAGTTAATAAAGTTAGTAACCTGCTATCCAGGTAGCTAGCATTAGTTAATAAAGTTAGTAACCTGCTATCCAGGTAGCTAGCATTAGTTAATAAAGTTAGTAACCTGCTATCCAGGTAGCTAGCATTAGTTAATAAAGTTAGTAACCTGCTATCCAGGTAGCTAGCATTAGTTAATAAAGTTAGTAACCTGCTATCCAGGTAGCTAGCATTAGTTAATAAAGTTAGTAACCTGCTATCCAGGTAGCTAGCATTAGTTAATAAAGTTAGTAACCTGCTATCCAGGTAGCTAGCATTAGTTAATAAAGTTAGTAACCTGCTGTCCGTAGCATTAGTTAATAAAATTAGTAACCTGCTATCCAGGTAGCTAGCATTAGTTAATAAAGTTAGTAACCTGCTATCCAGGTAGCTAGCATTAGTTAATAAAGTTAGTAACCTGCTATCCAGGTAGCTAGCATTAGTTAATAAAGTTAGTAACCTGCTGTCCAGGTAGCTAGCATTAGGGTTGCTCTCAACAGTGGTTGTTCCAACTTGCATCCTATTCAGATATTAGTCAGGATGCGTTCACATATTACGTAATCAGCCGAGGGGGAGGGGGGGGGGTCGGGGGTTTCCAAATGATTACGCTAGTGTAATTATGACACAATAGCTATGTGTAAAAGTGATAACGGAGGGGAGAGGGACATTGTCCAAAAATTGATTACATAGTATGTGAACGACCCCTTATAATATGTATTGTTACATAATATGTTTTTAAGTATGTGAGTTTAAAACACTCTTGACTTGTTCCAAATCATTCAAAATAATTACTTTCTTAGTCAATTCCTAATTGAGTCAATTAGCTGAAGATGAAGTTGAATCGTTGAGAAGATCAAAGTAAACAAGTAAAACACAAGTTAATATTCTTTCCGACGAAATAGGTAAATGGATGTAAAAATAACACAATCAAATTTAGAAACGAAAAATACAATATTATCTCTTTTACTGTCTGAATACTTTCAAACAATACTTTACCTCTCTGGATACATTATTATCATGTAAACACCACTAACTAACTAACTAACTAACTAACTAACTAACTAACTAACTAGCTAACTAGCTAACTAGCTAACTAACTAACTAACTAACTAATTGACTAACTAACTAACTAACTAACTAACTAACTAACTAACTAACTAGCTAACTAACTAACTAACTAACTAACTAGCTAACTAACTAACTAACTAACTAACTAACTAACTAGCTAACTAACTAACTAACTTACTAACTAATTAACTATCTAACTAACTAACTAACTAACTAACTAACTAACTAACTAACTAACTAACTAACTAACTAGCTAACTAACTAACTAACTAACTAACTAACTAACTAACTAACTAACTAACTAATTAATTAACTAACTAACTAACTAACTAACTAACTAACTAACTAACTAACTAACTAACATGATATAACGTTAAGTTGCAGTTAGGAGTCAGTGGGAAATATTTCTCTAGAAAATTTTCTGAAATTTGTTCAGTTTATAGTATTTTGTTTAATTTATTGTATTTAATATATAGTAGGATTGAAGCAATACAAAATGATAAAATTAACTGAGATCCAATGAAAAGTTAGTAAAGTCTGGTCCCTCTGAATGACTAGTAATAAAAGTAGGAGGTCCCTCCCCACAGTCCTGTAACTGGCGTGACAGCGCGCGCTGCTCCCTCCTCCGCACGCGTTCTGAAGTGCGCCTCCTCTCCTGCTGCTGAGGGGACTCCTGACTCCTCCTCTGCTTAGCGCGCACTCTGTTTACTTCATTGTACAACAACTTCTCCTCCTCTGTCAGGGACAAGCGCTTCTGTCTCTGGCGCTGTGCAGCCTTGCGCAGTCTCACCGCGCGCTCTTCAGGCCCCTCTTTAGCTCTCCTCTCCTTACATCTCACTCTCTGTCTCTCTTTTTGCTTTAAATATTTTTCATGCTCAGATGAGAGGTAATCTTTAGCTACAGAGAAGAGAGCGGTGGTTGAGACGTGGGAGCTATCTGAATCACAGTTAGAAATATTACTTCCTCCTAGTAGCTCCTCCTTAGTCTCCTCGTTATCACTCATATCTCCTCCTTCTTCAGTTGAATAGACAGAGGACTGAGCTAATATAGTACCGTTACTACCTCCTAGTACAGTACCGTTACAGTGAGGGGGGAACGTGTCTGAAGACTGAGCTAATATACCGTTACAGTGAGGGGGGAATGTGTCTGGATTAAGAATTATGTTTGATAGATCGACCACTCCAGTTGTTGAGTTTAACAGTGGTAGAGCAATATTCTGATTGATCTGCGGCGCGCTAGTTGGAGGATTGAGTAACCGCACGCATGTCTGCGCGACCACCTCAGCGCCTAACACTCTCACTTGCTTTATTAGTGCTCTTTTCTCTCTCATCCTTATCCTGTCTCTTATTCTCCTTATCTCCCTCTCATCCTCAGTCTCTCTACTCCTTCTCTCTTTAGTTCTCTTCTTTGCTACCTCCTTTGCGTGCTTCTTCTCCACCTCTGACAGGTTCATGCGCTTTAAGCGCTGACGCTCTGCGCTGCGCTGGAGCCGCTGTGTTTTCTCCCAGGGCAGCTCGTTTATTCGCCGCTCTTGCTGATCTACTCTGTGTTTTTCTCTTCTTTCTTCAGCTGTTAACTGTTTCCTCTGTGATAATTGTTTTGAATTCTCAGCTCGGAACACTGTAGAACTGGAATTATCTGAGATCTCAGAACTGTTATTGTCTGAAACTATTGTAGGACTATCTGTAATACTCCTCTTATCTGAGGTTACACTGTCGTCTGAGCAAGTTAAATGGGAATATGTTGTGTGGTGAGAGGTTTTGTCGACATGGTTACTGTTGCCATGGTTACTGTTGCCATGGTTACTGTTGTCATAGTGTATACTGTGCTGTGTAAACTTTGTGTAGTCTTTATTTTCTTCGTATGTAAACTCGCCTGCAAAGTTAATCCAAATACTTGAGTGATTTTAACCATTAATTAAAACAGTAATTAAACAGTAATTAATTAAAACAGTAATTAAATTAACATTTTTAACAGAAACCTCAGACTAGCTTGTTTCGAGAGTAAACTAATAATTTGAAATATTACATACCTTGAGACTGAATGGGATATTTTAAAAAGTCGCATTCCAAATCATCGGGCTTTATAGACATGTGCCGTACTTTGCTATCATAAGCTATATGTTAGATAACGTGAGTATTAGGGAAACAATAGTTCGATCCTAATTTTATCTGATAAATTTAATAGCAGTAGTTATATTAATAGTAATGTATAACATGACAGAACTTAATTAAAATATATAATCTGACTTATTGCAAAATATTTTGACAATCAATAGATTCATTATATTATAACAGTAGTCAGTAATTTCAACTAGTAAGCCAGTACTCCCTGCTACTAGAGTAGAGCCAGACATCTCTAAACTGCGAGACTTAACTTACTAAAGTTCTGAAATTTTGCAGTGTTAATTTTAAGTAATTACAGAATAACAAACTATTTTTAATTGTAGTTGACGAAATGAGAGTCTCCACTCAGTGTGTTAAAACATAATTCTTTGTCGACGTTTCGGCTACATGCCTTTGTCATAAACAGGAGGTACTGAAAACATAGCTGCAAAGATACAATGTTAAAATAATCTATTAATACTACGAAATATAACAACAAAAAAATAACATCTTGAAACACAACAACAATCACAAATTTATCCAAAAGAAACATAAAATATAATGGCTAAAAGAATCCACACCGCAATTAATATGCCAAATATGTAATAAGTCCTACATTGGGGAAACTGGTAGGTTTAAAAGAAGTAGAGCCTGGGAACACTACAAATCAGTAAGGGATGGCAACAAATCTACGGCCATGGGGAAGCACTACCTAGAGGAGCATGCAGACATTTCAATGCCAAACATACCGTTTCGGTTTATAGTTCGAAAAAGATGTAAAGACTATGTGGACCGTCAATTGTGGCAGTCGGTTCTAATAAAACGTGAAAACCCAGAAATAAATACTCAATTGTCTGAGTCCGTAAATGAAGGTGATTGGATAAAATATACTTGGAATTTAATGTAATATTGAACTTATAAACCTAGATAATTTTTGATTAATCAGTTTTATGAAGGAGCTATCTTGGTAAAATGTTTGTAGTACTATGAGGAATTGTTCACGGTTTGTTGCGGTGTGGATTCTTTTAGCCATTATATTTTATGTTTCTTTTGGATAAATTTGTGATTGTTGTTGTGTTTCAAGATGTTATTTTTTTGTTGTTATATTTCGTAGTATTAATAGATTATTTTAACATTGTATCTTTGCAGCTATGTTTTCAGTACCTCCTGTTTATGACAAAGGCATGTAGCCGAAACGTCGACAAAGAATTATGTTTTAACACACTGAGTGGAGACTCTCATTTCGTCAACTACAATTAAAAATAAATGATTGACCCACTCATAAGAGCAAAACAAGATTACCAGAATAACAAACTCTTTAAAAAGTGCAAAACTTCATTTCAATATAAACCATAATATCACTGTACAATCAGAATTTTTCAGTTATGTATTATAAAGAAGAAAAGAATGTTGAGCTATACATTTTGACTAAACAATAGTTACTGTGAAACTGTAAACTATATCAAATATCTGTAATGGAACCTTACTCACAAGTACTTACTTACTCAAACCAATCTTCTTAAATAAATCAACTACCCAGTCTGCAATAAATCCCTGAAGATCAAAATCCTTCCGAAATACAATTTATCTCAAAAACTTAGTAAATTCAGAAAACTTAACTAAAGTAACATATACTAATATACAATAAGTTGTAACTACTTAAGTTCACCCTGATTTTCTTGTGAAATTTAAGTTACCAACAAACTAGGGCATGTGACCCAACTTTTGAGGGGTTCTGGACTCTGGGTGAGCCACGCCCATTTTTGGTCCAAATTATGCCCAATTATGCCAAATCATCTTAAGTCTTAACATGCTCAAAACCCAGATTTTAGGTGCTCTACTTGTAGCTAGTGGTCCCCTATCTCGAAATAAAATTTCACAAGAAAATCATGGTGAACCCCCTTAAAACAAAAGTACTGCTGTTTTAAAAGTAGTAAGTACAATACACCCTGTATATTAGGTGATGCATCACCTAATATACAGGGTGTATTAGTAGATGGGGGAGGCTGTAACCATGGTAACAGGAGGGGGGGGGCTTCATATAATTAACTGTTAACTACTCAGCAAACCTAGTGAGTATCTGCATCTCATCGAAAGCTTCAGAGAATTTAGAACTCTCAGACCTACAGAAGATAACAAGATACCAGAAGACAGCAGTAGCAGCTGCAGCGAGGATGCTCCCCACAAGTACCAGTACTACAGCAGGTAACAGCTCCAGTACAGCTGCCACTACCACCACACACCACACCACTGTTAAACACAACCACAACACTACCTTCTGTGTGCTATCTACATGGGTAGCGGCTAAGCTTCTGTGTATACACTCCAGTGCTCCCTCCGCAGTACTTTTAGATAGTTTACACACACGAACTGCAGTGGAGGGGGGTTTCAATACAAATGTACTGGACACTCCCAAGTGGTCAGAGTAAGAGAAAGTCTGGCCGGGTATTTTACCCATCACTACTGAAGAGTCTGTACAGGAGAGCTTAGTCGAGTTGAAGAAAATGTAGTCAATACGTTTACAGGTGCCGTTACTGCACAGCGTGGCTAGACTGGTGTCTGCCCTCCAGCTACACTCTGCGGGGGAGTTATACTTTATACACTTTTAAATACATTATACATTTAAATACATTATACATTTAAATACATTATACATTTAAATACAGTATACATTTAAATACATTATACATTTAAATACATTATACATTTAAATACATTATACATTTAAATACATTATACATTTAAATACATTATACATTTAAATACATTATACATTTAAATACATTATACATTTAAATACATTATACATTTAAATACATTATACATTTAAATACATTACACATTTAAATACATTACACATTTAAATACATTATACATTTAAATACATTATACATTTAAATACATTATACATTTAAATACATTATACATTTAAATACATTATAAATTTAAATACATTACACATTTAAATACATTATACATTATATACATTTAAATACATTATACATTTAAATACATTACACATTTAAATACATTATACATTTAAATACATTACACATTTAAATACATTGAACATTTAAATAAATTATACATTTAAATACATTACACATTTAAATACATTATACATTTAAATACATTATACATTTAAATACATTATACATTTAAATACATGATTACACATTTAAATACATTACACATTTAAATACATTATACATTTAAATACATTACACATTTAAATACATTATACATTTAAATACATTATACATTTAAATACATTATACATTTAAATACATGATTACACATTTAAATACATTACACATTTAAATACATTATACATTTAAATACATTATACATTTAAATACATTATACATTTAAATACATTACACATTTAAATACATTACACATTTAAATAAATTATACATTTAAATACATTACACATTTAAATACATTACACATTTAAATACATTATACATTTAAATAAATTATACATTTAAATACATTACACATTTAAATACATTATACATTTAAATACATTATACATTTAAATACATTATACATTTAAATACATGATTACACATTTAAATACATTACACATTTAAATACATTATACATTTAAATACATAACACATTTAAATAATTATACATTTAAATACATTATACATTTAAGTACATAACACATTTAAATACATTACACATTTAAATAAATTGTACATTTAAATACATTACACATTTAAATACATTATACATTTAAATAAATTATACATTTAAATACATTACACATTTAAATACATTATACATTTAAATACATTATACATTTAAATACATTATACATTTAAATACATGATTACACATTTAAATACATTACACATTTAAATACATTATACATTTAAATACATAACACATTTAAATACATTATACATTTAAATACATTATACATTTAAGTACATTACACATTTAAATACATTACACATTTAAATACATTACACATTTAAATACATTACACATTTAAATACATTATACATTTAAAAACATTATACATTTAAATACATTATACATTTAAATACATTATTAGTCCAATCATTTATGGACATTTATGGACATGAACCTGCAAATTTTCAGATACTCACGAAACTTTGCACAGACCTTCCCAAAGGTATGAATAAACAATTTTCGGTTGGAGACATTTTTTTTACCGTGGGGAAAACCCAGGAGGGCCACGCCCATATTGACCCAATAACGCAACTGACCCCTTGCTTCTGAAGGTCGTAGAGACTTCAAAATAGGCTTAAACGAAGCCGCATATGCATGTTTATATAAGAGTTATTGATCAACACATTGCCTAAAATCCTTACTTTTCGAGAAATTCGCCAAAAACCATTTTGGGCGTGGCGCTGAGCCGATTTTACTAACTTTGATAGGATTGTGATAGAGTCTTTGGATAGAGTGCAAAAGAACCGCAATTGGCATATTTATATATGACTTACGAAGAAACATATGCCTTAAAGTGCTTACTTTTTCAGTTATTGGCGAAAAACTGATTTTCGGTTCCAGAAATCATGCAAAAATATGGGTATGTGGTACATTAAGCTATGAAGGCCTTAGAGATTTTTGAATGAGTGCAAATTGTGCAGAATGGCCATGTTTATATACAACTTATGAAGCAACATGCACCCTAAAATGCTTACTTTTCGAGTTATTTGGGGAAAAACAGAGAAAATTTGCACAAAATAGAGCAAAATTGGTTATATCAGCCATTTTTGCCTCCCGTTCTATGTTAATAACTCGAAAAGTAAGCACTTTAAGGCATATGTTTCTTCGTAAGTCATATATAAATATGCCAATTGCGGTTCTTTTGCACTCTACCCAAAGACTCTATCACAATCCTATCAAAAGTAAGTAAAATGGACTCAGCGCCACGCCCAAAATGGTTTTTGGCGAATTTCTCGAAAAGTAAGGATTTTAGGCCATGTGTTGATCAATAACTCTTATATAAACATGCATATGCGGCTTCGTTTAAGCCTATTTTGAAGTCTCTACGACCTTCAGAAGCAAGGGGTCAGTTACGTTATTGGGACAACATGGGCGTGGCCCTCCTGGGTTTTCCCCACGGTAAAAAAAATGTCTCCAACCGAAAATTGTTTATTCATACCTTTGAGAAGGTCTGTGCAAAGTTTCGTGAGTATCTGAAGATTTGCAGGCAGCTGTCCTTAAATGACTGGACTATATACATTTACATACATTATACATTTAAATACATTACACATTTAAATACATTTTACATTTGAATACATTATACATTTAAATACATTATACATTTAAATACATTACACATTTAAATACATTATACATTATACAAAATGAAATATTCTTATTGTATTGCTGTATAAATTTTATTCTTATTCTCTCTCGTTCATTAAGGAATAGATAAAGATCGACGAGCAGGGAACACTACACCACAAGAAGTAGAAAAAAGCATTTCCAAGATCACACTTAGCGCTAACAGCCACCACAATGAGGGAACAAAAGTAGCCACCATCAACTATCAAGAACTTCTAAAAAACGGCTGCTTATTGCTCATCACCACCAGAGTATAAAGAAGAGTCCATGAAGATAGTAGACAACTTGTTGTTCAACAACAGTTACCAACACCCATGACGTATAAACCAAACAGGAAGACTTCACCCTCTCTCACCTACAACACGACACAACCCATCATCATCGCACATACAAGATACCAACCACGTGACATGCACCTTACCATTTATCAACGAACCATTTTCCAAAGAAGTCACTCAATTTGCCCTCTAACACAACTTGACTGTTTTTGTTATGTGAATTATGTAATACCATGTTGGAATTAGTGAGTGTAACTTTTCTGTCATTTCTCTTTGTGCTCTCTGTGCTTCGTAAGGTATATTGAGTTGTGTTACTTGATTACCTTAGGGCTAAAAAATTTGGGTCACAATAAATTTTGTTACTATAAATTTTATTACCATAATTTTGGGCACATATTTCGCAAATTTTTAGTCTACAACAATTTTAGTCGAATTTTTTGACTTTTCGAGACCATTTTTCATTCCATTTATTTGATTTTTCCATTATTATTATTTTTTTTCAATTTCGCATATTATAAAGTCCAACTTTATACTATAAAGTATGACTTTATATGCGAAATTGAAAATTAGGGGGGGGGATCATGTTATTTTTTGTCCGTTTTTGTCCGTTTTTGTCCGTTAATTTTTGTCCGTTTTGAAAATATAGCTGCCAAACGGACAAAAACGGACAAAAACGGACAAAAACGGACAAAAATTGTAACTTTTGATTTAAATTTTCTCCACAATTTGTAACAGGCTATCTGCAGAAATGGGTAGCCCGGTTAATGACCATGGTCCTTTCTCAAACTTTTAATCTTCAATTAGGCACAAAGAATAGTCTACACATTTTTTAATAACATAAAAAGGGATGAAAAGTTTTATTACTGGAGAGTAAAACTTTGTTAAACACAAAGATTCTTGAGCACATTTTGAGTCAGACTCAAATGCGCTTAAAAACATTTTAGTATATAACAATAAATTATGTTAACAATAACACCAACAATAATTATAAATTGAACAAATTATTGAGAGATGAAAGAGAGGAAAAGGAGGAGGGGGGACTGAGGAGGTGGACTGAGGAGGGAGAGGAGGGGGGCTGAGGAGGAGTGAGACTGAGAAGGAGAACTGAGGAGGAGGAATGAATAGGAGGAGGAGAAGAAGGACTCAAGAGGAGGAGGACCCAGGAAAAGGCCCCATGAGGAGGACTGGGGAGGAGGAGGACCGATGAGGACTGATGAGGACTGATAAAGAGGACTAAGGACGAGGAGGAGGAGGAGGAGGAGAAGGACTGAGGAGTGAGGAGGAGGACTGATGAGGAGAAGGAGGTGTATGAGGAGGATGAGGAGGAGAAAGGAGATAAAGGATGAGGATAAGGAGGACTGAGGAGGAGGACTGGTGAAGAGGACTGATGAGGAGGAGGACTGAGAAGGGGAGGACTTAGGAGGACTGAGGAGGGGAGGACTTAGGAGGAAGAGGAGGATTGAGCAGGAGGAGGACTGAGGAGTAGAAGGAGGAAGAAGACTGAGGAGGAGAAGGAGGACCCAGGAAGAGGAGGAAGAGGAGGAGGACTGAGGAGGAGAAGGAGGACCCAAGAGGAGGAACCAGGAAGAAGAGGAGGAGGAGGACTGAGAAGGAGGAGTGAGACTGAGAAGGAGAACCGAGGAGGAGGACTAAGGAGAAGGAGGACTGATGAGGAGGATGAGGAGGAGGGTGACTGGGGAAAGGACTGAGAAGGACTGAGGAGGAGAATGCGGACTGAGGAGGAGGAACCAGGAAAAGGAGGAGGAGGACTGAAGAGGAGGACTGAGAAGGCGAAGGAGGACTGATGAGGAGGATGAGGATGAGGAGGAGGGTGACTGGGGGAGGACTGAGGAGGAGGGTGACTGGGGGAGGACTGAGGAATATGAGGAAGACTGAGGAGGAGGAGGAAGAGGAGAAGGACTGAGGAGGAGAAGGACTGAGGAGGATGACTGAGGAGGAGGAGGACTGAGGAGGAGGAGGAGGACTGAGAAGGAGGAGGACTGAGGAGGAGGAGGACTGAGGAGGAGGAGGAGGAGGAGGAGGAGGAGGAGGAGGAGGAGGAGGAGGAGGAGGAGGAGGAGGAGGAGGGGGACTGGGCAGGACTGAGGAGGAGGACTGAGGAAAAGGATGAGGAGGAGGACTGAGAAGGAGGACTGAGCTGAGGAGGAGAACTGAGGACTGAGGAGGAAGAGGAGGAGGATGAAGAGGAGGTGGACCCAAGAGGAGGAGGACCCAGGAGGAGGACTCAGGAGGAGGAGGAGGATGACTGAGGAAGACTGAGGAGGAGGAGGAAGCATCTAAATATTATTTCCATTTTTTTGTCCGCTCTATTTTTTGTCCGTTTTGATAATATAGGGTTCCGAACGGAAAAAACGGATAAAAAACAGGGTCCCCCCTGGAGGAGGAGGAGGAGAAGGATGACTGAGGAGGAGGACTGACGAGGACTGAGAAGGAGGAGGACTGAGGAGTACTGAGGAGGATCGCTGAAGAGGATGGCTGAGGAGGATGGCTGAGGAGGATGACTGAGGAGGATGACTGAGAGGGAGGAGGAGGAGGACTGAGAAGGAGGAGGAGAAAGAGGACCTAGGAGGAGGACTCAGGAGAAAGAGGAGGAGGAGGACTCAGAAGGAGGAATGAGGAGGACTCAGAAGGAGGAATGAGAAGGAGGAGAACTGAGGAGGAGGAGGAGGAGGACTGAATAGGAGGAGGAGGGGGACTGGGGGAGGACTGAGGAGGAGGAGTACTGACGAAAAGGATGAGGAGGAGGACTGAGGAGAAGGACTGAGGACTGAGGAGGAAGAGGAGGAGGATGAAGAGGAGGAGGAGGACCCAGGAGGAGGAGGACTGAGGAGGATGATGAGGACTGCAGAGGAGGAGGACTGAGGAGGACTGAGGAGGATGGCTGAGGAGGAGGAGGAGGAGAAGGTGGAAGAGGAGGAGGAGGAGGAGGAGGAGGAGGAGGAGGAGGAGGAGGAGGAGGAGGAGGAGGAGGAGGAGGAGGAGGAGGAGGAGGATGAGGAGGAGGAGGAGGAGGAGGAGGAGGAGGAGGAGGAGGAGGAGGAGGAGGAGGAGGAGGAGGAGGATGAGGAGGAGGAGGAGGAGGAGGAGGAGGAGGAGGAGGAGGAGGAGGAGGAGGAGGAGGAGGAGGAGGAGGAGGAGGAGGAGGAGGAGGAGGAGGAGGAGGAGGAGGAGGAGGAGGAGGAGGAGGAGGAGGAGGAGGAGGAGGAGGAGGAGGAGGAGGAGGAGGAGGAGGAGGAGGAGGAGGAGGAGGAGGAGGAGGAGGAGGAAGCATCTAAATGTTATTTCAATTTTTGTTATTTTTTGTCCGTTTTTGTCCGTTTTTGTCCGTTTTTGTCCGCTTTATTTTTTGTCCGTTTTGAAAATATAGCTGCCAAACGGACAAAAACGGACAAAAAAACATGATCCCCCCCCCCCCCCCCCAAATTATAGTGACCTAAGTACAGACAAAGGAACACATGTATCAGAAATTTCCCATGGACCCACGTGCACACCGCGCGTCAAACGGTCACGTGGACAAATTATCAACCTCGTGATCCTGTAACTTACACCATACGCGTGTATTTTGGTAAGGAGAAATATTCTCGATCTGGGAACATTCCAACGGCATGTTACATACATTAGTTACATTAGTTACATATCATAGCATACAATTTCTTATTACATACAATAGGGACCTGTTATGTGTACAGTTAGCGATATTTAACTCTTTATCATTTAAAACATATGATAAAGAATGTAAGCTCAATAAAATTTAATTCATTTATGCTCTACTAAAATTTTGGTCTACTTCAAATTAGTCGCCAAAATATTTAGTCACATGAAATTTGGTTTACAACAATTTTAGTCAAAAGTTTGACTAAGTTTATGGTAGACTAAATTTGTCGTTCTTAAGGTATCTTATATTTTAAAGTTAATGATAACTTAGTCACAGGCCCCACGAAAACCTCACCGAACCTCCACGCGGTGTGGGGTGCCGGGTGGGTGGCTCGAACGGGAGGTGCATGGGTGTTTCTAACCTATGCAAAGGAAGGGACTAGCCATCTCTACAACAAGGAAAGGCTCTAATAGCCTCTACTAACCTTAGAACCGCAGCATAACCGCTTTTCCCACAGGCAAATAACACCTTCCGCAGGAAACTAACAGGCTCACAAGCTCCTACATGACGTGTAACCCCGGCCCAGCATTTGGTTTTGGATCGGACACTCAAAACAACGATAGAGGAGCGGTCTACAAGCTCACGCCTCACAGGCTACCACGTCTCGTGTAACCCTAGGATTTAACACGCTCACAGGCTTCCACGTCTCGTGTACCCTAAGATTTGGTTTTGGATCGGACACTCAAATGAAGAAAGAGGAGCGATCTACAGTGACGTTACAGGAAAATTGCATACTCATACGAGTTGCACGTAGCAGGCCATGACCTCCCCTGGAAGTCCCTGTCTCTCTGTCGTTAACACGGCGGGGTTGCACCAGGAGCGCCGAGCGGTGGTAACAGAACTTCAAGACTCTCGGAGTCTGTTGTCGATATCTATGTTTAATATATTTATGGTATATAAATTGAGAGTCTCTCTCTCTGGCAGCAGGAGTTGGAGAATAGGGACGCGTTGTGAAAGCCACCGTAAGGAAGGCTTACTGTCAACGCCGACCAATCAAAAGAAGAACTTAGTCGTAGTTAATCAGATGCTGTTAAAGTTGTCTTTATTTCTATTTGTACTTCTTTGTCTCTTAGCACCTTTAATTCTACGTAAAACGATTAACTCTCAATTCGGTTTCTAGAGTTAAGATCCGTTTAACCGAAAAAGAGATTGACATCCGGCAGTTTCCCAAACCCCAGACCAGTTGGTTCCACATATCGTGTTAAATTGTAAATAGTACTTAAATAACTCACTATAACATAAGTACTAAACTAACTAAATCATTACACAATTAAGCTTTAATAACGATAGTTTCTCTGTAAAATGAAACCTGACACTGCAGCATGTGTTAGTGAATCTTAGAGACTTACATTAATATAATTGCTCGTGATCTTCCTTTGGTTGTGCTTTGTTCGTTTTAAATTCAACAACATGATGTTCGACTTTGCATTATAACCGTTAGGCGTTATTATTAAATATTAGGAATGTTAGGAATATTAGGAATATTAGGAATATTAGGAATATTAGGAATATTAGGAATATTAGGAATATTAGTGAATGTTAAGGAAGGTTTAGGAAACGTTTCGGTTATAAACCTATATAATTATAGCTCCTAGCATCAGAGCTTTGATATTATTCTTAATCTGATTGGCTGACAAGGTTACTCGGGACTAAATTACTTAATATTTGTTACGTTAGTGATAATTTAATCGTAGTTATTAAGATCTTATTTGTACGTGTCTTTATCACTCTGCATCTTAAATTCCACTTTCTGTACCTGTCATTAAGGGGGGCTGGTTGTCACCTCAATAAGTGGTGACCGCTGGTTTTCTACTAAGAAAGTGAGACAAAGCTTAGCAAGTGGCAAAATCCGGGAAACCAAGTTTCATTAAGTTCGGCTAAAACCCTAAGTACTGATAGCTCCTAGCATCAGGGCCTCGGTATTATTCTTAATTTGTTTAGCTGACAAGGTTAATTGTGACTAAAGTACTTAACATTTGTACTACAGTAAGGATTGCTTGCTATGACCAAGAAGGAAACACAGTACGAGAAATACCTGCGGAATGGGAATGAGATATTTGAAACCTTCTGTTCAACTGGAGACAAACATCCCATCATGTTACCCAGAGCTCCTCAACAAAAGTATGTAGACCTTTACCCTGAAGATCAGCCCGGATGTAGTTTTGAAAACGACAGAAACCAGCAACTCAACTATGAGGCTGAGGTTATTGTATACAGAGCTTTGGAGAAACTAATTGGTGGAGATTTTATTGTTCTTCATGGTTTTGAATATACTCATTTCCAATATTATCTGGGAGATTTAACCCATGTTAAACGAACATGCCCCAAGTGTGAGAAGAAGGTAGTCAAAAATAGGGAGGGTGAGAGTGACTTTGTAGTGATAACGCCAAACTACTTTGTAATACTCGAAGTGAAGAATAAGGGTCATATCGGAAATCAATCACACCCTGGGTGTAACAACGATCAACAGTCGCAAGCGTTGGCCGACACTTTCCAGATATCACTGGACCAGAGGAGCAAGATGGTACAATTTGTTAAAAGATTTTGTAAACGGTTAACAGTTCTCCAGTTTACCGTTTACCCCAACTTTCAAAAAGCATTCAAAAAAGAATTTCCGCTTAGCAGGGATAAACTTTCATCAATAATGTTCAAAGAAGATTTGGAAGATTTTAGTGATTGGTGGAAAGACAATGTAAGTGATCTAGTGTTGGATGAGCCTTTGCGTCCTGAGTTTCGCACCAAGCATGAAGATGTTAGGAACTTATTATTAGCTATATGGTGCACAGACAAGACCATTTGTGATAAGTCCAAATGTAGTTTGGGTAAGTGTATAGTAAAAATCGGCGAGCAACTGTGTTCAGGAAGATTTACCTTCAGGAGCAATAACCCTGACGTCATTCCATCACCCAAGATTGTCAGGGACTATTTAGGAATAGACAACTTGACTAAACAACAGTACGATTTGATACATTCAAATGAGAAGTTTTTGTGGATTAATGGACCCGCTGGAGCTGGTAAAACTGTTGTACTACTAGCTAAGATACTACAACTAGCATTGTCAAGTGAAGATAACAAAATTGTGTTCTTCTGTCAAACGTGTGTCATTGATAACGTCATGAAATCCCCAGAGTATCTACATAAGCCGCTAGAAAAAGCAGGTGTTAAGCACGTTTCTATTTCTGGTAGAGAAATGATTCATAAACCTGTTGATGACATCTATCGTAAATTAGGAGACTATCTTAATGATAATCAAGTTGTCATAATAATGGTTAGGGATTTTAATACTAAAAATAAGCGTATCGAAGGCATCGATAATACAACCTTAATACGTTTATTCCAAGGAAAAGGAATTCACGTGTTTTTCGACGATATTCAAGGAGTGTTCACGTGGCATATAGTAAAAGAAGACATCAATAAAAACTTTGAGACATTTAAAGCATTGTTTGAACTGCCAAGTTCTTATCACGTTTGGATCTCATGTGACACGTTACAAAGCCCGCATTATATTGTTGATGAGGAGGAAAGGTTCGGATATGACTCTAGACTAGCCAGCTTTTTAAACGACAAATTATCATCTAAACAGCTTGTAAGTCTATCAAAGAATTTGAGAAACACCTCTGATTTGTCGAAAACATTGTCAGTCATTCGAGAACATATCACTGAGCCTGGACACATAGTATCAACATTTAGAAATGATTTAGCCATTTTACAAGCCCCCGGGCACTACATACATGGACCAAAAACTATCGTTCATGTTCTGCAAAAGTTGAACAAGGAACTTATATATTCTATTTTTGACAAAGAATTTAATGAACTATGTTTTGATGATATAATAGATAGTAATGATGTGGGTATTATTTACAATCTTTGGGATCATGACATAGAAAATTTAGTTAAAACCATTGTGGATGAAATATTATTTTCAAAGGATATTACACCAAGTGGGTTGATGTCAATATATTCAAAAGAATGGCCAGTAGTTATAGCACTGCAAACGTTAAATGATTGTGAAGCTGAGATACTGTATGGCGGGTCTACAAATGTTTCATGTGATTCAGAACTTTTATATATGGCCATGTCACGAGCACGAGTTAAGTGCATAGTAATAATGTTTCCTACAAAAAGTACTATACTTAAGGATTATCATCGCATGAGTAGTCTACTTGATAAACTCAAAGATTCTGCTGAAGTAAGATATTATTAACACTTCAAACTTTAAAATACTTTAATAAAATTAATTAACTGAACCACGTTAATTTATTAATTAGTATAGGGATTTAAATATCTTGTGAATAAATATCGGTATAAATAGCCGCATGTTTGTACTGTTTTAATTCACTTTGAAGTTGATGATATTACTATACTAACATACTACTGATTTTATCTTTTAAGTATGATATTTTAGACAAAGCTATGAAATGGCTTGAATCCCCATCAAATAATCTTGAATCTTTTTTTGTTTTTTGCAGCCGTAACTTTTTTCTAGTTTAACAGAATCATTATTATACCTAATATTGTAACAAATTTATTATAATTGTCTCGTTATGTAACTTTTTACTTCCACTTATCAAATTAGATTATTATTATTACTAAACAAGAATTGCGCCGGTTAGCAGACGCTAAATTTCCATCAACCGTAGGCATTACCTTTTGTCGATCGTTTTAAATTTATGATGGTGGAAATGTTTAATAATGCTTTTTCATTCTACATTATTGGTAGTAGGAAGTGGAGGGATTGCCATTGTGAAATACCTTACAAGACATATTTATGGCGGCCTAATTTGCGACGACCGAAATTTTGGCGGTCCGAAAATATGGCGAAATTGAACAAAAACCATCAAATTTCGGACGTCACAGAAAATAAGGGTATTTTTCATCATTTTTTGTGACAGTAAGCAGTAAGGAAATTTCTGAAATTCGGTAAAATCATGTTCAAACTTAGTCTGTATTAAGACTGTAAGACTTTCATGTTAGCACATACATGTATTTTAATGCAAATTTAAACTGTATTGCTTGACATTCAATTCGTCATTGGTGTGGTAATAATTTGTCCCAAGATGCCAGAATTTATTTATTTATTTTACTTGAAATTACTTTTTAGAAACAAAATAAAGCAGTGAAGGCACAGTCATTGAAATAAGCTAAAAGATAATGCGACGGATTCTATTACGACGACCGAAATTTTGGCGGTCCGAAAATATGGCGAAATTTTCGGAAAACCGCCACATTTCGTACGTTATAAATATGTCTTGTAAGGTATGAAAATAAAGCCTTAAATGTCGTGCATAGAATATTTTTTACGGCTTAGTGGCTCAGTTGGTTAATCTGCCTGGTATTGCTTGAGGTACCAGGTTCGATTCCCGACTCTGTCACTAGCCGTAGGGTGAGCGTCGTCGACGCTCAGCTAAGGATCCTGAGTGGTCTATGCAGCCCCCCGGTCCACTCAGCCAAATACTCGAGAAATCGGGTGGGAGGGTTAAATGAGGAGCTGCCCATTGCAGCAAAGTCTCGGGCGAAGAAAGTATGGTACACACTACCTTAACCGTCACTGGCCTAATGTATAATTGAATCCTTCGGCTTCCTGTAATTGGCTGGTTACACACTTGTGTAACAATGTGGCTGTTGGAATGTCCGAAGTAAAATAAGTGTTGAGATTTTTAAAAAAATGTAATGTAGGCTGTGGTGTGGTTGGCAGCTTGTTACAGCTTGTTAGTGTACGGCTAGCACGATCCTGTCCTATTTGAGGAGGTTGTGTGAAATTGAAAACCCAGAGCCTAACAATGTTTGTCATGACTTTAACATTTAACACCTAAACAATAAACCTACGTAAAACGGGAATGAATTTATATGTATGTAAATCCATTTTAAAACAACATATCGAGAATAAATCATTGTAATTACATACGCTGACCGTAACTTTTATGAAAACTTCCAGTCAGCTTGGCGCCGCGCATTTGAAAGTGTAATTCTATCGTCGAATCGTGCAAACGTATGCGGAGGGTAACCGTGGCGACGACACCATAACTGCTCTGCACGCGGAGAATATACATTAAAATGGCTTTGCGGAGGGTAATGCATGTTTTCCTTCGTGACACGTGACACCTGAACTTACCTGTCAAATTCATATTCACACCAGGTAAGAAACTCTCAGATATTTTATGTTCATCACGACCACACGACAAACCACACTGCACCATACCAAACTGTATCATAATATGTCCACTCATCACAACAAATCACCACTGCAAACCAAAATGTGTAATATACAAAGTCACGTGTAAATTATGTCAAGAGCTATAAGTATATATAGGAGAAACGAGTAGAACAGCACACGATAGATTTTCTGAGCATCGAAGAGCAGTCAACAGGCCTTTAACCTATCCTGATAATGCGTTGGCTGCTCATTATTTAGAATTTCACAATAACTTAGATCCAGACATTTCTTTCGATATTTTAGAAATTAACTTATATAGCACCATTAAACGAAAAGCGTACTACATAAATTTATCTAAACCTAGTATCAATAATAAGAAAGAGTGCGAGAAGCTTAAGGGATTTCTTTAACAACATATTCAGAGACAAATTTAAACAAATAGCACACGACCCTTATGTTCAGTAGATATTATGTACTTGGACAAAGTGTAAAACGTGTGTACATCACAATTTTCAATGTATATTACCATTTGATGTAACCTGTATTCAGTGTGTGTAATTTTAATTTAGCATTTTAACTAGTGTAGAACCATTTATAATTATATAATACTAACATTTGTACCAATTTTAGCCTGAAGATGGCGTTGACGCCGAAAATTTGCCTACATTCCTAACTTCCCGTTTCATTTGTCCTTGTCTCTTCCAACCGGATATTATCCAACTATCAGTATTTAAATCATGAGACTAATAAACAGCGAACTACTCCATCATTTGATTAAGGAATAGGTTTAATTGCTGGATCCCTACCTGGTGTATCGTTAGTGTATCCGGGATCATTTATCTTATCTGGATGTAGTTCTCTGTAACTGCAATATGAGATAACCTGTTAGTAAACAGTTAGTAACCAGTTAGTAACCAGTTAGTAACCAGATAGTAACCATATAGTAACCAGTTAGTAACCAGATATTAACCAGTTAGTAACCAGATATTAACCAGTTAGTAACCAGTTAGTAACCAGATAGTAACCATATAGTAACCAGTTTGTAACCAGATAGTAACCAGTTAGTAGCTGGGTAGTAACCAGATAGTAAACAGTTAGTAACAGTTAGTAACCAGTTAGTAGCTGGGTAGTAACCAGATAGTAAACAGTTAGTAACAGTTAGTAACCAGTTAGTAGCTGGGTAGTAACCAGATAGTAAACAGTTAGTAACAGTTAGTAACCAGTTAGTAGCTGGGTAGTAACCAGATAGTAAACAGTTAGTAACAGTTAGTAACCATATACATATATATATAATAACCAGTTAGTAACAGTCAGTAACCAGTTAGTAACAGTTAGTAACCAGTTAGTGACCAGTTAGTGACCAGTAAGTGACAAGTTAGTAACTGGTTAGTGACCAGTTAGTGACCAGTAAGTGAGCAGTTAGTAACAGTTAGTAACCAGTTAGTAACTGGTTAGTGAACAGATAGTAACCAGAAAGTAACCATATAGTAACCAGTTAGTAACTGGTTAGTGACCAGTTAGTGGCCAGTTAGTAACCAGTTAGTGACCAGTTAGTGACCAGTAAGTGACCAGTTAGTAACTGGTTAGTGACCAGTTAGTAACTGGTTAGTGAACAGATAGTAACCAGAAAGTAACCATATAGTAACCAGTTAGTAACCAGTTAGTGACCAGTAAGTGACCAGTTAGTAACTGGTTAGTGACCAGTTAGTGACCAGTAAGTGAGCAGTTAGTAACAGTTAGTAACCAGTTAGTAACTGGTTAGTGAACAGATAGTAACCAGAAAGTAACCATATAGTAACCAGTTAGTAACCAGTTAGTGACCAGTAAGTGACCAGTTAGTAACTGGTTAGTGACCAGTTAGTGACCAGTAAGTGAGCAGTTAGTAACAGTTAGTAACCAGTTAGTAACTGGTTAGTGAGCAGATAGTAACCAGAAAGTAACCATATAGTAACCAGTTAGTAACTGGTTAGTGACCAGTTAGTAACCTGTTAGTAACCAGTAAGTGAGCAGTTAGTAACTGGTTAGTGACCAGATAGTAACTGGTTAGTGACCAGATAGTAATGATTCTCAAAAGTGTATTTGTTGTTCCACTACCTGTCTGTTAGCCCTGACGCCTCAACAAACACCTCTGTTGCAACCTCGTCCTCTTTACAGTTGTAGTCCCCTACTGCTATTATAGCGTCAGAGTCGCAACTTCTTGCTATGTATTTAGCCATGCAATACATCTGGCTCACCCTTAAGAGATAGCGTTAGTTAGTTAGTTATAGTAGTAGTATAGTAGTAATTATAGTATACAGATATACAGTATACAGATATACAGATACATATATACATACTACAGTATATATATATTATAGAGATACATTTTATTGAATCAGAACTTATTTGAGACTCAGGAAATTGAGCGAGCAAGTTTTTAAGGTAAGATCACACTAACATATTATTTCAAACCTGTGTCCAGTGTACATATCATAGCCAGTGTGTGTGTAATTAGCGTGGATGTGAGTTATGTAGAAGTCTACCGTAGCTAATGGGTGGTCAATTCTACACAAACCAACTCCTTTACCTGTAGTTTATATTGTAAGGGGTGTAAAGTAAACATTGTACACTCATTGTATACTCATTGTATACTCATTGTATACTCATTGTATACTCATTGTATACTCATTGTATACTCATTGTATACTCATTGTATACTCATTGTACACTCGTTGTATACTCATTGTACACTCGTTGTATACTCATTGTACACTCATTGTATACTCATTGTATACTCATTGTATACTCATTGTATACTCATTGTATACTCATTGTATACTCATTGTATACTCATTGTACAGTGTACACTAACAGAAACCCGTCTAACCCTAGGTCTATTTTTTTATTTTTTCATACTGGTCAAAATGCCAAAAAGGTGCTAGAATAAATACACAGTAAAACCTGCCTGATGTAACGTGCCCCTGTCTACACTTTAGTTTGACTAGCAGCAACAGATAACCGATAACCACGTGAGTTCTTAGGCGGCATCGGGAAATTGGGCCGTATAGAGGCCGAATTTAACAGCTAGAAATGTGTATTCAATTATTTATCTTATTGTAATTGTGTATTGATTGGGATTTATTATGACTAGCAGGAACCCGTCTAACTCTAAAGTGGTGTCAAGACTCAAGAGACTAAAATAATTATTACCTATTTAATTCGCGTTTTTGACACCACTTGGGGGTCCAAATTTTGGGCACCAAAATTCTTATTCCTTGGCAAATTTGTTATTTTTTCATGCTGATTTGAAGGCCATTAAAGCATTTGAACCAGTCAAAAAAGTTTAAGTTGTATATCTTTTACGGTTTTTGCGGAAAGTCGTGTTAAAGTCCTAATAGGACGAAACATTGTGTCTATGAATATATCATACAATATATATATTATATATCGTCTCGCTTTATACAGGGTGGCTCATAAAACACTACCCATCCTTATCTCTTAAAATTGTTACAGCTTGCTGAGATCTTGTTAATTATTTTAAAAACAAAAATATAGATAAGGATGGGTAGTGTTTTATGGGCCACCCTGTATCATGTACACCCCCTATTTACCATACATCCTGATTTACCGAACTATTTTCCTTTCTGCAGAGTGTACAGGTTTTACAGTGTTTTATTACATTTCAAACTTTGACAAAATCTCCCCACAACAGGGACATGGAAACTGAAATTGACAAAAAACCGACCCTTCTTTGTGACCAATTTCAGCTCCCAAATGGAGTTGAAACCTAGCAATTTAGCAGGGTTGTAGAAAAAGGATAGAAAGCATTCTTAGAATTTTGATTCAAGCTTCAGATTTTTTATAATTAACTTGGAAGTGAGGAGAAATTAGCGACAGAATAATGGCGTAATTTCATCAAAGGTTTACTGCGCTGTTGCTTAGCAACAACAAGAGATTGAACAAGCAACCACAAATTAGCAACACGCGTTGTCATGCTTTATGATACTAGCTCACATTAACGCTCACGCTATTATAAGTTATTAATAACTTTAGTTGTTACTTGCGATTAATGTTTTTGATGCGGTGAAAGGTACCAATTAGAGAATTCGAAAATTTACAACGCTGTTTGTAGTTTATATTGTAAGGGGTGTAAAGTAAACATTGTCAAATAAAATCTATACTGTTTGCAAAGCTAGATGATGAAGAGAAATTAAAACAAAACTGATTTTTTAAATTTCCGCGACCAAAGCTTTCGACTAAGAGGTTCCTAGTGTATTATAAATGTCATCACTGAGTCAGTGTATATTAGTTACAAACTGTCTCACCTGCCCACCAGTCCCCATGTGCTACACGCTGTGGGTACCCATTCAGAGCAAACGGGTGGAATGCAATCTCAACAATAGGGTACCTGACGCAAGGGCGGTTTTAGTAAAATTGTTACCAGAAAACAACTGAAACTGTGGTATTAAAGGGTGATCATATATAATACTTGTCAGCTTGTCATAATAAATACATCTACTGTTACTGTTACCTGGAGAGAACAAGCAAACCAGGACTACCCAAAGATCCGCTTCTGAACCAGTGACTATGACCAAATATTGACTGAAATCATTAGTCAAAGTAAAAATTCAAATAATGAAATTGTTTTTACATTTGGAAGGTGTTACTTCAACAGTGTAATCTATTAAAAATCACAGGTCACAGAAAAACAAAACAGCTATGTGGCAGCCAAAAGCAGATAACACTACCTAGGAAAGCATGTGTAATGTGTATGAAGGTGAGTTTAAAGTTGTTACCTTGACACCATCCTGTATAAGTTTAGCATGCCAGGAGGTAAAAACCTCTTGTAACCCCACAATCTGATAATCTGACACCATAAGGTGTTCTATCAGGTGTTCTGAGCGCTGTTTAATCTTCTTGCTGGCAAACGGGACCCCCCACATGTTCAGAGACAGTACTTTAATTGTTGTCCCCATTGTTACTCCTAATGCAGGGTGTTTTTATTTACCTTGGAAACCCGTAGTACTATGTTTTAAGTTGAGCCAAACCACAACAAATTCTACGCTTTTCTGTGACTACAGTTGTTATCTTTGTGGGAGGGGTACCAATCTACCCCTATTCTTGCAGCAGTTATTTTCTTTTTTATTAAAAAACAGTATACACATAATGTCACAATGACTCTAGATATAAAAATAACCCTTCAAAAACTCAATATTTTCCCTATCTCAAATATTGGTATAAACATTTGAAAATCACCCTTGGGCCTTTGCCTTGTGGCTCCAAGTTCAAATCTAGACTATCTATATTGACAAAGTTCTTTGTCGCATATCTGTCTCCCCAGATTGATATAATAGCCAATCATGAATTATGTTTAATTTAAAATGTGGCACGTGCAATTTTGCAGCAAAGGATCTGTTGTATATTTATATTAACGCAATAGTAGAGTGAGAATCCCTGCCACGTTTTTGGTCAATTTTGCCGGGGCTCATGTCTTTCCTCGAGGGAGCATTAGTGTCTACAGAAAAACTGACAAATCCTAGCGAAGTCCAATCCGAACCACATCTTCCATCAGAGGTGGTGCTGGGTCAGCTGGTTACTGAACGGATTGGCCTGGAGAATGGCATAGTCCTGTTACTCTCAAGTTAACCATAGAGGGGGACAGGCGCTGTTTGCTCACGGCTGGTTCTTGGAGCCAACACCCTCAGCCCCACATAAGTGGGAGCACTGTCGGTGGTGGCTCACCCAGATAACGGACAGTGTCTCTCCTTCTTTCTTCTTGGACTTGCATTGTTGCTGGCGAGTCAGCCAGTAGCAATGCAGCATCTCACTCACTCAATCACCTCAGCAATTCGGTCCTTTTTTTCATTTGCATTACTTTCGCTCATTCTCCTGTCATAATGCATTCTCTGCTACCATAATGCCTTTCTTACCACGGTGTGTTACACCTTGCGTCTTTCTCTAACACCATCACCATTTCAGCAACCTTGGAATTTTAACCCTACACAGGTACACAGCACTATGGATATCCACTCTCCACTCTACAGCAAACACAAAGCTAGAGATCTAATTAGGATTCGAGTACCCCGGCTACCCTTGTGACATACATACGTGGAAACCAGTTTAAGCAGCAGTACATCAACACAATGGATCAGCACTACGAAATCTGATATCTGCATCATACTACTCCGATCCAGAAATCTTCGCTAAACCATCACATGTGATGAATAACTACAAGTTGGACTCCACATAACATTATTCCTTGTTATGATCAGTCAATAAAATATGTAATCTGCATCAATTTTCCAATTATCACATCTTCTTACCAGTTTATTTTCCCTCTCAGGGCTGGAACGCAATGTTACAGCCCACCTTATAAATTACTAAAACCCGAGTTATTCCAGATTAACGACTTGACACAGATATTCAGCAAACAACCTAAATAAGGGACTCCCACTCTCCGAACCAGTAGAGATCCAATCACTGCCTCCAGGTTACCCCTTCATCCGGTATTAGCAGTTCCTCCACCACCACCAGGTTAGAACACTCCCACTTATCACCCCTTAAAAAACGAACTTACCGCCTTGCTCCACCAAACACAACTACAATGAACAATCAAATCCATTTTCTCAAACCGGTAAAATCCGTCCTCCAAATTTCCCGCATTAAACGTAACGCGCGAACGCCATACATCTCAAGGATGTAGCAACATAATAGCTGTCATTTTTCTAACAGAAAATTTAGTGCGCGCGCCCGAGATTGCGCAAAAATAAACTGCGACGTACTAATCCACATACTTGAAACTCCAGGTTGATCAAGATTAGTAAACTCAAGGAAGATGATACCAGATCAGTCCCGAACTTCGCCTCAACATCATACCCTGCCTAGTGTCGATAAAGAGGATTCACAAACAAACGAGATTTATTTACAAATATTTATTATCACTTTCTACAATTGCAGCTCTTCGTTGTTTTAATTATCGCCATCAACCTTGAATATATCGGAGAAGACCCGATAACAATTTATCAACTCATGCGTCTTACTTCTTTAACAAAGAAAAATGACTTAACTACTACTATACTACGAACTATGAATCTTAACCATGCTACTATAAATATTTATGTAGCGTGAAACTCAATACTTATAAAGTAACAGCACCATCATAACCCACACATCACCTTCGCACAAATCAGCTATTCCCCATTCACTCACGAGCGTCGACATATCTCCCCATGTACACCTGTAAATTGGAACGGCCCCCCGCGATGCGGAGCAGGTGAGCTACCTGGTTCGGGCTATTTCACTTATCAGAGTACACTAGCACCACAATACAATCGACTCAAGCCCTCAGATTTGCACGCATCCATCACCGTCACAGGGCCGGCTGTCCACATCCTGTAAAATCCTGATCCTATACGCTCGCGGGGTCTATTACCTGTTTGAGCTCTATTATTACGCGCGCGTGCCCAGTGTACAGCTCACCGGCCTGCGTTGTCCACTGGACATGGATGTCGCCTACATGACCCTCTAATCTAAAAGTAGGTTGAGGGCACCACAGCGGGCCTAGCGCTGCCCTCTGTCGACATACATACATACATACATACATATTAACGCAATATATTGTTAGCTTATGTTCTTGATTAAACGATCGTTTTAGTGCTCCCTAAGAACCCTACACAGAACACAACAAATGGCGACGAGAAATGTTAACCCCTTCAAAGAAGTACTTACGAAGTCGAGCAACATCCGTGAATGGTTTGAACGATATGAATTTTATCTCAATGTTAACGACTTCAGTAATCGACCGGGATTCCCGGCGCCGTGAAATCCCGGCAACGGGGGAGCTATTTCTTCCCGGCCCCGGCCCCGGCCGATTTTCAATTTTTGCCGGGAATTTTTGATCGAAATCGGCCTAAAACTTTCATATAAATCTTAAAATGGATTTTCAATTTTGAAAGGATGATGTCCAGAGTGCCAACTTTCAAGAGCAGTCCTTTGTTTTTGTAACCTCTGATAGTTTTTACAATTACGATATTCCACCTAAATCCTAAAATTTCTAACTTGGCCGTGGATTTATTAAATTCACGGCCCCGGCCCCGGCCCCGGCCAAATTCCAGAACGGCCAATTCCCGGCCCCGGCAAAATTTGGACATTCCTTGGCCCTGGCCCCGGCCAAATCCTCCCCCCGGTCGTTTACTGAACGACTTGACCAGAAGACGCAGAGAATGCTGATCAGGTAACCGCGGCTAACAAGAAGAACATCAAAGTCTTCATCAACTCAGTCGACGGTGAAATCTACTCACTTATTAAATCACTGGTGAACCCTGACAATGTAACTGAATAAACGTATGCTGAGGTAGACCACCTTTCCCCCAAACCAACCCAGTATACTCAGCGTTTTAAGTTTTACAGGACAATGCAGAACATTAATGAGCCAGCCAGTGAGTTTTTAGCCAGATTGAGAGTAATAGCCAACGACTGTAATTTCAGGAACTTTGACAGCGCTCTATTAGATCAGTATTTGGTAGGTTTGAGAGACCCTAAAATCCAGTCAAGACTTTGTATCACGTTGCGACCCCCACGGTCGTTTCACGGCGGGTCATACAACGTATGACAATCAAGACTGCTGTCAGAAAAGGAGTCGAACCTTGCAACTGCTGTTGAGGTGTTGAGTTTTGAGAAGGCTAACCAAGAAGCTCAAATTATGCATGGGGAGAACTTGAACTATGTCAGAAAAGGGAAACAGAGGAGAGAGAGACAGTACTCAGATAAAACTATACTCCTAACCCTAAGAGCATGGAAGAGCCTACCCTACAAAATTGCTTGCCGATGGTTTAGAGAGTACATTTTGGTATAATTAGTTATTCAAGCCTGTACAATAAAATACAATGAAAATATCATTTATCCGGTAATAAATTTGAATGGCGCCCGCTATATCCCTTCCCAAAGCACATATCCAATTTAATACGTATTTGATTGACGATGTCAATAAAATACGCGAAGCAAAAATGATAATTTGTGAGGCGCATCGATGCAGCGTTGTTTTTCAAAATACGTATGAATGAGTTCAATAACTTAATTGATTTTTTACTTTACCTGGGGACCCAGGCTATTTTATTTATGTTCATAATCATATGAGAATAGAAATTAGGCGGAATGACAGGCTGAGTGCCGGCCGCCGCCCAGTAATTTTAAACTAAGTTGATTGACCAAAATTGAACGGGGAATCGAGGTACGTCACCAAAATTTTTGTACGTTTGTGTTTGCGTTATTGTATTTTTAACGAAGAAATAAGAAAATTATAATGTTTTTGTTCACCAGCTAACCATGTGCTTTCGCTTAACTATTAATTGCATCAACATTGCTCTATCCAGAGCCCTTGCGCTTGCAGTAGCGCGCCTCCGCTCTTGCGCGCCCGCAGCGGCGCAAAAGCACATAGTTAGGTGAACCATCAACATGCAATGTGACTTTTTTCCTAGCTCTAGGTTGCTGTTTGATCTAACCAGTGCAGCTGCAGAGCCCTTTCGCTTGCAGTAGCGCGCGACCTATTCTACTTGTGAAACAAGTGATCAAAACGGTTTTTTGCCCATATGCCATAATTCTTCAGGGAAACATTTTACCGGCCCTACGTCATGGGGGTGATTCGGAATCAGCGTTCAAAAATACACCGATCACGATTTTGATCAATTTCATACCCCAAAGAGCCTTTTCTCAAGAATTTTCTTGAACATTAAAATTAGGACGAGCGATTTAGTACAGTAGTAAGAGCGGCATGTTAGCAGCAGTCAGCAGCAGTTAGCAACAGTTTCTTTGCACTTTAGTCTCCCTGTGCCAGGCAAGTTATTGGCGAAAAACTGTCTCGATCACGTGATATGACCGTATATGGAAGTTGGTATAATTTCTCGTTAGGGTCAGGGTTTCAGCTTATGCTTTTGTCAAAGATTGGGTTAGGGCTAGGATTGTCACGTGACAGTCGAGTGTAGAGTGATTAATCATCATCCCCATAACATGAACAGGGCCTAAAGCATTAAGATTAAAATTCCATTATTAATATCCCAATAATTTAGATAGGGATTTTAGGTTTACAACCTACCAGGACGCGCGCCGAGTTGGACTCGTCGACGGAACAGATATTTTACGAGTATCACCAGTTAACAATTATGTGTATATTGTTTGAATAATTTTATATATAAAAAAATTAATATGGGGTGATTCAAAATCAGCGCTCGATCAAATACATCGATTCAAGTTGATTTTAACTGTCGGGGCCCTTTTAATAAAAATCACAAAGATCGAGTGTAAAGTGATTTAGCACGCTTGCTAGATTACATTTAATCTAAAATTACATTGAGAGTAAAATTATTAATCATATTATGCGTCCAGTTCTACTTATTACATATTAGGCCTTAAATTTAATAATTTAAAAGGAGCCTTCTAGGTGCATCTTTCAGTAGAGATATAAAAAGAACATTGTATGATATAAACCTACAAAGTGAACTGAACAGTTTGGTGAGTTATGAATTATTGAATCATGGTTGCCCAATGTCCATTGTCCATAATTCAAGTGGCTAGAAATGAAATGGTATATCACAACAAAATAATCCTTGTTAAAGACCATAACTGTCAAGGTAATCCTCAAGTATCCCAATAGTTCTAGACTGACCATCTGTAACCAAAAGGCTTCTTACCAAATCACTCATGACATCTTGTCTAGATAAAAAATGTTGAACTGCTGAAGTATTGCAGTGCCTTTCAAAATATAAGACACTAATAAATTGTATAAATATTGCATGTTTTGCCAGGCTCTGAACTTCATTACCAGTAAAAATTCCACAAAATTGCCTCAGCTTTGGCAAATGTGTTCCAATATTATATGAGCCTAGTAGATTGATGAGACATCGATGAAGCAACGAGTTACGTCCTGCTGAACTGATTCCAAGAATAAGTGACCTAATGTTATGATCTGCTTTGCCACGGCATGTAGTTATTATTTTGCTATTCCTTAACTGCTCTGCAGCAGTAACCATTGAATCCATTTCCTCTCCGTCAAAAAGGAATAATATATTGTCACTATATTGCCTTAAACAATGTTCAACAGACCTTTTTTCTGCTTCATTGAATGTCCCAAAAACTCCCAAGTTGGTGAGGGTAGACAGAACATTTATACCATGATACATGTTTTTAGATGATGACCCCTCAGTCAGAGAGGATTTATCTATAAAAAGGATCAACTTTTCTGGGTTGAACACCTCTGCTTGCACACAGAGTTTTTTGAGGAAACAAGTTTTACCAGATGCCCCTGTACCTTCTATACACCACTTTTGTTGTGTTGTTTTAAGGAATCTTTCACACACCAGTGAGATTTGTCCAGATAGCCATCCATTACCAGACACTTCGAGTTCCTGCCACAAATCCATCAGAGTCAATGTGCACCTTTTTAATGGTCCTAAAAGAGTCACATTGTTAAAAAGTGGATTTTTGTATCTTCTCCAACTGTCCTCCTTTAATCGGTTCCAAATATCTCCTATAGAGTTTGATTTTGCCTCAATGAGACTTTTCAGTAGTCCTGTTTGTTCCTCTGTTTTGTCCAGTAAAAGCATCTGGTCCTCTTTGATCCTCACCAAGTCATGTTTCATTTCACCCTGTAAATATTTTAGCACATCATCTCTGCTTGTCATCAGCTCTTTTGATTTACTCAGCCAATCCTCAATCTTCTTCCTGAACATTTCCTCAAAATTTATCATTTCATCAGCCAGTATAACATTGATATGTGCGTTAATGCTTGTCTCGAGTGAGCTGTAAACATCATCGGAAATCCAGCACTTGTTAGTGTGGGAGTACACTGTGTTCTTAACAGTCCGCATGTAACACAGTGCTTCATGTGTCTTGGGTTTCCAGCCCTGGACTGGTTTTGTGAATGACAGGAAAATAGATGCCAATGTAACGTCTAATGCTGCAAAAGTGTTCACTGCATCTGCTGGTTGCTGGTCAGTGAGCTTTGTCGAGAAGTATAAAAGTGACACTTGATTACCATTTAAACCTTTCTGTCGGAGTTTTGACCAGATGCTTGTATCAAGCAGCCATTCCTGGATTGAATTGTTGCACTTATCTGGCCCAAGTATCTTAATTGCTTCCCTGAAATGAATCAATTAGTTCATGAAAACTTGAATATTGATAGCGTTAACTAGTAAAATATAGTTTCTAAAATAAGTAAGTGATTTTTTTATTCAAAAATTAAAGTGTTAATGAGATCACCCACCTAAGAACGGATGGGACAATCTCTACTACAAGTACTGACAATCTAAGGAAGTAGTTCTGCCCTCTGTTTATCTCAAACAAGTTTAGAGTCGGAACCTCAGAGGACATCTCAGCCATGATGATAAGCCAAATCTATGACAAACACGAGAAAAAGTTTGAATTGTTGTGATCTGTTAAGATTTGTAAGGTGTCTTGAGTCGAATATTGCATGCAATCAAGTGATTGGTAGTGCAACATTGAAGAACATCGTCTCTTAAATTTATAATGAGTGTTTTTTAGGACAATGTGTCTGTGATAAGATAAGTTTGAAAAAATAGGTTACCACACAATTTGACATATCATAATATTATGATGTTCATATTATATTATATATGAGACTACATAGCTGTACACATGTTACATTGCTGTATTACATTCATGTATTGCACTTAAACTAACATTTTGGAGATATGATATTTAAATCCCCATTCCCCATGCTGCATTTTCTGAAGTTCTGTAATTTATTTCTTTGAATGTGAAATGTCAGCTGGGCAGCTAAACTCCACGCTTTTAAGTTTTCTCTGGTTAGTTATTCTGTAGTGCGTAACTCCAAACCACTGTGAGCGTCTGGTATAAACGTTCTTTCAAGCAATCTAATTAATCAGAGAAAACAGCTATAACTCCTCCCTGCTACTAGAGTAGCTATAACAGGCCACTAAATCTACTTTCTCACAAACTCTCAAACCGTTCAATATAATGTGGTATATAATGTTAATATATTGTATAACGGTTCCCAAAGCTGGCACTAAAGTTAGCAACTCCTGGCTAGGTCTGTAATATGTGATCAGTTATTGTTGAACACACAGTATTGCTCGGATCACGTATCCGATCGATTTTGAAATGGTCATAACTCAGCCAAATTTTGAACAATGAACTTGAAACTTTGGGAAAGGTTTAAATTATCAAGCCAAATGTGTGCACAAAATTTTGAGTTCTTAGCTTAACGCGTTCTCATTTTATGAAGACAATAGTGAAGAAGAGGGAGTGTCACGCCACGCCCACTGTAATTGGGATTATGAAACTTTCAGGAAATCTAAGTTTGACCCATATCTATAATCTCTGAAATTTTGGTGCAATTTGGAGACGAATAACGTGAGTTATTAAAGGGTTGCGCATGGGTAGTTACTTATGGTACATACCATAGTAACCATGACTACCATAGTTATAGTAATCATGACTACATACCATTGCATAGTGACCATGACTACATAGTACATACCATAGTAACCATGACTACATACCATAGCAATATGTAGTCTTACTCACAGTAGACTCCTCAAGTTGCATTTGCAGTTGTCTGTAAAACTGTAACTATAGCAACTAACTGTTTTTGTGAGATAATGCCCCATTCCTGACCTCCTAAAATATTTTAAAGTTTGTAGATAATATCTTGATACGTGGCTACCCTCATTCTCCGGACTTTAATTTGGAGGCTCCTATTTTACCAATTAATCAAAATTCGAAACCTTTAAGTTTAGAATACCTAGTAGCAACTATACTATACCACATACCTGGGCCAGTGAGATGAGATTAGAATTTAATAGATCTAATTACTAGATACAGTGGTGGTATGTGAACTGTGGTATTTGAATCTTATTGAACACCTGGTGGTTTGTTTGGTAAGGTAATTATTAATTACTGATAATTAAGGTAATTGTATTGATCACCACTGGAGAATATCAGAGTTCCGTTCTCAGTGTGTATTTTATCTCTTATTATTTTAGCATGTGTCTTGTACAGAGAGAATTACGCAAAATAACTGTGTTATTATATATACATTATTATACATGTAATATTCATGTTATATACATTATTATACATGTAATATTCATGTTATATACATTATTATACATGTTATATTCATGTTATATACATTATTATACATGTAATATTCATGTTATATACATTATTATACATGTAATATTCATGTTATATACATTATTATACATGTTATATTCATGTTATATACATTATTATACATGTAATATTCATGTTATATACATTATTATACATGTAATATTCATGTTATATACTACATTATTATACAATATGTAATATTCATGTTATATACATTATACATTATTATACATGTAATATTCATGTTATATACATTATTATACATGTAATATTCATATTATATACATTATTATACATGTAATATTCATGTTATATACATTATTATACATGTAATATTCATATTATATACATTATTATACATTATTAAATGTTCCGTGTAACTCCATAGGAACTGGATCAAATTTATCTTTACAGCAAACTGAGACACATCACATTACATTGCATACATAGTACCCAGTCAACTCATTTGTGATTTTGGTACACTGAAATTTCCTAAAATGTTACATAATATAATTATCATTGACTTCCTTCACTTTCTATTTTTTTTGTTGAAACTTTATCTCTTTCTCTTTTTTGTGTTACCCCTAACTTTTCTCACACTCCAGTATACCGCCAACCGTATAATTTGATAACTATGATAATATGGGCAGTACATGGTTACTATAGGTACTATGGTTACTATAGGTACTATGGTTACTATAGGTACTACGGTAAATACTGTGTGGTTAAGCTTTTTCTATTGGTTTTAACTGACAATTTTCTACAACTTTGTTACCATGGTAATAGTAATACTATTGCTGAAATTAATTTTCTCAACGTTTAAATTATAATCTATATAAAGGTTTACCTAGTTTTCCATTGCAATAACTTAATTATTGCTATTACTTGTTAATTTATTAATGATAAAATTGTAATAGATAATTAAGACGTGAAATAAAGATATAATGTAGTTTAGAACTAATTACAACACTACAAATCTATTACATTTATATGTTATATATATATTTTTTTTTTCTTATTTATTTATTTTTTGATATATTTTATATATTATTATATATTATTATATATATTTGAGAAGGAATTGTAGTAATCCTCCTCACGTCCTAAGATGGCGTTTCTCTTGTCTCATATACAGTGGCGTCACTGCTCATATATATTATCTTCATAATATGTTGGACGTTGGTTCGCAGTTCTAGAAGTTTAGAACTAGTAATCTTCCCTAATATGGAGCTGGAATATAAACTCACAGGAAAACTATTAGAATTATATGCTCACATGCTTTGGGGCGTTTCTATATGAGTATAAGGGTGTTTTAAAACACATACCCTGTTACAATACACACTGTTGTAAGAAACATTGACGTTACCATAGTAACACTACCTCCTGACTACTCCTGTTGCAAGTAACCTTGACTGCTCCTGTTGCAAGTAACCTTGACTACTCCTGTTGCAATTAACCTTGACTGCTCCTGTTGCAAGTAACCTTGACTACTCCTGTTGCAAGTAACCTTGACTACTCCTGTTGCAAGTAACCTTGACTACTCCTGTTGCAAGTAACCTTGACTACTCCTGTTGCAAGTAACCTTGACTGCTCCTGTTGCAAGTAACCTTGACTACTCCTGTTGCAAGTAACCTTGACTACTCCTGTTGCAAGTAACCTTGACTGCTCCTGTTGCAAGTAACCTTGACTACTCCTGTCTCAAGTAACCTTGACTGCTCCTGTTGCAAGTAACCTTGACTGCTCCTGTTGCAAGTAACCTTGACTACTCCTGTTGCAAGTAACCTTGACTACTCCTGTTGCAAGTAACCTTGACTGCTCCTGTTGCAAGTAACCTTGACTACTCCTGTTGCAAGTAACCTTGACTACTCCTGTTGCAAGTAACCTTGACTACTCCTGTTGCAAGTAACCTTGACTACTCCTGTTGCAAGTAACCTTGACTACTCCTGTCGCAATAACCTTGACTACTCCTGTTGCAAGTAACCTTGACTACCCCTGTTGCAAGTTAACTTCCCGCCGCGCTGTCACAGCTTCTTAGTTTATCTAATTTTTCCAAACTACTATTATATATATATTATATAATCTTATATTATATAATACTACTGTAGTATATACAAGCATAATCAATATCTGTATTATAGTTAATCAGTTTTTGTATCCGGGTCATCCTGATGACTATCAACTGTTTTCTTGGCCCAAACACTCAACGCAGTTTATCCATACATATTATATATAATAATACAATGTAATGTGTGTAATCAATCATCACTATAACAATTTAAGGACTGTGAACTCTTAAAACAGTAGTATTACAGTAATGTATTATACATTATATAATAATATTTCATTATAACCAGTCTCTTCTTAATAATATGTACATACTTACATGAATATTATTATTATATACAATATACAATATAATACATTATCATTATATACATTATACATACATATTATATATATATATTATACACACTACACATTTACACTACATTTACACTGCTTCTTTTCAATTTCAGTGTTTAGTTTGTTCTAATGAATTGGATGAACTTAAGACGGCTTCAGCGTTCTAGTATTAATTCGCTGTCTCCATACATAGCAAGTTCTACTGTGTCTCAAAAGATTGCGCGATCAGATACAATGCAGCACCGCGCGGGTTGGTACGTCATGACTAGCTCATATTTGCGCTCACGTTGTACTATGACTACTTATAAATACTCTATACGGTTCACAGTGGTGCTATACGAGCAATTAGAAGATTCCAGCGGGCTTCTAGCATTATATAGCTTACTACATTATGATATACTGTAGTAAGCTAATCCTAAAAGCTCTTGATAAAAGAATGTTGGTGTGATCCTAGTAAACATTGTAAAACAAATTCCTCCTGGTATTGTTTAATTCTGCTGATAGATCAATGGTCGCATATTTTCAACTGTTTAATATTGTGTGTAGTGTCAATCTGATCATGACACAAATCACAGGTATTTACTTCTGTTCAGTCTAATTCTGAAACAGATTTATTAATAAATAAATTCAAACATTTATTGCACGCTTCGAAATTAAAATATACTTTAAAAAGATCGATTTAAGTCATTCAAGCGAGACTTTTTTTATTATTCACAAAACTTAAATGCAGCATCTGTCCGTATAAAGTGCGGTGCAGTAACCATAGTAACACGTCACGTGTTACCATAGTAACTGCGTGGTATTGTAACACGTCACGTGTTACTATGGTTACTGCGTGGTATCGGGGTTGAAGTAAAGTGAGCTGGTGAGAATTATTTAAAAATATTGTTGAATTATATGGGGATGCTGCTGCTGTGTATCAATCATCATAAATATGGTGCTCGTGCCGTGTATTCGTTTGAGCATCTTCTGTGTGGAAATTTGTGTGTTTGTATAGTTTGTAGCGTATTAAAAGTCAGTTTGAGATACTACGCTTAGCCTTGTTCACGTTTCCAGCTTGTTTACATATTTGCAGTTTTAAGTCTCATTCTCGCAGGCTATGTCTTCAGCGGGCAGGAAAATGTCGCCTGCTAACGGGCTGTATCAGGAAATTGACGGGGCCTTTTTAAAGCGGCTGCGCACGCCCTGGTGTACAAAAAGAGCCCGCTGGTGGATATAATAATTATATAGTGTGATTTAGTTAGTGTCACTGTCACTCTCCCCTAATTCCAAGTCTAATTAAGCAATTAACAATGTACAATTAAAAATCCTGCTACCTGCTATAAATATAATCCTTTTAGAGCAGGAATAAGATGGATCTACTTATCACATGAGTTGTGGTTGCAGACCACGTGACATTAATATAGTGCTGTGATTGGTCAATACATCCGCACAAGCTTACAATACCAACCTGGTTTAAATTTAGCCTGCTCGCCTATTCCGTACCATTTTGACATTGTAGTGCTGTATTATATATTGTAGTGCTGTATTATATATGATATTATTATTGTGTATTATACTCTGCTGTGGTATAGAGTTATACATTTAGTATATTATAACATAATATACTGTAGATATTGTGCGTTCTATATAACGAGTATTTGGTTTATAATAACCGGTTTGGTTTGAAGTGCTGCGTTCTGTTGATTTTAGTGTAGGGACCTATCCTAGTCATGTCAGTGCGCTCTAATTGGTTACGCCAGCAACGTTCTATTCATTTAAATTACATCTTATCTTATCTTATCTTACTATCTTTTAATACTTTCACACTACTATATAACAAAAAATTTGAGGTTATTACTGTGTTTTAAACGACGACTAGTGGGTTTATTAAGTAATTTTCACACTTACCACTATCATAACTTGGTTTGAGGATATGTTTCAAAGTGTGCCTCATCTGCTTCAAGGTGACTCATGGATTGGCGCCTCTCCAGGAGTTGGTTCAATCGAATAGAGATGACATGGCTGATGGCTGTCAAAGAAACCAGAACAAGAACAGCATGCAATCTATCTTCATAATAATATGAAAATACCAAAGTTCTCTGAACTGAAGTCGACTAGCAGTTCAGCAAGTTCTATGTACCTGAATCATGGAATTCTCTCTAGTGAAGTCAATCCCGATATAGGGATTCCCGAATCTCGGAATTTCCCGATGATTTTCAGTCGGGAATCCCCGACCGGGAAATTTTCTCAATTCCCGATTTTCGGGAATTTTAAATATTTGTGTTCGTTACAGTTGCAAATTTTAGAATATATTCTATGTAATTTAAAAATTAAATTAAAAGTTGGGTCACGTAGCATAAACTGATAAACATGGCTGAAGACGATTTACACAAGTATTTTGAAAGCTCCTGCTAATAAAATCTTTCGTATCAGTTATATGTTTTAAATATCCCCCTAATATACTATGCATCATAATGAGGGGGGGGGGGCCGGGGGTGGGTAATATACTAGAAATGGGGGGGGGATATACTATGCATCATAATGAGGGGGGGTGTAATATACTATGCATCATAATGAGGGGGGGGGGTTTTATATACTAGAAATGGGGGGGGGGGGTGTAATATACTAGAAATGGGGGGGGGGGGGGGGTGTAATATACTAGAAATGGGGGGGGGGGGGGGGGGTAATACTGTAATATACTAGAAATGCAGCTATAGTCGAGGTAATTTAAAATCAGTATGTTTTAAATTCTCTTCAGCATACAGATCTGTACTGTAAAAAGTATGGATTTTTATTTGACAATGATAACGAAGTTCTTAGAAGTATTCCCTAATCGTAACCTTTTCCCGCATCAAATAATGTCAATCACAATAAAAGTTATGAATATTAAGTTATGATTATTCATAGCATGAGCTATAATACCATTATCAAGTTATTAGTACTACAATTCAATATGAAATAATACTATAACTAAAATAATACTATAACTATAAACTAGTAGAATACTATTATAAAATAGTTCTGTAAAATTGCTATGAATTGGTGCCACAATACAATGAAAATATAGAACTAAAATACTGTTATAGTTAATAAGTAAGTGTTAATTTAACTAATGATAGGTGTTACTGTATTTAACTACTGCTAGAGAAGTATGGGTGCTATTATAATATAGTATCGTACTGAAAAGGAGGTCTTGTGTAATGTATTATTGCAGTGCGCCATTATGTAGGGTATTTATCGTACTTGGTTATAATATAATATAATACTAAATAGTTGTATTATATATTCCTGTTTAGTGTATGTATCATATAGGCTGCAGGCTAGGAGATAAGGAGATGGGAGTTTAAATACACCATTAACGCTCCACCTTTAATCCGGACCAGGAACTTTTATTCCGGACCAGATTACATTCCAGACCAGATTACATTCCGGACCAGATTACATTCCGGACCAGATTACATTCCGGACCAGATTACATTCCGGACCAGATTACATTCCGGACCAGATTACATTCCGGACCAGATTACATGACCAGATTACATTCCGGACCAGATTACATTCCGGACCAGATTACATTCCGGACCAGATTACATTCCAGACCAGATTACATTCCGGACCAGATTACATTCCGGACCAGATTACATTCCAGACCAGATTACATTCCGGACCAGATTACATTCCAGACCAGATTACATTCCGGACCAGATTATGTCATAATAGTGAAATGAATAACTACACAATATATTCCATATGTGCACGTGCGAGATAAAAGAGCTAGAGAGTAGTGTGTGAGTCCTCTAAGTGCATTTATTTTACCTTTTAACGTGAAGGTTACCTTATACCTCGTGAAGTTGGTAAAAGTAACCATTTTATTGCTAAATGCATATTATTCACATTTTACTTAAGTTCGGCACGTGCACAGTTCCTTGCTTGACACGCACATTTTTAAGAGTTGTTAATATATAATGCAGTTAGTTCACTTTACAAACATGTTTCCATCTTCAGAAACTTTACTTTAGTCAATATCAGATTTACTTTTGTGTAAGGATTATTTGTTGCAGTTTAAACTTTAAATCGTATTAAAATAGTTGTACCATATAGCATGCAGTACCTTGTAGTTTACTACATCTCATATCTTGTACAGGTGTTTAGCTTGTGCACGTGTAGATAATATGCACACTGGTAGTGTACCTTGTAATGAGATGTGGTGTGCCATGGTAACAGCATTTTAACACTAACAGTAACACATTATCTTATAATAGTCTCTATAATACACATATCACTGTCAATTTTATTGTGTACAATGTACTATTGTATAACATTTACCATGCCCAGTTGTCGTCATCTTTTGAGAATTTTCCAAAAAAATTATTATACAAAAATTTTATCATAATCTTATAATCGGATATAATAATTGTTCCGGTACCAAAACCTGCATTCCAAAGTACAGCTTACTAGTTTAGTTTCCTTAATTATTGCCTCCGATAAGTAAAAGCAATGCCGGTCACCATATAAGGTAATGTTACTATGGTAACTACAATATTACTATGGTTACAGTACCATTACATATTATAATCTAGGCATAACTCCAGAGTTCTTGTTTACTTATAAATATCTCCGGGATTTCGACGCGGGATCATATTATCACTCAGCCCGGCCCGCTGTTAGATAAACATCTCAAGGTGATATCATCCCGCCCCGGAAATTTGTATAAACCCGGCCCGCTTTTTAGTCGTAACTGATGTTTATCATTCAATTCTCCGACTTACAATAATCAATGATACTGCTGATTAGAACTCGATAATAGTAGAACAGTTAGACGCACGATCACGTGGGCGCGTCACGTGCGTACCACGTGCCACCAATAGCATACGCCGAGTCTATACCACGTGACACGAAAGCGCACCACGTGATATGAAACATCGTAACCGTCCACTTCTTTTACACGCAAATTCCTGGGAACGTTGCCAAAGCAGCTAATTCTTGGAATTTCTCCAACGCGTGGCGTGAGAAGTTGGCGACTAGCCAGCTACCCTTGTCCGTGCCCTAAAAATAGTATTGTTTTGCTTGCTCTCCTTCCAGCTCTTGTTCCTGCTAACGTTCAAGCTATTGTTCCACTATGACAGATCGGTTTGACATTCAGATTGATGAACTGCTTTCCAATTGTGTTCCGGACAGTACAGTTAGAGTCAACAACTGGGCTCTAAACAAATTTAATTCTTGGCTTCAGTCATCCAGATTTGCTCGTGACTTCAATGACTTTGACCAAATTCCTGTTCAACGACTCAACTACATTTTAGAGTGCTTTCTTGTTTCTGTTGGATTTGACTTGAAGATGAAGACTATGTATTCTGTCTTTACCGCTTTAAACCGAAGATTGAGGGATTGGGACGAAGATTTGGACCTTTTCACAACAAAACTATTTTATCACTCTCTTCTAAAGTATAAATCCCTTGTCGAAATCGCCGGAGATAATTATAATCCATAAACACTTCACGCTCAGGGCTAAATAAATGTAATCCCTCAGCTGGCGCTTCGGGATTACATATTAACACAAAACTCGTGCGCTGCGCGCACTCGTATGTGTTTATCAGATCATCCCGCTAGCGCGGGATGATCTGTTATATAAACCCTTTGCGTGGCGGGTTTATGTTATTATAAACCCCTCCGGGTTAGAATAAGATTCTGATAATCCCGGCTCCCGCTAGATAGATTCTGATAATCCCGGCTCCCGCAGTTAGTTTTTTCCCGCTGAATAAATAACCCCGGCACAGCTTCTATAATCCCGCCCCGCTAATTTGGCTCAACAAGATTTGTTTTGTTTTGATATTCCATGAGAATTTCAACGGCGCACTGTCACGTGTTTTGATGACGTGTATCACGTGACTAACTACTACGACGCGCATTGGTAAAAAATGTCACGTGACCTAGATGGCTTAACGTAAGAACTATAGATACACTTGATCTACGTATCGGTCTAACTGCAGGCGCTGGCAAAACTCCAGCACACTGCTTACATTCTTACAGTTACATTACTTAAACTCTTACATTACTTGGACTTACTTGGACTTGGAATAATGTTTAGATATAACGCAAATTTCAAATGCCATAGTACCTTAGTTGTATTTATTTGGTAGTATAATATACTCCCCAATTCCATTTCATATTTTCCATACTGATCTCATATAGCTAGAATTAAGAGTAAAATGTCAAATTTGTTGGTCCTAGCACTAACCCGGAAGGGTTTATAACACATAACACCGGCACGCTTAAGTTATATTAAAATAACCCCTCGTGCTAAAGCACGTTCGGGGTTATTTTCATAATAATCCCTCGTGCTTCGCACTCGAAATTATTATAAATTTTTCCCGCGCGTCGCGGGAGAAATTGAAATATAATCCCTGCGCATGCCGGGGTTATGTGTGTTGTAGTCATCTGACAAGTACATTTTAATATTTCTACCATCACTGCATGTTAATGTTCTGAATAGTTTAATAGAGTTGTTATCACGGCGGAAAGTAATTACTCTAGTAGCAGGGAGTAGTAATGGTATGTACTGTTATTTGTGCGAGAAACTGTAGTCGGTTATTTAATACGTAAGTTTTAAGTAGGATAGGTAGGTAGGATAAGTAGGTAGGTAGGTAGGATAGGTAGGATAGGTAGGATAGGTAGGTAGGATAGGTAGGTAGGTAGGTAGGATAGGTAGGTAGGATAAGTAGGTAGGATAAGTAGGTAGGATAGGTAGGATAGGTAGGATAGGTAGGATAGGTAGGATAGGTAGGATAGGTAGGATAGGTAGGATAGGTAGGATAGGTAGGTAGGATAGGTTGGATAGATAGGTAGGATAGGTATGTAGGTAGGTAGGATAGATATGTAGGATAGGTAGGTAGGTAGGTAGGTATATTTGTAGCTCTTTCTTGCTTAGTTGTTATCTTGTAACTTTAATTGACCGAGAATAAAGTGCGATATTAGACATGCCAACATGGTTCATTTCAGTTTATTGTCGTGTGTTATTTTCAAAGCACTCATTGCGGTATGTTTGGACTATAGAGAGAGTTCATACTTCCATACGACAATATAATGCGTGTTTTCGAATATAATAGGCGGGTTTATACTTTTGCCTTTCAACTGCGATAGTGAAGTCCCAGCCGTAGGCACGGGTTACACTAGTATGTAATAATGATAATATGTAACATTTTAAACTATTTAAAAATGTATGCTATTTCAATTTTAAGAGCATAATCACAGTTCCGCTCTTAATCCTCACAACTTCATTAATCGACTTATGTTTATTTTTGCAATTCCGCTATTTTAAATGAAACAAATACATATCAGCGACTAACATCAGTTTCTCGCTGTCATTCTGCTCAAGATTGGAATATTTATGTTCATCGTTCTGCAATTTTATCATGTTGAGTAACTTTTATCATCTTCAGTTAAGAGCGTTAAGGTTGTTGGAGATATTGTAAGTCTATTTTTAAAGAACAAAAATAGAAAATAAATGATTGTAACGTAACAGATGTGTGACAATGATAAACAAGGACAGCTAAATATCAATTAGGTGGGCGTTTCTCAATTTAACATTTCAAAGACTCTATCTTACTGTCACTTCTAGTTTCAATACCACAGCTGTAAGCTACTGTTCCTCAAATTGTTACCTTATATGGTAGTATACTGCACTGCCTGCAGATAAACCAATACCCAGCTGTCTCTAATAATAGGTCGAGTACGGGGTGATATTGAAGGGGATTGAGTTGGTTATCTCCGAGAAGGGGTGATATTGAAGGGGATTGAGTTGATTATCTCCGAGAAGGGGTGATATTGAAGGGGATTGAGTTGGTTATCTCCGAGCGCGAGGAGGGGGTGATATTGAAGGGGATTGAGTTGGTTATCTCCGAGCGCGAGGATGGGGTGACATGATATTAAAGGGGATTGAGTTGGTTATCTCCGAGGAGGGGTGATATTGAAGGGGATTGAGTTGGTTATCTCCGAGCGCGAGGAGGGGGTGATATTGAAGGGGATTGAGTTGATTATCTCCGAGAAGGGGTGATATTGAAGGGGATTGAGTTGGTTATCTCCGAGCGCGAGGAGGGGGTGATATTGAAGGGGATTGAGTTGATTATCTCCGAGAAGGGGTGATATTGAAGGGGATTGAGTTGGTTATCTCCGAGCGCGAGGAGGGGGTGATATTGAAGGGGATTGAGTTGGTTATCTCCGAGCGCGAGGATGGGGTGACATGATATTAAAGGGGATTGAGTTGGTTATCTCCGAGGAGGGGTGATATTGAAGGGGATTGAGTTGGTTATCTCCGAGCGCGAGGATGGGGTGACATGATATTAAAGGGGATTGAGTTGGTTATCTCCGAGGAGGGGATGATATTAAAGGGGATTGAGTTGGTTATCTCCGAGGAGGGGGTGATATTGAAGGGGATTGAGTTGGTTATCTCCGAGCGCGAGGATGGGGTGACATGATATTAAAGGGGATTGAGTTGGTTATCTCCGAGGAGGGGTGATATTGAAGGGGATTGAGTTGGTTATCTCCGAGCGCGAGGATGGGGTGACATGATATTAAAGGGGATTGAGTTGGTTATCTCCGAGGAGGGGATGATATTAAAGGGGATTGAGTTGGTTATCTCCGAGGAGGGGATGATATTAAAGGGGATTGAGTTGGTTATCTCCGAGGAGGGGATGATATTGAAGGGGATTGAGTTGGTTATCTCCGAGGAGGGGGTGATATTAAAGGGGATTGAGTTGGTTATCTCCGAGGAGGGGATGATATTAAAGGGGATTGAGTTGGTTATCTCCGAGGAGGGGTGATATTGAAGGGGATTGAGTTGGTTATCTCCGAGCGCGAGGATGGGGTGACATGATATTAAAGGGGATTGAGTTGGTTATCTCCGAGGAGGGGATGATATTAAAGGGGATTGAGTTGGTTATCTCCGAGGAGGGGGTGATATTGAAGGGGATTGAGTTGGTTATCTCCGAGGAGGGGGTGATATTAAAGGGGATTGAGTTGGTTATCTCCGAGGAGGGGATGATATTAAAGGGGATTGAGTTGGTTATCTCCGAGGAGGGGGTGATATTAAAGGGGATTGAGTTGGTTATCTCCGAGGAGGGGGTGATATTAAAGGGGATTGAGTTGGTTATCTCCGAGGAGGGGGTGATATTAAAGGGGATTGAGTTGGTTATCTCCGAGGAGGGGTGATATTGAAGGGGATTGAGTTGGTTATCTCTGAGCGCGAGGAGGGGGTGATATTGAAGGGGATTGAGTTGGTTATCTCCGAGCGCGAGGAGGGGATGATATTGAAGGGGATTGAGTTGGTTATCTCCGAGGAGGGGGTGATATTAAAGGGGATTGAGTTGGTTATCTCCGAGGAGGGGTGATATTGAAGGGGATTGAGTTGGTTATCTCTGAGCGCGAGGAGGGGGTGATATTGAAGGGGATTGAGTTGGTTATCTCCGAGCGCGAGGAGGGGGTGATATTGAAGGGGATTGAGTTGGTTATCTCCGAGAAGGGGTGATATTAAAGGGGATTGAGTTGGTTATCTCCGAGGAGGGGTGATATTGAAGGGGATTGAGTTGGTTATCTCCGAGGAGGGGTGATATTGAAGGGGATTGAGTTGGTTATCTCCGAGGAGGGGATGATATTGAAGGGGATTGAGTTGGTTATCTCCGAGCGCGAGGAGGGGGTGATATTGAAGGGGATTGAGTTGGTTATCTCCGAGAAGGGGTGATATTAAAGGGGATTGAGTTGGTTATCTCCGAGGAGGGGATGATATTGAAGGGGATTGAGTTGGTTATCTCCGAGGAGGGGTGATATTGAAGGGGATTGAGTTGGTTATCTCCGAGGAGGGGATGATATTGAAGGGGATTGAGTATTCTTTCTTACCATTCTCTACTAGTTAGCATACTAATATATTAGTAGTACAGTTGTGGAACACAACAAGAAAATTGAGAATAATCTTGTGCGAGGGTAGGGACCCAGATGTCGTTTCTAACCCAAAAAAAACTTTAAGGAGGCTTCTCATCAGTAGCCGCACCTCCTTACTCGGTTTCTGAACTGGAATTCTATGGGCTTCCAGACAGCCAGACCGAGTATTACCATCCCATCCTTCTAGAGTTCATCACAAGTAGCACCCACCTTGAAGATCTTTGACACCCAGACACACCCCATTGGCGAACAAACTTTGGATATAATCTTACATGCTCCCGAAGGAATCCGATCCCTGGTTTATGGTCTTTTTCATCGTCACCAGCACTTTCACTAGAGTCACCATATATACGGGCCTAATAATATAATTAATATATTATATATACTTATATCATCTTCCTCTCTTTTTAGAAAAGTTGCCTCAGTTGTATAGTCTTCAAGTTATACTAAGATATTACATCATTTAAAATACTGTTCTGGTATTTGCCTGTTATTAGATATACCTAATATAAATAATAAATATTATGTACTTTTTCTTAAATATACACTTGTGACTTTACACTTGATCACACTTTTCTTTAGTTTTAGTAATAGTAATTAAGCTTTTAAAAGAGATCAACTTCTCAATTTTAATGCTAAACATGATAAACATGATAAACATGATAAACATGATAAACATGATAAACATGATAAACATGATAAACATGATAAATATGATTAACATGATTAACCCATTAGGGACGATAGGGTCGTTTTTATGACCCACCTTTTTTAGACGAAAAACCAAATTACTAAACGCTGTAACGAATCTATAGCATATATGCTCAAAATTTATTGGGCTACATATAATGAAGCCCAATAAATTTTGAGCATATATGCTATAGATTCGTTATATCGTTTAGTAATTTGGTTTTTCGTCTAGAAAAGGTGGGTCATAAAAACGACCCTATCGTCCCTAATGGGTTAACATGATTAACATGATTAACATGATTAACTCATTTTCACAGTTTTACAGTCAATAACATAATTTCATACAACTCAAAACTTAGAAGCAATCATTTGATAAAGTCTGAATAATGAACCTACAAATAATGTGATTTTTAGTGCTTTTGATTTAAAAGCTTTTCTGGAGAAAGCTTTTAAATTCGATTTTACATTTTCTCTGAGCTTTTAATATCTAAAGTAGATTCTATATAAGTAGATACTTGTTCTATTTAAGTCATGTTCGTTTCCAGACCGGTAGTTGAACTATTGACTCAACCTGCACCTGTTTAAGTAAAGAGGGTTCACTGTCATCTTTATGTCAAACTTGATTTCGACCAACAAACTATCTAACATGGCTGCAATCCGGGCAATGGTGGGCGCCCTCAAACGTTCGATCAAAGGCCCTAGTTTGTTGAAATCAAGGTACACCAAAAATGAGGGAGAACCCCCCCCCCCCCCCTTAAAACTACGAGGACTTGAGTTAGATAGAACACTGTACAGTGTACAGTGTACAGTACACTGTACACTGTACACTGTACACTGTACACTGTACACTGTACACTGTACACTGTACACTGTTCACTTTACACTTTAAACTTTACACTTTACACTTTACACTTTACACTTTACACTTTACACTTTACACTTTACACGTTACACTGTACACGTTACACTTTACACGTTACACGTTACACTGTACACTTTACACGTTACACTGTACACTGTACACTGTACAATTTACACTGTACACGTTACACTTTACACTTTACACTGTACACTTTACACTTTACACTTTACACGTTACACTTTACACTGTACACTGTACACTTTACACTGTACACTGTACACTTCCACTTTACACGTTACACTGTACACGTTACACTTTACACTGTACACTTTACACTTTACACTTTACACTTTACACGTTACACGTTACACTTTACACTGTACACTTTACACGTTACACTTTACACGTTACACGTTACACTGTACACTTTACACGTTACACTGTACACTGTACACTGTACAATTTACACTGTACACGTTACACTTTACACTTTACACTGTACACTTTACACTTTACACTTTACACGTTACACTTTACACTGTACACTGTACACTTTACACTGTACACTGTACACTTCCACTTTACACGTTACACTGTACACGTTACACTTTACACTGTACACTTTACACTTTACACTTTACACTTTACACGTTACACGTTACACTTTACACTGTACACTGTACACTTTACACGTTACACTTTACACTGTACACTTTACACTTTACACTTTACACTTTACACGTTACACTTTACACTGTACACTTTACACTGTACACTGTACACTTTACACTTTACACTTTACACGTTACACTTTACACTGTACACTTTACACTTTACACTTTACACGTTACACGTTACACTTTACACTGTACACTTTACACTTTACACGTTACACTTTACACTGTACACTTTACACGTTACACTGTACACTGTACACTTTACACTGTACACTGTACACTGTAAACTGTACACTTTACACTGTACACTGTACACTTTACACGTTACACTGTACACTTTACACTGTACACTGTACACTGTACACTGTAAACTGTACACTTTACACTTTACACTTTACACTGTACACTGTAAACTGTACACTTTACACGTTACACTGTACACTGTACACTTTACACTGTACACTGTACACTGTAAACTGTACACTTTACACTTTACACTTTACACTGTACACTGTACACTGTACACTGTAAACTGTACACTGGACACTGGACACTGTACACTGTACACTGTACACTGTAAACTGTACCTGTGTACAGTAACGTTAGCGGTCGTGTGTGTTTCATGAAGTCATGACATTGTGTACTCAAGCTTGAAGCTAATCTACAATGTGTATTTTATTACAATACTGTGAACTTAATACTTTAATTGCACATATTTTCTAAATCAAATTCTTGCCTGGATAGATATTATTAGTTTTATACTAATAACAACACTACAAATCTATTACATTTATTAAGTATTAAGTATTTTAACCAGGTGTAGCCAGTCCACATAATATGAAGAATTTGTTTGAATCCAAGATGAAAAGCTCGAATAGAGAACAATATGTAAGATATTATTATTAACATGTAAGTAATAGTTTGTCGGAGAGTTATAAAGGACTCATCTCAGGAATTTAGTTCTTCCGGTCGAGTAAGATAGGTTACAGAAGAAATGTTGCTATTTTCACACATCTCACCAAGTTTACAAGTAGCGAGATGTCAGTTTTACTGCTGATCTGTAATATATACACACACACACACACACACACACACACACACACACACACACACACACACACACACACACACACACACATACACACACACACACACACACACACACACACACACACACACACACACACACACACACACACACACACACACACACACACACACACACACACACACACACACACACACACACACACACACACACACACACACACACACACACACACACACACACACACACACACACACACACACACACACACACACACACACACACACACACACACACACACACACACACACACACACACACACACACACACACACACACACACACACACACACACACACACACACTTGGTGTTGTTGACAGCAACTGAAAACCTCCTTATATACTTATAACTATATTATACTATTCAGGGTGATGGCCATAATTTCTGAGCCAAATTTAAAACTCTATTTTTGCATATTCAGCTTTATAAAAATATCAATAATCTTGCTATTATATAATATAATAAAGGGGACGATATATATATACATACATATACATAATATATATATACAACGGTGTTTTTTCTCTTTTAGCAAAGGGCTCTACTAGTTGCTAGGAGCATTATATAAGCGTAACAAATTAAACGTTATATAATATATAATATATATATATTTTTAACTATTTCCACAACTACAATTAAATACATTTATTGAGGATGACTGTAAAGGTACATTTTACCGACATTTGAAGTCAAGGCGTTGTTTTACTGACAGTTGTGGCTGACTAACAATATATTATATATATATATCAAATTGGCGGGCAAACGATCCGTTTCATGATATGTATAAAACAAATAGTGCCAAATAGAATAATGAATTGTAGCGCTATGACATGTTGCTCCTTTATAAAATAATTTTTATCGATCATGAAACATTTTCAAAATTATCAAAATTATCAAAATTTACAAAATTTACAAAAATACTTCTAAACAGTTTATTGTGTCCGTCCAAATTTTAAAATTGTCTATGAAGTAAGGTAGTAAGATATCTTTGGCTTTTAAAGTTGTAAACTGCGTATTGTAGAATATACATATATATCGTCTCTTGAGTCTTGACACCACTTTAGGGTTAGACGGGTTCATGCTAATAATTATAATACAATCAAAATACTTAATAATTAATAATTTTTTCAGCGTTCCTTATTAGTAAACACATTTTTAGGCAATTGTTAAGAAAATTTCCTCGAAATCGACTTTATAGTTGTAGGTATCTGAGGGGAGTGAAACTATCAGGATGTGTTCTGCCTACCTGCCTTGGTCGATCCAGATGAAATGTGTTCTTTAAAACATTTGATTTGATTTTAGAATTGACAGCCCTCTAAAATCGTGAAAAAACAGGTCCAAGATTTTCAAACTTAGAATTAGAATAGTTCGACCTCAAAACAAACCTGTCAAACGACTTCTGATGATTCTAAATGAAGAATATTAAAGGCTGACGGTCGTGCTTGCCAGCACTGTGACATATTATTTTACATCAAATACTCAAATAGAAACACATACTTTGTAACATATCAATTAAAACAGGTCAGTATATGACTATATATGGTGTTGTTAGTTTCTGTGCATGGGTTTAGATACAGATACACTTATTATATATGTAAATATATATATGATGTTTCTTTTGGAGAAATCCAGTTTCAAGAGTGCTCTACCCGGGAGGGGAGCATTGTACAATGAAAACAACGATTCTACAAACTCAGAGTTTCATGCAAATGCAATCGTCAGTGTTAGAATAACTTACTAAATTAATAAATCCATGTTTTCCTTACAAGCTCCTTCATAAAATTAACTTAACTAAACTAAATCAAAAACAAAATCAAACGAAACGAAACGAAAATGAAATACAAGAACAAAAACTAAAATTAAAATAAAATATTCCTAAAAGCATTTCTTCAGCATAAACTTGTTGGTGTGCCTACATTTACTTATGAGTTCCCCTCCTCCTATTTAATAGATTGCCATCTTTATTTAAAATAATATAAAGTTTTTCAGTAAGGCAGAGATGACAATCTTTCGTACCCCCCTTGTACGGATGAGCATGTTTGATTATTTTCCAAGATATTTTATATGGTGTTTGTTTATCTTTCAACTCCCATATTTTCTTAGATAGCTCCGTCTGATTTCGTAGCTTCTCGAGTTTGAAAGAGCTTGTGTGTGAACTGAAACGGGTCTTAAAAGTGTTTTCAGTAAGCCCAATATATTTGTGCTCTTTCTTTTCCTTTTCCACTGCAATAGTTGCTTCATATATCACTGCTGCTTCCAGGCATTGTCCGTTCAGTGGGCACATTTCCGGCTTTCTGCAATTGCACGTTTTCGATTTAATTGTAGGTTCTTTCTGAGCTTGGTGTCTGGTGCTCGCTAAGATGGATCCTACGTTGGGTAGGCAACTGTATGATAGCTTAATTGTGTTTCTGTTGAACATTTTGTGAAATTGGTGTCCTCTGGGAAGTGCTTGTCTAGTAATCGGAGGAAGCTTTTGCCTATGTTTGTTGTTACATTTGAGCTGTATGGGGGGTTGAACCATATGATCTTCCTGGATCTCTTCCTGTTGGCTCGTGGCAAGGCGGTGCTAGTATCTGTAAACTCTAGTTGGTGGTCGTGGCCGCTTTCTTTAAGTGCTGTTCCGTAAATCCCTTTCGCTTTGTCAAACTCTTCTTTATTGCAGGAGATGTCCGATAGACGCCGGTTTATCATTTTGGGGAGCTGGTTTATGATTGTTCTTTATATAAATATATATATATATAAAGAAATAAAGTAGTAATACCACCCAAACTGACCTCAATGATTTAAAGACGATCGCATAACATAACAGATTAACAGTTCAACTATTACAGCTGCTAAACATATAGCCCTCACCACTTTAACTCCTGAAGGGGAAAAATTAAAGAAATTAAAGAAATCTCAGGGATATTTCCGTTGGACCTATTCAGTCATTTTATCGTTAAAACGCCTTTTATCAAGCTACTTCAAAATGATGCATTTGACTACAACCATACATACTAGTAGTATGTTGCAGTGTACTATTACTACACACTATACTTTACATACTACTACTGCTCTAATATATATATACTCTCCATAATGACTATAGCCCTAAAACATGAGAAGTAGATTGAAGTAGAGTAAAGTTCAATACTAAGATATTTACTTTATTGAACGATACTCGACAGTGAATATACATTATACATATATATTGCTTTATATATATTATATATAATATATATATAATATATATAAAGAAATTTATTACTTTTACCATTTATTCGTTCAGTAAAACCTAATAAGACTTACATGCTGCCTAAAAGCTTTTTCTATGTACAGTCGCATTCTACGAGGGCATGGGAACGTTAAAATTGTTCATCACTACAGGAGATGCAGTAGAAACAGTAAGTAGTACCCCTAAACACACTACTACTACTACTACTACTAAATTAACTACGTGACTCGAGTAGTGAGAGTTGTCTGCCAATGCTCCAAAATATTTTGGATCGAAAGTCAATTAGTTAAACTTTCAAAGACAGTCTGACAAAGTCAAATTTCGAAAAATCGTGAAAACATTTTTGCAACACTAGTTACTTACTACTTAGTTGCTAACATAAACCATAACACTAGTTACTTAGTTGCTAATATAATATAAACCATTATAACACTAGTTACTTAGTTGCTAATATAAACCATAACACTAGTTACTTAGTTGCTAATATAAACCATAACACTAGTTACTTAGTTGCTAATATAAACCATAACACTAGTTACTTAGTTGCTAATATAAACCATAACACTAGTTACTTAGTTGCTAATATAAACCATAACACTAGCTACTTAGTTGCTAATACAAACCATAACACTAGTTACTTAGTTGCTAATATAAACCATAACACTAGTTACTTAGTTGCTAATATAAACCATAACACTAGTTACTTAGTTGCTAATATAAGCCATAACACTAGTTACTTAGTTGCTAATATAAACCATAACACTAGTTACTTAGTTGCTAATATAAACCATAACACTAGCTACTTAGTTGCTAATACAAACCATAACACTAGTTACTTAGTTGCTAATATAAACCATAACACTAGTTACTTAGTTGCTAATATAAACCATAACACTAGTTACTTAGTTGCTAATATAAACCATAACACTAGCTACTTAGTTGCTAACATAAACCATAACACTAGTTACTTAGTTGCTAACATAAACCATAACACTAGTTACTTAGTTGCTAATATAAACCATAACACTAGTTACTTAGTTGCTAATATAAACCATAACACTAGCTACTTAGTTGCTAATATAAACCATAACACTAGCTACTTAGTTGCTAATATAAACAATAACACTAGTTACTTAGTTGCTAATACAAACCATAACACTAGTTACTTAGTTGCTAATATAAACCATAACACAAGTTACTTAGTTGCTAATACAAACCATAACACTAGTTACTTAGTTGCTAATATAAACCATAACACTAGTTACTTAGTTGCTAATATAAACCATAACACTAGTTACTTAGTTGCTAATATAAACCATAACACTAGTTATTTAGTTGCTAATATAAACCATAACACTAGTTACTTAGTTGCTAATATAAACCATAACACTAGCTACTTAGTTGCTAATACAAACCATAACACAAGTTACTTAGTTGCTAATATAAACCATAACACTAGCTACTTAGTTGCTAATATAAACCATAACACTAGTTACTTAGTTGCTAATATAAACCATAACACTAGCTACTTAGTTGCTAATACAAACCATAACACTAGTTACTTAGTTGTTAATATAAACCATAACACTAGCTACTTAGTTGCTAATATAAACCATAACACTAGCTACTTAGTTGCTAATATAAACCATAACACTAGTTATTTAGTTGCTAATATAAACCATAACACTAGTTACTTAGTTGCTAATATAAACCATAACACTAGCTACTTAGTTGCTAATACAAACCATAACACTAGTTACTTAGTTGCTAATACAAACCATAACACTAGTTACTTAGTTGTTAATATAAACCATAACACTAGCTACTTAGTTGCTAATATAAACCATAACACTAGCTACTTAGTTGCTAATATAAACCATAACACTAGTTACTTAGTTGTTAATATAAACCATAACACTAGTTACTTAGTTGCTAATATAAACCATAACACTAGCTACTTAGTTGCTAATATAAACCATAACACTAGTTACTTAGTTGCTAATATAAACCATAACACTAGTTACTTAGTTGCTAATATAAACCATAACACTAGTTACTTAGTTGCTAATATAAACCATAACACTAGTTACTTAGTTGCTAATATAAACCATAACACTAGTTACTTAGTTGCTAATATAAACCATAACACTAGTTACTTAGTTGCTAATATAAACCATAACACTAGTTACTTAGTTGCTAACATAAACAATAACACTAGCTACTTAGTTGCTAATATAAACCATAACACTAGTTACTTAGTTGCTAATATAAACCATAACACTAGTTACTTAGTTGCTAATATAAACCATAACACTAGTTACTTAGTTGCTAATATAAACCATAACACTAGTTACTTAGTTGCTAATATAAACCATAACACTAGTTACTTAGTTGCTAATATAATCCATAACACTAGTTACTTAGTTGCTAATATAAACCATAACACTAGTTACTTAGTTGCTAATATAAACCATAACACTAGTTACTTAGTTGCTAATATAAACCATAACACTAGTTACTTAGTTGCTAATATAAACCATAACACTAGTTACTTAGTTGCTAATATAAACAATAACACTAGTTACTTAGTTGCTAATATAAACCATAACACTAGTTATTTAGTTGCTAATATAAACCATAACACTAGCTACAACTATTGTCCAGACTGTTAAACAGTATATTAAGTGTGTGACGACAACTGACCATCTTATAGAGTTATAGCAGTGTGTTTAAACTTAGAGTTTATCTGGTGTTACCAAGACAACAGCTTGACATTTTAATATCATAATTTATATTGATTTAATATATTAATATCCAGTCGCAATATTCTTTATCATTAATTCCTTATTTATTCTGTGATAGTATTATGAGTTCATCTTGAATAACATAATGTCATTTGCTTATCTACTGTACTCTAATAGCAGCTGGAATAGTACTCGCTAAGACACTGAAATATTTGCCATGCTTATTATTATATCATAGTCTAAGAAATTATAGTTCCACATTATAATAATATATTAAATAAATTACAGAACTTCTCTAACTAAACTATTTGATATACCTAATTAGTCAGAAATATATTGTACTAAGTAATAAATATACACACACGCTTTATTACGTGTTCAATAATAATAGTATATTTAGTGTGTTGACTAGAAAATATGTAGTGTGTTATTTGATACATATCACTAACATAATATTAACATAATATTAACTATTAATAGCATATTGTTATAAGTAATTATGAGTTGTGACTGTTCGGCGTTCGCTGTTAATCTTTGTTTGCTGCTGCTCCTCTCTCTCTCTCTCTCTCTCTCTCTCTCTCTCTCCTCCTCTCTCTCTCTCTCTCTCTCTCTCTCTCTCTTCTCTCTCTCTCTCTCTCTCTCTCTCTCTCTCTCTCTCTCTCTCTCTCTCTCTCTCTCTCTCTCTCTCTCTCTCTCTCTCTCTCTCTCTCTCTCTCTCTCTCTCTCTCTCTCTCTCTCTCTCTCTCTCTCTCTCTCTCTCTCTCTCTCTCTCTCTCTCTCTCTCTCTCTCTCTCTCTCTCTCTCTCTCTCTCTCTCTCTCTCTCTATCTCTCTCTCTCTCTCTCTCTCTCTCTCTCTCTCTCTCTCTCTCTCTCTCTCTCTCTCTCTCTCTCTCTTTCTATCATTATCTGTCGTAACCTGTTAAGTTGTTTATTCCACGATATTATACACAAACGCTGCAATGTAATGTAGTATCATACACTGTAATGTACGTAGTTGAATATTACACATATTCTCACACACATTACGCCTGGTTTTTAGTGCGACGTTTTATCAGCAGTTTATACATTAGCGGACCAGGCACTACTATATAGCATATAGGAGTATACTGAATATTATAGGAGTGTTGTGATATTTGACAGCATTAAAACGAGTGTATAGATTATTATTATATAATATGTACATACAGATATATGTGGGGTAATTTAAATTACATTTGTGTATTATTTGATAAGTTAGGACGTTTCTCGTGAGGTAGTGTTGGCGTGTATAACCCTTACAGTTTATATTGAAATACCTCCTTCTATCTTTGACAAATAACTTCTAATAATAGAATATCTCTATATGTATATTGTACGCAAGAATCTGCATTGTTCATATGAATGACGTTATTGCATTTAAAAACCATTATAATGTATTACATAATATTACAGTAAAACCCCGATTTACCGCGGCCATCTCCTTTCCCCCAAATAGTGAAATATAGCTTAACATTTATAATAGTATATTAATGTAAAAACAAAACCCCGTTGACGACAAAGTTCTAAGTATTCCCTAATCGATACTCGTACCGCATCAAAAAACATTTATCACTGCCAAAATTATGATTATTCATAGCGTGAGAAACAAGAGTAAATGTAGCCAATCATGACGTTTCATAAAGCATGAAAACGAGCATTGATGATCATTAATCTGTGCTCGCTCGCGCAAATGCAATATTTTTAGGTTGCTAAGCGACGACACAGTAAAACTTACCTTAAATTGCACTTTTATCCTAACGACTATTCTCCCACAAATCAGAATTCTTAGAATTAAATGCTATATCCTTTGCATTTCCTTTTTCTGCAACGTTGATAAAATCACGAATTTTCAACTTTATGGCAATTTTTTTTGTGTTTTTGTACTGGGGAGATTTCGTCAAGTTTAAAATATAATATAGAAATATAATAACACACGTGACTATGATAATATGATCTATATTTAGAACACTAATTGTCCTGTTTATTACGCCGTCATGATGGGAAGTGTATTTAGCGCTAGTTTACTGTTCACCGTCAATTTAACAGTATTTGCATTGTCTCTAAGCGGTTATTGCATTATATATTGTATATTGTTATGTATAAGTCACCCTGTAAACAACAGGTAGGTTCCAGAAGACATATCCAGACAATATTATTATTTATCGTGGGCTCGTCGTTATAGGGCCCTACAGTGGTATTAACACCCAGTATAATGTGAGACAGGTTCCCTAGCAACATTTACATATCATTCCCTAGCAACATTTACCTATCATTCCCTAGCAACAGTTACCTCTAATTCCCTAACAATAGTTGCCTCCCATTCCCTAACTACAGTTACCTCTAATTCCCTAACAACAGTTACCTTACATTCCCTAACAACAGTTACCTCCCATTCCCTAACAACAGTTACCTTACATTCCCTAACAACAGTTGCCTCCCATTCCCTAACAACAGTTACCTCTAATTCCCTAACAACAGTTACCTCTAATTCCCTAACAACAGTTACCTTACATTCCCTAACAACAGTTACCTTACATTCCCTAACAACAGTTACCTTACATTCCCTAACAACAGTTACCTCCCATTCCCTAACAATAGTTACCTCCCATTCCCTAACAACAGTTACCTCTAATTCCCTAACAACAGTTACCTCCCATTCCCTAACAACAGTTACCTCTAATTCCATAACAACAGTTACCTTACATTCCCTAACAACAGTTACCTTACATTCCCTAACAACAGTTACCTCCCATTCCCTAACAATAGTTACCTCCCATTCCCTAACAACAGTTACCTCTAATTCCCTAACAACAGTTACCTCCCATTCCCTAACAACAGTTACCTTACATTCCCTAACAACAGTTACCTCCCATTCCCTAACAATAGTTACCTCCCATTCCCTAACAACAGTTACCTCTAATTCCCTAACAACAGTTACCTCCCATTCCCTAACAACAGTTACCTTACATTCCCTAACAACAGTTATGAGTTACGTCTCATTCCCTAGCAACAATAACATGCCACAACCCATTGCCCCATTGGATCCCGTATTCTCGAAGATTGACTTTTTTAACGTCTATAATTAAAATTAAGCCCAAGGTGCTTTTTATTGACGTCACTCACCCGGCTTAGAGCGGTAAGGTGTGGTTTTGTGCTATATTTTAGTGTTTTATATTTTAGTATTCTATATGGTAGTTTTATATAGTTTATTTTGTATATAGTAGTATTACATGTAGTTTATATTTTGTAAATTAGATGTTTCCAGTTCAGCAAGCTCGTGCAGGCGTGTTCTAAGTTTCGCAACTTTTTAATTGCACAATTCACGTTCCCTGAGCCCGGTATTTTAGTTATTAAATTTAGTTCTAGTTCATTCATAGCACGTTCTCTAAACGTTCTCTAAACGTTCTCTTTATGATAGTTTGATTTATTAACTGTCAGCAGACTAGCTTGTAATTTGTAAACTAACTATCACTCTTAATTTAACACTTGCCTCAACACTTGATCTGCTCCTTACATTACTACGATAATATATACAATGTATCGTGAACACCCTGCTGTATATATTCATATTATATATACAACCACATTTCAACTGTTCCATCGGATACTGAGCTTTAAAGACCTTTTACAAGAAGTATTAGACCCCAGTATTAGACCTTTTACAAGAAGTATTAGACCCCAGTATTAGACCATTTACAAGAAGTATAAAACCCCAGTATTAGACCATTTACAAGAAGTATTAGACCCCAGTATTAGACCTTTTACAAGAAGTATTAGACCCCAGTATTAGACCTTTTACAAGAAGTATTAGACCCCAGTATTAGACCTTTTACAAGAAGTATAAAACCCCAGTATTAGACCATTTACAAGAAGTATTAGACCCCAGTATTAGACCAGGGTCATTATAATTATAATTATTATATAATATAATAGTTATATTTTGTCTTCCATTTACCATATATACATTAAAACCCCGATTTACCGCGGCTTTTCCCTTTCTCCCAAACTCCGCTGTAAATCAGGGGATGCACTGTCACCATTTACACGATTACCTGGCTGTTTAAATGTTTAATATTTCCAGATGTGTTTTACTACTGGCTAATTCTGGCCAACTTTGTACAGTCACTCCACCATTGGCGCGCACCCCCCCCCCCCCCCCCCCCCCCCCCCCCCCCCGCAAATTCCCTCCAGCAAGCTGTCGGGAATTATCATGCGTAGCCCTCCAAAGCGAAGGTATTATTGTATTATATTGAATAATATACAGTATTTAAATTTAAATATTGAATAATATACAGTATTTAAATTTATATTGAATAATATACAGTATTTAAATGTGTATTGAATAATATTCAGTATTTAAATGTATATTGAATAATATGCAGTATTTAGATGTATATTGAATATAATAATATACAGTATTCAAATGTATATTGAATAATATACAGTATTTAAATGTATATTGAATAATATACAGTATTTAAATTTATATTGAATTATATAAACATTCCGTCTAATGAACATGTTCATTGTTTGAATACTGTGCTATTACAATGCCAATTAGAACAATATAATGGATCACATTATTCTCATATTTCATAAGTACAGGCTACTGCTGTCGCATATTTGCAACCAGCACACAGTGTGCAGCGGTAACTGTAATATCGCTATATTACTATTATTCATTGTAAGTTGTAGCTTGATTATCTCAATTGAATACAGGGGGGGGGGGGGGGTGGGGGGGGGGGGGGGGGGGGGGGGGGGGGCAAAAGTCAGTACCCATAGGTTTGGTCTTATACCACCTCCGTGAACTTTCATATTTGAGACCTGTAACTTTGCATATAATGGTGTACTGTCACAGTACTCATTCGAGGACTCCGTCACCAAAATTTGAAAATTCGATTTTTGGAGGCCACACCCAATCAACATTGAATTGCTTATACTCGTGTTTGTGAACATGTTAAAAACTCTGTTGTAACATATTGCTATATGTCATTAAATCCAGAATATGATTTAATATATAATTTAAAATAACTAAGTTATCAAGCAATTTGCTTATCTCGTTAGAAAAAATCGATTGGGTAATGATCGATTGGGCTAATCATGTGATAGCGTGCTACGACACCGTAATTGGGCTATCTGCTGCAGATCTGCATTATGGGAATCGTGCAGATAGTATCTGCACGATTCCCATAATGCAGATCTAGTCGGGGGGAGATCATACACTTAGTACCGGACATCACGTTGGTGGGTGGGTCATTTTTTCTTCTAAAAACACAGTTAGTACATGGTACTAACTGGTGGGTCTACTGCCCATTTTCCAGAAAAACAGTTAGTACATGGTACTAAAGGGAGTGTCTAACCCCAAAAAACCCATTTTACCTCAAATTTCAATCTTGGGAATGGGTTTTGAGGTTTTTTAAAGTTTTTTTTTTGGGTTTTTTTTTGGGTTTTTTTTATTTTTAAAATTTTGAAAAGTCTTCCTTTAAAGTTTAAATGAGCTCTTAAAAAAAAAGCAATTTCTGGGTGGGTATCTTATTCTATATACCAAAAAACAGTTAGTACAACGATTTTTCGACAGTTGGTACCGCAAAAGGCGGCAAAAGGGGTGGGTGTCTTACGTATTATCCAAAAAACAGTTAGTACCGCAAAGGGGGTGGGTGGGTCTAGTGAAAAATATCCAAAACTACACTTAGTCGACGTGATGTCCTGCACTTGGTACCTGATCCCCCCCCCCCCCCCCCCCCCCCCCCCGATCTAGTTTCAACCTCGTTATATGCTTCATATCTCGGTCATCTGAGAAGCTAGAACTCTCATTTTTGTCAGGGCAAATGTAATTTAAATAGCCAAACATAATTCGATACAATTTGGCTAGATCCAATCATTTGATCTATTAAATAAATACAAAAATCAACCTTCATTAATCATTAGTTCATTCGAAAAAATTTAACACGCATATTCTTTGATTTGATGTATTCCTCGAATGAGTGGTGATGGTAAGTCATACAAGAAAGAATTATCTCAATCGGGCACTCAGTGACTGAGCTACAAAGGCCCCCCCCCCCCCCCCCCCCCCCAGGTATTATTCAACATGAGTAGCTTGAAATCATTAGTTTAAAAAAACTTAATATAATATAATAAAAGCCAGAACTAACCCCTGACACGGTCAGATAGCAATGACAAAGTAGCATTGGAATTGAGAGAATGTTAGCTAGTTGCTATGGTGATTAGAGAGGTATGGGCTGCGGTATTTCCCTCGGCAAGAAGACGGTGCATCCAGACGACCAAGGTTATTAGTTAATTAGTTAATCAGTTGAGTAGTTAATAAGTTAATTGGCTATTTAGTTAATCAGTTATCCAATTACTTGTATAGTTAATTTGTTAATTATTTAATTAGTTGATTTGTTAATTTGTTAATTAATTGAGTAGTAAATCAATAAATATCGTATATCACTTATTATATAATATATACTATTTTCCTTCAGGAAAATCTCCCGAATCTAACGGTGACGCGGTGCATGGCAAGGTTTGTTTTTATTACATTTTATTTATTTAAGTAATTATGTTTTATATTGTAATTATATTGTAATATGTATTATATTGTAATCGCCTCCGGGATACTGCTAATCGTTATTATCTAACTCGTAAATAATGCACATATAAGTACATTACACTCGTAAAGAATACCTACATTCTTTGTCATTAAGGGGGCAGCGGGTCTTCATGGACATTTTCTTGAAATCAACTTTTTGTTTGTTTCTAATATGATGAGGAGACTGCAAAACTTGATGGGGCTGTTTAGAAAAGAAACAGTTTTAGTAATTCAGCCAGGGGTGTAGGATAGGCTTTTAAAATAAATGTTTTAGACACATAGTTGATCAATAAGTTGAATATAAATATACACATTCCGCATCTTTTAAGCTATGATTCGATTGTCTAGGTGCTATAGGTATAAAGTTATGGCATTTATGGGTCAACGCGACGTCGCGGTAGGCCGTAACCATGGAAACGCCCGGGGCCAGGGGTGTAGGAATGATTTTCTTCATGGGGGGGCCAAATTCTAAATTTTTTTTGGCGCTTCGCGCCAAAGCCTGAATTTCGAGGGTAAGGAAAAAAAACCCGAAAAATATATTTTTGGCTCATAATGATCAGGGTAGCATGAAACATGAACAAAAGTAGTTTCCAAGAACACTTTTTAAAATTTTGACTTAGAAAATTTTCGGTCCGAGTCATTCTCGATACGTACCTCTGAAAGCAGAGCTCCCGCTTCCGAGCTCGTATTGCGAAGGGGAGGCCTGCCTTCCAAGATCGCATTACAAAGGGGAAACTTCGAGTCCAAAATCGTATATCGAACTTCGAAAACCGAAAAAATTATTTCTGGCTCATAATGATCAGGGTAGCATGAAACATGAACAAAAGTAGTTTTCAAGAAAACTTTTTTTTAATTTTGACTTAGAAAAGTTTCGGTCCGAGTCATTCACGATACGTACCTCTGAAAGCAGAGCTCCTGCTTCCGAGCTCGTATTACGAAGGGGAGGTCTGCCTTCCGAGATCGCATCACAAAGGGGAACCCTCGAGTCCAAAATCGTATATCGAAGGGTAGGTGCGGACTTCGAAAACCGAAAAAAATATTTTCGGCTCAGAATGATCAGGGTAGCATGAAACATGAACAAATTTAGTAGTTTCCAGAAAAACTTTGAAAAATTTTGACTCAGAAAATTTTCGGTCCGAGTCATTCTCGATACGTACCTCTGAAAGCAGAGCTCCCGCTTCCGAGCTCGTATTGCGAAGGGGAGGCCTGCCTTCCAAGATCGCATTACAAAGGGGAAACTTCGAGTCCAAAAATCGTATATCGAACTTCGAAAACCGAAAAAAATATTTTTGGCTCATAATGATCAGGGTAGCATGAAACATGAACAAAAGTAGTTTTCAAGAAAACTTTGAAAAATTTTGACTCAGAAAATTTTCGGTCCGAGTCATTCTCGATACGTACCTCTGAAAGCAGAGCTCCCGCTTCCGAGCTCGTATTGCGAAGGGGAGGCCTGCCTTCCGAGATCGCATTACAAAGGGGAACCCTCGAGTCCAAAATCGTATATCGAACTTCGAAAACCGAAAAAAATATTTTTGGCTCATAATGATCAGGGTAGCATGAAACATGAACAAAAGTACTTTTCAAGAAAACTTTGAAAATTTTTGACTTAGAAAATTTTTGACTTAAAAATTTACGGGGGAAAAAATTTTTAGAAGCCTAAATTAAAAAGTTGGCCCTTTTTGGCCCCTTGCCCAGATTTCATGGGGGGGGCGATGGCCCCCCCTGCCCCCCCTCTTCCAACACCCCTGCCCGGGGCAACCGTAAGATTTTGGAGTAGGACTCCAAAAAAATTTTTGTGAACTTTTGGTCACCCAATACAACTATCTGGAAAACAACATTGATTTTGGACAAACTTTTGTATATTGGTACAGCCTAGTGTAGGAAGTCCATAGCTAGAGAACTCAAGTTGGTTATCAGCCAGTTGGTTGGTAGCCAGTTGGTTGGTAGCCAGTTGGTTGGTAGCCAGTTGGTTGGTAGCCAGTTGGTTGGTAGCCAGTTGGTTGGTAGCCAGTTGGTTGGTAGCCAGTTGGTTGGTAGCCAGTTGGTTGGTAGCCAGTTGGCAGGTAGCCAGTTGGCAGGTAGCCAGTTGGTTGGTAGCCAGTTGGTTGGTAGCCAGTTGGTTGGTAGCCAGTTGGTCGGTAGCCAGTTGGTTGGTAGCCAGCTGGCAGGTAGCCAGCTGGCAGGTAGCCAGTTGGTCGGTAGCCAGTTGGCAGGTAGCCAGCTGGCAGGTAGCCAGTTGGCTGGTAGCCAGTTGGTTGGTAGCCAGTTGGTTGGTAGCCAGTTGGTTGGTAGCCAGTTGGTTGGTAGCCAGTTGGTTGGTAGCCAGTTGGTTGGTAGCCAGTTGGTTGGTAGCCAGTTGGTTGGTAGCCAGTTGGTTGGTAGCCAGTTGGTTGGTAGCCAGTTGGTTGGTAGCCAGTTGGCAGGTAGCCAGTTGGCAGGTAGCCAGTTGGTTGGTAGCCAGTTGGTTGGTAGCCAGTTGGTTGGTAGCCAGTTGGTCGGTAGCCAGTTGGTTGGTAGCCAGCTGGCAGGTAGCCAGCTGGCAGGTAGCCAGTTGGTCGGTAGCCAGTTGGTTGGTAGCCAGTTGGTTGGTAGCCAGTTGGTCGGTAGCCAGTTGGTTGGTAGCCAGCTGGCAGGTAGCCAGCTGGCAGGTAGCCAGTTGGTCGGTAGCCAGTTGGTTGGTAGCCAGTTGGTCGGTAGCCAGTTGGCAGGTAGCCAGTTGGCAGGTAGCCAGTTGGTCGGTAGCCAGTTGGTTGGTAGCCAGTTGGTTGGTAGCCAGCTGGTTGGTAGCCAGTTGGTCGGTAGCCAGTTGGCAGGTAGCCAGTTGGTCGGTAGCCAGTTGGTTGGTAGCCAGTTGGTTGGTAGCCAGCTGGTTGGTAGCCAGTTGGTTGGTAGCCAGTTGGCAGGTAGCCAGTTGGTTGGTAGCCAGTTGGTTGGTAGCCAGTTGGTTGGTAGCCAGTTGGTTGGTAGCCAGTTGGTTGGTAGCCAGTTGGTTGGTAGCCAGTTGGTTGGTAGCCAGTTGGTTGGTAGCCAGTTGGTTGGTAGCCAGTTGGGCGTTGGTGCTGATGAGTTGCTTATTTTAATTAATTTAAAATGTTATTTGTTACAAAGTTTTCTTAAATATGTGGCAGCGTTACTTTTTATCGCATATTAGTCTCTGTATCTTTAAAGCTTAAACCTTTCTTTATCAAATTGTAAAGTTTCCAAGTTCTTGTGTTTTACTATACTAGTACTAGTACTATACTGTACTAGTCTTCATAAAATATCTGAAACTGGCTAAAACTATTCCTATATTGATAAACGTGGCGCGCGAACACATTTTGTATTGAAAAGATCGAACCCTTAGGCGCTCACTGTATCAGCAAAATGGCATGATAATTGGATAATTAAACCTTACAGTTTACACGAGGTTTCTAGTTCATCCAATTAGCCCAAATTGATTTTAATATAAGGCAAGACAGCTGAATTAATACGGTTGTTCAAATTAAATCAAATGTCCTGATATTTCCCGAAAAACTAGCTTCAAAATTTAAATAGCTACTGTAAAAATGTTCATGTAACTGAAACGATTCGTGGGATTTGAAATGTTCACGTTTATTCACAACATTTTGACAATTGATATCTGGATATTATCCGGTTGGAAGAGACAAGGACAAGTGAAACAAGGAAGTTAGGAGTAAGGGCAAATTTTCGGCGTCAACGCCATCTTCAGGCTAAAATTGTTATAAATGTTAGTATATAATAAATGCTTCTATACTAGTTAAAATGCTAAATTAAAATTACACACACTGAATACAGGTTACATCAAATGGTATTGTACATTACATTGAAAATATATTCAGAGTTTCACGATAACATAGAACCAGATATTTCCTTCGATATTTTAGAAATTAACTTATATAGCACCATTAAACGTAAAGTGACAGAAGCTTACTACATTAATTTATTTAAACCTAGTATCAATAACAAAGAAGAGTGCGAGAAGCTTAAGGGATTTCTTTTACAACATATTCAAAGACAAATTTAAACAAATAGCACACGACCCTGCTGTTCAGTAGATATTATGTACTTGGACAGAGTGTAAAACGTGTGTACATCACTATTTTCAATGTAATGTACAATACCATTTGATGTAACCTGTATTCAGTGTGTGTAATTTTAATTTAGCATTTTAACTAGTATAGAAGCATTTATTATATACTAACATTTATAACAATTTTAGCCTGAAGATGGCGTTGACGCCGAAAATTTGCCCTTACTCCTAACTTCCTTGTTTCACTTGTCCTTGTCTCTTCCAACCGGATAATATCCAGATATCAGTATTTCAATCATGAGACTAATAAACAGCGAACTACTCCGTTATTTGATATTTTGACAATTCTATAGTTGGTATTCTACTCTGGCTGCATTTACAGTATTTTTAACCTTGGTACATCAAACACTTATATAATTTAGCCAGACTGGGAGAGTCACTTGTAAATATATATGAGTATCTAGTCAGTACACAATACACTGTATACTAGCTACTACACAATGCGCTTTGTTCATTTTACACTGTATACAATCACTATACAGTCACTGTTTACAATGCAATATTTACAATACGCTATTGGGTGTACTGTACACTACTGTGTGTAATCGAACATTAAGTCGGCTAATCCTCAAAGGACACTCCAGTGTACTAAGGGGGGGGGGGGGGGGGGGGGGGTAAAGTAAATGTATTTTAAATAGAGAATACCCAGAACACACGATATCATATCATAATGTTGTTTTTATAGTAGGTGTTGCTATGGCAACAGATGTTATCTGAAGATGTTATGTCAACGTTTCAATAGGTTGCACCACTATGGCAACAAGATAATTTAATTTTCGCCTAGAACTTAAATACCGATACATTTCAGGACAAAGGTTCTAAAGATGCATCACAACCAAGAAAGTAAGTGATTTTAAAACTTGATTTTGATGCAATGATAAACTTACTTTTGCAACAAAATACTTGCCATTTCATTGTAAGGTACTAAAGTAAATAATCTGTACACTCACAATAAAGATATAGACCTAGTTTCGAGAAGAATTAAGTATTTTATTTTATGTTACCATCTTGGTAGTTGGTGAACTCTGGGTAGTGCTGTTAAAGCTGTTAAAGGCTGTTTCTAAGTAAAACTCAGAAAAAATCCTATTAAGGGGGCAGGTTCTGTATCAAGCCGGGTAATCCTATTAAGGGGGCAGGTTCTGTATCAAGCCGGGTAAAGGCAAGTTAAACAGGGGGCAGGTTCTGTATCAAGCCTATTAAGGGGGCTGGGGGTACAGTGTACACTACTAGTTACTAGTAACCGCAGTAACCTAAACTAAAGTAATTTGCCCACAGAGGCAGGAGGGACAGCGGTCTTGTGAAAACTAACGCCGGGCCACCTAACAACGGCAGCCGTGTCGTCGTGTAAGTTATAATTAAAGTTATTAGTCAATTCATTTAATTATAATTAAGTTTTAAACAAATAATAGTGATTATACTAAAGAATATTGGTATATTTACTCCTGTTGTAAAGTTGTAAGTTTAAAATGATCAATAAACAGAAGGAATCAGCCCAATTTAAAATAATTTATTAATTTGCTAATAATTTTTTCCCGATCCATGACTCGTGCCGAAGGCACAAAAGAGTCAAGGACAAGGGTTAGCGATCGAGGTTTTTTTTGTATATGGTAGCTTGCGACCGTGCGAGCGTGCGTGCGTACGTGCCCTCGCCCCCAGTCTAGTTATCGCCCACGTGTCTGCCTGCGCAAAGTTATTTTGCGCGATCATCTGAATTAAACAATTGTTGGCGCGCGGTGCTGAAATGTTCAAGTACATTGTTAATTTCACCATGTACGCATCCCGCTAGGGACAAATTGATAGCATTGTATTATTATTTTGAGTTAGTATTACTATTTTGCACGAATCCGTGTCAGGTTGCATAAACAATAAACATATGGTTACATAGAAATATACACGATTTTCAAATTCAATATAGAATTATATCAACTGGGCGGCGCTCGGCCTGTCACTCCGCCATATCTGCATGCTTATAAACCGCAAAGACTGGGGTCCCCAGGTGCAGTATGGAATATGATAAAATACTTCATCCCGGATCGGGAAATTGAGCGGCCATCCACAAAAGAAAAGCGGCCGCATTTCTTGTTAGATTGTAAAAACCGAATTGTTATTTGCACAATTCGATCTACTTATGTAATGAACTTCCTCCTCATTAGCAATATAATTTTTTTAAATCTTCAGGGAAAGGACGCAGTCGCAAGTCGAGTTCTTCAAAATGTTGGACGCTAAAATTGAAGAAGGAGCTGACTATGTCTCCGAAGATGATTGAAGAAACTTGTCAAGTTCTCGAGAAACTGAATATTTGATGAAGGAGCACAGAACAGCAGCTGACGGATTAAACTTTGTTGTGGAGTGGGAAATTCTGCGCGGTGATCGATTGAGTAATTACAGAGATGAAAACTTAATGAAACTTGTTATTGTGTTTCGCAGCATCAAAATCTTTCATATTTATTCTGAATTGTGGCGAGCGTAGGATTTTCAGTTTCATAAATAATTAATCGATTAATTAGTTTGATAGTTAGTTAATTAATTATGTGACTCTTCACATGACAATCTCCTTTAAAAGCCGGTTTTGCGTAGATTAATGTTTATGTTTAACAGCTTAAATTTGTACAACTCAATTTTTCACTTAGTACGGTGTTATTAGTGGAGAGACATGACTGGGTAGGGATTTAATTAAGGGGACAACCTTTTTTGCCGAGATTTGACTTCATATTATAAAAATATAGATAAAAACAATAAGATTTGATACATTGAAAAAGTTTTTTTGGCAGATTTTTTTACTGAAATTTGTTTACCGGAAAGTGCTGCACGGCAAGTGCCCAAATGATGTCAACATCCAGTTCTCCGCACCACTCCGACATGGCCAAAAGTCAGTTATTCCCACTCTGAATAAATCTAGCAGTCAGCGTAACCATAATGAACGGCCAGGTAGCGTAGTTGGTTAATCATCGGGTTTGTAATCGTGAGATTGCGAGTTCGAAACCGACTGCCTGCCTAGTCGTGGGGTGAGTGTCGTCGACATTCAGCTAAGGATCCTGAGTGGTCTATGCAGCCCCCCGGTCTACTCGGGGGGCTGAATATTCGAGAAATCGTGTGTGAGGGTTAAATGAGAAGCTGTCCATTGCAGCGAAGTCTCGGGCGAAGAAAGTATGGTACACACTACCTTAACCGTCACTGGCCTAATTAAATCCTTCGGCTTCCTGTAATTGGCTAGTTACACTTGTGTAACAATGTGGCTGTTGGAATACTCCGAAGTAAAATAAGTGTGAGATAAAAAAAATACGCTCTACGACAATTCGTTTGCAGTAATTGGACCTCGATTGTGGAACTTAATCCCACCAAACATGCATACTAATACTATCGAAGATCCCCTGCACTTTAACAGAATGCTTGCAACGTTTGTGAAATCATTCCCGGACGAGCCTCTAGTGGCAGGATACAGCTGTCGAAATGGAAACTCGTTACTGGACTCGAGTGGAATATAGGCAGCGATCTCGCTGGTCAGCAACTCTGATGACCCGATAGAGGATTCTATGAAGCACACCAAAGTAACCAAAAAGTAGAACATTACTTACAATACGTACAAGAAGTCCTTGAAAGGATTATATAAATGAACAATAAATGACGAAGTTACAAATACAAACCGAACAAGGTCGAGAGAAGCAAAATTGAAATTTTTGCCTACTTTTTGTACATTTTACCTACTTTTTGTACATTTTACCTACTTTTTGTACATTTTACCTACTTTTTGTACATTTTACCTACTTTTTGTACATTTTACCTACTTTTTGTACATTTTACCAATCACCCAGCTCATTAGATACTCTAGTAGCCTCCCTGCTACTAGAGTAAGATATCACTTCAAAAATATCTTACTCTCTTGTGAGTGTAGCTGATGATCTGCATATTCAGGATTTCTCTCAATTTTGAGTTTTAAGGCATGAATTCTGGCCTCTTAGGTCTTGGTAAAATTCATGTAAAAAAGGGCCAAAAATTAAATGGCAGATTTAAGGCTTATAATGCCTACATCTTAATCTCAAAAGGTATCAGTTTATTTAAAATAATAATCAGCTTGATAAGACGAAACTTTCAGTATTATAAATTTGGAACTAAAAGTTTCGTTTCATTGTTTTTATTTATATTTTCATGATATGAAGTCAAATCCCGGAAAAAAAGGTTTTGGTATACATGTCCCCTTAAAAGGGAGGGGGGAGGAACTAAAACTAAACCTAGCGGACCACTTTTGATGAATTATAATGAAAAGAAAAGAAACATGAGTCAAGGTTTATAGAAAGGGCCAGTGAATTCTCTGAGTGAAGGACAAGGTCAGAGTCATTCTCTGAGTGAAGGACAAGGTCAGAGTCATTCTCTGAGTGAAGGACAAGGTCAGAGTCATTCTCTGAGTGAAGGACAAGGTCAGAGTCATTCTCTGAGTGAAGGACAAGGTCAGAGTCATTCTCTGAGTGAAGGACAAGGTCAGAGTCATTCTCTGAGTGAAGGACAAGGTCAGAGTCATTCTCTGAGTGAAGGACAAGGTCAGAGTCATTCTCTGAGTGAAGGACAAGGTCAGAGTCATTCTCTGAGTGAAGGAGAAGGTCAGAGTCATTCTCTGAGTGTAGGACAAGGTCAGAGTCATTCTCTGAGTGTAGGACAAGGTCAGAGTCATTCTCTGAGTGAAGAACAAGGTCAAAGTCATTCTCTGAGTGAAGGACAAGGTCAGAGTCATTCTCTGAGTGAAGGACAAGGTCAGAGTCATTCTCTGAGTGAAGGACAAGGTCAGAGTCATTCTCTCAGCGAAGGACAAGGTCAGAGTCATTCTCTGAGTGAAGGACAAGGTCAGAGTCATTCTCTGTGTGAAGGACAAGGTCAGAGTCATTCTCTGAGTGAAGGAGAAGGTCAGAGTCATTCTCTGAGTGAAGGACAAGGTCAGAGTCATTCTCTGAGTGAAGGACAAGGTCAGGGTCATTCTCTGAGTGAAGGACAAGGTCAGGGTCATTCTCTGAGTGAAGGACAAGGTCAGAGTCATTCTCTGAGTGAAGGACAAGGTCAGAGTCATTCTCTGAGTGAAGGACAAGGTCAGAGTCATTCTCTGAGTGAAGGACAAGGTCAGAGTCATTCTCTGAGTGAAGGACAAGGTCAGAGTCATTCTCTGAGTGAAGGACAAGGTCAGAGTCATTCTCTGAGTGAAGGACAAGGTCAGAGTCATTCTCTGAGTGAAGGACAAGGTCAGAGTCATTCTCTGAGTGAAGGACAAGGTCAGAGTCATTCTCTGAGTGAAGGACAAGGTCAGAGTCATTCTCTGAGTGAAGGACAAGGTCAGAGTCATTCTCTGAGTGAAGGACAAGGTCAGAGTCATTCTCTGAGTGAAGGACAAGGTCAGAGTCATTCTCTGAGTGAAGGACAAGGTCAGAGTCATTCTCTGAGTGAAGGACAAGGTCAGAGTCATTCTCTGAGTGAAGGACAAGGTCAGAGTCATTCTCTGAGTGAAGGACAAGGTCAGAGTCATTCTCTGAGTGAAGGACAAGGTCAGAGTCATTGTCTGAGTGAAGGACAAGGTCAGAGTCATTCTCTGAGTGAAGGACAAGGTCAGAGTCATTGTCTGAGTGAAGGACAAGGTCAGAGTCATTCTCTGAGTGAAGGACAAGGTCAGAGTCATTCTCTGAGTGAAGGACAAGGTCAGAGTCATTCTCTGAGTGAAGGACAAGGTCAGAGTCATTCTTTGAGTGAAGGACAAGGTCAGGGTCATTCTCTGAGTGAAGGACAAGGTCAGAGTCATTCTCTGAGTGAAGGACAAGGTCAGAGTCATTGTCTGAGTGAAGGACAAGGTCAGAGTCATTCTCTGCAGGGGTGTAGGAATGATTTTCTTCATGGGGGGGCCAAATTCTAAATTTTTTTGGCGCTTCGCGCCAAAGCCTGAATTTCGAGGGTAAGGAAAAAAAACCCGAAAAATATATTTTTGGCTCATAATGATCAGGGTAGCATGAAACATGAACAAAAGTAGTTTCCAAGAACACTTTTTAAAATTTTGACTTAGAAAATTTTCGGTCCGAGTCATTCTCGATACGTACCTCTGAAAGCAGAGCTCCCGCTTCCGAGCTCGTATTGCGAAGGGGAGGCCTGCCTTCCAAGATCGCATTACAAAGGGGAAACTTCGAGTCCAAAATCGTATATCGAACTTCGAAAACCGAAAAAATTATTTCTGGCTCATAATGATCAGGGTAGCATGAAACATGAACAAAAGTAGTTTTCAAGAAAACTTTTTTTTAATTTTGACATAGAAAAGTTTCGGTCCGAGTCATTCACGATACGTACCTCTGAAAGCAGAGCTCCTGCTTCCGAGCTCGTATTACGAAGGGGAGGTCTGCCTTCCGAGATCGCATCACAAAGGGGAACCCTCGAGTCCAAAATCGTATATCGAAGGGTAGGTGCGGACTTCGAAAACCGAAAAAAATATTTTCGGCTCAGAATGATCAGGGTAGCATGAAACATGAACAAATTTAGTAGTTTCCAGAAAAACTTTGAAAAATTTTGACTCAGAAAATTTTCGGTCCGAGTCATTCTCGATACGTACCTCTGAAAGCAGAGCTCCCGCTTCCGAGCTCGTATTGCGAAGGGGAGGCCTGCCTTCCAAGATCGCATTACAAAGGGGAAACTTCGAGTCCAAAAATCGTATATCGAACTTCGAAAACCGAAAAAAATATTTTTGGCTCATAATGATCAGGGTAGCATGAAACATGAACAAAAGTAGTTTTCAAGAAAACTTTGAAAAATTTTGACTCAGAAAATTTTCGGTCCGAGTCATTCTCGATACGTACCTCTGAAAGCAGAGCTCCCGCTTCCGAGCTCGTATTGCGAAGGGGAGGCCTGCCTTCCGAGATCGCATTACAAAGGGGAACCCTCGAGTCCAAAATCGTATATCGAACTTCGAAAACCGAAAAAAATATTTTTGGCTCATAATGATCAGGGTAGCATGAAACATGAACAAAAGTAGTTTCCAGAAAACTTTGAAAAATTTTGACTCAGAAAATTTTCGGTCCGAGTCATTCTCGATACGTACCTCTGAAAGCAGAGCTCCCGCTTCCGAGCTCGTATTGCGAAGGGGAGGCCTGCCTTCCGAGATCGCATCACAAAGGGGAACCCTCGAGTCCAAAATCGTATATCGAAGGGTAGGTGCGGACTTCGAAAACCGAAAAAAATATTTTCGGCTCAGAATGATCAGGGTAGCATGAAACATGAACAAATTTAGTAGTTTCCAGAAAAACTTTGAAAAATTTTGACTCCGAAAATTTTCGGTCCGAGTCATTCTCGATACGTACCTCTGAAAGCAGAGCTCCCGCTTCCGAGCTCGTATTGCGAAGGGGAGGCCTGCCTTCCAAGATCGCATTACAAAGGGGAAACTTCGAGTCCAAAAATCGTATATCGAACTTCGAAAACCGAAAAAAATATTTTTGGCTCATAATGATCAGGGTAGCATGAAACATGAACAAAAGTAGTTTTCAAGAAAACTTTGAAAAATTTTGACTCAGAAAATTTTCGGTCCGAGTCATTCTCGATACGTACCTCTGAAAGCAGAGCTCCCGCTTCCGAGCTCGTATTGCGAAGGGGAGGCCTGCCTTCCGAGATCGCATTACAAAGGGGAACCCTCGAGTCCAAAATCGTATATCGAACTTCGAAAACCGAAAAAAATATTTTTGGCTCATAATGATCAGGGTAGCATGAAACATGAACAAAAGTAGTTTTCAAGAAAACTTTGAAAAATTTTGACTCAGAAAATTTTCGGTCCGAGTCATTCTCGATACGTACCTCTGAAAGCAGAGCTCCCGCTTCCGAGCTCGTATTGCGAAGGGGAGGCCTGCCTTCCGAGATCGCATTACAAAGGGGAACCCTCGAGTCCAAAATCGTATATCGAACTTCGAAAACCGAAAAAAATATTTTTGGCTCATAATGATCAGGGTAGCATGAAACATGAACAAAAGTAGTTTTCAAGAAAACTTTGAAAAATTTTGACTCAGAAAATTTTCGGTCCGAGTCATTCTCGATACGTACCTCTGAAAGCAGAGCTCCCGCTTCCGAGCTCGTATTGCGAAGGGGAGGCCTGCCTTCCGAGATCGCATCACAAAGGGGAACCCTCGAGTCCAAAATCGTATATCGAAGGGTAGGTGCGGACTTCGAAAACCGAAAAAAATATTTTCGGCTCAGAATGATCAGGGTAGCATGAAACATGAACAAATTTAGTAGTTTCCAGAAAAACTTTGAAAAATTTTGACTCCGAAAATTTTCGGTCCGAGTCATTCTCGATACGTACCTCTGAAAGCAGAGCTCCCGCTTCCGAGCTCGTATTGCGAAGGGGAGGCCTGCCTTCCAAGATCGCATTACAAAGGGGAAACTTCGAGTCCAAAAATCGTATATCGAACTTCGAAAACCGAAAAAAATATTTTTGGCTCATAATGATCAGGGTAGCATGAAACATGAACAAAAGTAGTTTTCAAGAAAACTTTGAAAAATTTTGACTCAGAAAATTTTCGGTCCGAGTCATTCTCGATACGTACCTCTGAAAGCAGAGCTCCCGCTTCCGAGCTCGTATTGCGAAGGGGAGGCCTGCCTTCCGAGATCGCATTACAAAGGGGAACCCTCGAGTCCAAAATCGTATATCGAACTTCGAAAACCGAAAAAAATATTTTTGGCTCATAATGATCAGGGTAGCATGAAACATGAACAAAAGTAGTTTTCAAGAAAACTTTGAAAAATTTTGACTCAGAAAATTTTCGGTCCGAGTCATTCTCGATACGTACCTCTGAAAGCAGAGCTCCCGCTTCCGAGCTCGTATTGCGAAGGGGAGGCCTGCCTTCCGAGATCGCATTACAAAGGGGAACCCTCGAGTCCAAAATCGTATATCGAACTTCGAAAACCGAAAAAAATATTTTTGGCTCATAATGATCAGGGTAGCATGAAACATGAACAAAAGTAGTTTTCAAGAAAACTTTGAAAAATTTTGACTCAGAAAATTTTCGGTCCGAGTCATTCTCGATACGTACCTCTGAAAGCAGAGCTCCCGCTTCCGAGCTCGTATTGCGAAGGGGAGGCCTGCCTTCCGAGATCGCATCACAAAGGGGAACCCTCGAGTCCAAAATCGTATATCGAAGGGTAGGTGCGGACTTCGAAAACCGAAAAAAATATTTTCGGCTCAGAATGATCAGGGTAGCATGAAACATGAACAAATTTAGTAGTTTCCAGAAAAACTTTGAAAAATTTTGACTCCGAAAATTTTCGGTCCGAGTCATTCTCGATACGTACCTCTGAAAGCAGAGCTCCCGCTTCCGAGCTCGTATTGCGAAGGGGAGGCCTGCCTTCCAAGATCGCATTACAAAGGGGAAACTTCGAGTCCAAAAATCGTATATCGAACTTCGAAAACCGAAAAAAATATTTTTGGCTCATAATGATCAGGGTAGCATGAAACATGAACAAAAGTAGTTTTCAAGAAAACTTTGAAAAATTTTGACTCAGAAAATTTTCGGTCCGAGTCATTCTCGATACGTACCTCTGAAAGCAGAGCTCCCGCTTCCGAGCTTGTATTGCGAAGGGGAGGCCTGCCTTCCGAGATCGCATTACAAAGGGGAACCCTCGAGTCCAAAATCGTATATCGAACTTCGAAAACCGAAAAAAATATTTTTGGCTCATAATGATCAGGGTAGCATGAAACATGAACAAAAGTACTTTTCAAGAAAACTTTGAAAATTTTTGACTTAGAAAATTTTTGACTTAAAAATTTACGGGGGAAAAAATTTTTAGAAGCCTAAATTAAAAAGTTGGCCCTTTTTGGCCCCTTGCCCAGATTTCATGGGGGGGCGATGGCCCCCCCCTGCCCCCCTCTTCCTACACCCCTGAATTTCTCTGAGTGAAGGACAAGGTCAGAGTCATTCTCTGAGTGAAGGACAAGGTCAGAGTCATTCTCTGAGTGAAGGACAAGGTCAGCGTCATTCTCTGAGTGAAGGACAAGGTCAGAGTCATTCTCTGAGTGAAGGACAAGGTCAGGGTCATTCTCTGAGTGAAGGACAAGGTCAGAGTCATTCTCTGAGCGAAGGACAAGGTCAGAGTCATTCTCTGAGTGAAGGACAAGGTCAGAGTCATTCTCTGAGTGAAGGACAAGGTCAGAGTCATTCTTTGAGTGAAGGACAAGGTCAGAGTCATTCTCTGAGTGAAGGACAAGGTCAGAGTCATTCTCTGAGTGAAGGACAAGGTCAGAGTCATTCTCTGAGTGAAGGACAAGGTCAGAGTCATTCTCTGAGTGAAGGACAAGGTCAGAGTCATTCTCTGAGTGAAGGACAAGGTCAGAGTCATTCTCTGAGTGAAGGAGAAGGTCAGAGTCATTCTCTGAGTGTAGGACAAGGTCAGAGTCATTCTCTGAGTGTAGGACAAGGTCAGAGTCATTCTCTGAGTGAAGAACAAGGTCAGAGTCATTCTCTGAGTGAAGGACAAGGTCAGAGTCATTCTCTGAGTGAAGGACAAGGTCAGAGTCATTCTCTGAGTGAAGGACAAGGTCAGAGTCATTCTCTGAGTGAAGGACAAGGTCAGAGTCATTGTCTGAGTGAAGGACAAGGTCAGAGTCATTGTCTGAGTGAAGGACAAGGTCAGAGTCATTCTCTGAGTGAAGGACAAGGTCAGAGTCATTCTCTGAGTGAAGGACAAGGTCAGAGTCATTCTCTGAGTGAAGGACAAGGTCAGACATTCGACTAAAACACTAAAAACACGGTTTTTAAACTTTATTAATTGCAGAATGGTACATTAACATGCTAATAATTCAATCATACATAATAAAGTGGTTCAAATCATCATTGCATTACCAGTTCGATTATTACCAGTTCGATTATTACCAGTTCAATTATTACCAGTCCAATTATTACCAGTTCGATTATGCCCATTCAAAACACAAATGAAATCAAAGGTCACAATTTCAATCTGAAAATATCAATTCAAAAGCAAGAGTTAATCTTCATCAAAATTTAAAAGCCCTCTTATTATAGATTGTAATTTTACATCGTTCCCGATCAGTACTCCACGTGATGTCCATATAAGGCACTACACGTGATGTCCATATAAGGCACTACTGAGAATTGACCCATTTGCTTTCTAGCACCTGCAGTTCTACTGTTGCCTTGACAACAGATCCTTTGTGATTCACCTCCACTTCGTAAAAACCTGAAAATCAACTTTTTAAATGTATTTCCGATTAAAATTAAAATTACAATCAATAATATTAATATATATAATAATATTTCTACAAGTGCATCTATTCAGAACTTGAGGGCACTCTAGCGACTACAAGATTACCTTCATCAGACTTCTGAACAGCTTGTATGACCAGTTTCCGCCTGCTGTCCGGTGTCTTGTACCTCCCTGACGGGGGTGTTAACTTCTTCTCTCTGCTCTCTCCGTCACCTGATTTCAAAACGTTTAACTTACTAAGAAGCAGTGAATTGTTGGCATTATACTATAAATATAATATGGTAGTGTTACCATGGCAACATCACTAAGAAATATAATATTATGGTAGTACAGTAATAAAACCTCTTATACCGTTGCGAAAGGGCCGTGACCACAGTTAGACAGTAACCTAGTAACACCCTAGACAAGGAAATCGGCTCCCCGACTCCGGTTTACCAAATTATATTATTTGTAGCTAACACTACTACTATATAAGGCAATGTTGCTATGGTTACACTGCCATATAAGGCAATGTTGCTATGGTTACACTGCCATATAAGGCAATGTTGCTATGGTTACACTGCCATATAAGGCAATGTTGCTATGGTTACACTGCCATATAAGGCAATGTTACTATGGTTACACTGCCATATAAGGCAATGTTGATATGGTTACACTGCCATATAAGGCAATGTTGATATGGTTACACTGCCATATAAGGCAATGTTGCTATGGTTACACTGCCATATAAGGCAATGTTACTATGGTTACACTGCCATATAAGGCAATGTTACTATGGTTACACTACCATATAAGGCAATGTTGCTATGGTTACACTGCTATATAAGGCAATGTTGCTATGGTTACACTACCATATAAGGCAATGTTGCTATAGTAACTTACTAGATATCTTGTACCACTCTACGCTCCTCCAGGGGACGGTTTGAACACTGTCAATTGTAACTAAAAAGTGAGCGGTTTGTCCGACCACTGTCTTTAAGGGGCTGTTCTCCGCTCGAATATCCACCTCAGCACCTAGTAACACACAGTTAGTAATAGTAGCTAGTAACACACAGTTAGTAATAGTGGCTAGTAACACACAGTTAGTAATAGTAGCTAGTAACACACAGTTAGTAATAGTGGCTAGTAACACACAGTTAGTAATAGTAGCTAGTAACACACAGTTAGTAATACCTTATCGGACCTTATTTGGACGGACATAACTTGAACGCTGGAGGCCCTAGCGTTCATCTTAATGTCCGTCCAAGTTAAAGTCCGTTGAAATTTTTTCAAAAATTTTTCCATTTCGAACTTTTTGTCCAGAATATATATATGACAATTTTTTAATTTCAGTCAAATTCAATAGCTATCATTAAACTAAACTATATCGTTGCATCAATAAAAAAAAGGTATTATAAAATTTTAACAATGCATTTAAAAATCATTTGCTAAAATTAAAAAAAGGATGAAAAAAAAATTCGGATTTTTGACGGTTTTGATTGCCTTCTAGCGTTCATATTAATGTCCGTTCATAATTATGTCCGTTCAAGTAATGTCCGTCCAAATAAGGTCCGATAAGGTAGTAGTTTACTATTGGATACCTGTGAGCACTCACAATTAAATTAATTTATCACTTAATCAGGGTTTTGCATTTGTTCAATCTGGCCGATAAGCCGGGTAGCACACGGGTAGTGCTCCTTTAAAAAGTACATTATAATGACTCACTGTTGATACGAAGGTGAATGTCAGCTCGGACGTGTATTTTACCGTACATCATCTGCGCAGTATAAACACCAGTGTCGGACTCCTTTACGTCTCTTATTACCAAACCTTTTCTGTAGTTAACAAACCTAACGGAGGGGTGGTTATGCGGAGGGGGGGGGGGGGGGGGGTAATTTAGATCATGCTTTGTTTTTATAATGCTCAGTTTCCTAACTGAACTTACGAGTCTTTATGGTCTTTAATTATTATCTAACACTATCATATCTATAAATCTGTGTGTGTGTGTGTGTGTGCGTGCGTGCGTGCGTGCGTGCGTGCGTGCGTGCGTGCGTGCGTGCGTGCGTGCGTGCGTGCGTGCGTGCGTGCGTGCGTGCGTGCGTGCGTTAGAGTTACGGGACTGGTTTTTTCGGTATAGTGCCGCCAAAACTCTGACGAAGCCATGAATAAGCACTTTTTTTAGATCGGCCGGTGGTAAATGGTTTAATTTATGTCACAAATGTGACAAGTACGAACTCTCTTACGACAATGTTATGCGTGTTTTCAAATTTAATGTATACTTTTGCATTTCAATTGCAATAGTGAAGTCCCGGCCGTAGGCACGGGTTACACTAGTAGAGTAATAATGCCATAGTAACACTACCATATTATAAGGTAATGTTGCTACGGTTACTTACGAGTATTTAGGGTCGTTGACAGAGTCGATATAAGCGTTGTTTCTGATCCAAGTAAAAGAGGTGGGTGGCACATTTTTAATGCTTGTCTTTACCTGTGAAATGTGAAAGTCATTAAACTACTATTATCATGATAAAATATAAATACTGTTATTTATTGCAACAGGTAAGGCAGTGTCATTGTACAAGACATATTTATATAATATGTGATTATTCGAAAACATTAAATTTTGCTTCAAAGGTCATTAAATTTTAATAAAGGGTCACTTTATTAGGTCACCTAAATTTAATTTGACGGAAATTTAAAGGTAGTTTAAAGGAAATTTAAAGGTAATCTAAAGATGATTTAAAAGTAATTTAAAGGTAATTTAAAGATGATTTAAACTTTAAAGGTAATTTAAAGATGATTTAAAGGTAATTTAAAGATAATTTAAAGATGTTTTAAAGGTAATTTAAAAGTAATTTAAAGATAATTTAAAGATGGTTTAAAGGAAATTTAAAGATAATTTAAAGATGATTTGAAGGTAATTTAAAGGTAATTTAAAGGTAATTTAAAGATAATTTAAAGGTAATTTAAAGATGATTTAAAAGTAATTTAAAGGTAATTTAAAGATGATTTAAAGGTTATTTAAAAATGATTTAAAGATGATTTGAAGGTAATTTAAAAGTAATTTGAAGGTAATTTAAAGATGATTTGAAGGTAATTTAAAAGTAATTTAAAGATAATTTAAAGATAATTTAAAGGTAATTTAAAGGTAATTTAAAGGTCACTACAACTACAAGATACTGACCGCTAAGGTAACTGAGCTGCTATGCATTGCAGTTACTGGTGTCTGAACAGCAACTAGTATATTTTCCGTATCTCCCTCGTCTACAGTCAGTATGAAGTCTGCACTGTGATAACTACCGTCAGATAGTGTCAACCCGCATCTGTAGTTACCTGGTTACCATGGTTACAGTTAGTTACCATGGTTACAGTTAGTTACCTGGTTACCATGGTTACAGTTAGTTACCTAGTTACCATGGTTACAGTTAGTTACCTAGTTACCATGGTTACAGTTAGTTACCATGGTTACAGTTAGTTACCTAGTTACCATGGTTACAGTTAGTTACCTAGTTACCATGGTTACAGTTAGTTACCATGGTTACAGTTAGTTACCATGGTTACAGTTAGTTACCTAGTTACCATGGTTACAGTTAGTTACCTAGTTACCATGGTTACAGTTAGTTACCTAGTTACCATGGTTACAGTTAGTTACCATGGTTACAGTTAGTTACCATGGTTACAGTTAGTTACCTAGTTACCATGGTTACAGTTAGTTACCTAGTTACCATGGTTACACTTAGTTACTTAGTTACCATGGTTACAGTTAGTTACCATGGTAACAGTTAGTTACCATGGTTACCATGGTTACAGTTAGTTACCTAGTTACCATGGTTACAGTTAGTTACCTAGTTACCATGGTTACACTTAGTTATTTAGTTACCATGGTTACAGTCAGTTACCTAGTTACCATGGTTACAGTCAGTTACCTAGTTACCATGCATGGTTACAGTTAGTTTCTAGTTACCATGGTTACAGTTAGTTACCTAGTAAACTACACTATACTTTATTAAACTTTATTTGAGATGTTACTAAATATCTTACCCTGGTCTGCCTTGACTACATTAGTTATTGTGAGGTTCCTGCGAGAGTTCTTTGCTAGAATTCTATTAGTTGAGGGAGGCAACAGTTCCTTATCCTCGTGTAACCACATCAGCTGGTTCCAACCTGAGTTACCATGGTTACAGTTAGCTATCAGTTAGTGGTTACCAAGGTAACAGTTAGTGGTTACCATGGTTACAGTTAGATATCAGTTAGTGGTTACCAAGGTAACAGTTAGTGGTTACCAAGGTAACAGTTAGTGGTTACCAAGGTAACAGTTAGTGGTTACCAAGGTAACAGTTAGTGGTTACCAAGGTAACAGTTAGTGGTTACCAAGGTAACAGTTAGTGGTTACCAATGTAACAGTAAGTAAGGTAACAGGTCTCCACCCTCGAGTTGTTATGATACTGTAATAATGTTTTTATAGTACCACGTGACATAATCCACGTATTAGGACATCACACAATAATACTGTTTCTAACCCGGTTCAGGCTCTACACCGACTATAACTACTCCAAATGTAACCGTCTCCAGCTCTGATACAGTTTGATCCTGGAAAAGGAACAAATGTAAATTGTAAAGTGAAACTTTAGAAAAATGTGATTTGTTGCAAAACTGTTTCTCTAACTAACTGACTAACTGACTGACTGACTGACTGACTGACTGACTGACTGACTGACTGACTGACTGACTGACTGACTGACTGACTGACTGACTGACTGAATGACTAACTAACTAACTAACTAACTAACTAACTAACTAACTAACTAACTAACTAACTAACTAACTAACTAACTAACTAACTAACTAACTAACTAACTAACTAACTAACTAACTAACTAACTAACTAACTAACTAACTAACTAATTAACTAATTAACTAACTAACCAACCAACTAACTAACTAACTAACTAACTAACTAACTTACTAACTAACTAACTAACTAACTAACTAACTAACCAACGAACGAACGAACTAACTAACTAACTAACAAACTAACTAACTAACTAACTAACCAACTAACTAACTAACTAACTAACTAACTAACCAACCAACCAACCAACCAACTAACTAACTAACTAACTTACTTACTTACTTACTAACTAACTAACTAACCAACTAACTAACTAACTAACTAACTAACTAGCTTACTAACTAACTAACTAACTAACTAACTAACTAACTAACTAACTAACTAGCTTACTAACTTACTAACTAACTAACTAACTAACTAACTAACTAACTAACCGGGTCAACAGCGATAATAATGTCGTTTTTAACACTCAGTCTGAACTCCAGACTCCCACAGACTGTGTTTTCCTTATCAATACAGGCTCGCAGTCTGTAGATCCCTTCATCTTGCAGTGTCAAATCGTTGACAGTGAGCTGTGTCCTGTCCTCTGATATACTGCACAAGTATAGTTACCATGGTTACAGTTAGTTACCTGATATACTGCACAAGTAAAGTTTATCAGTTTGCTATTACTGTTCTAGTCAATATGTTAAATTTTAAGGTTCACCTTACGGCGGCCCCGAAAAGATGACTCTAAAATTGGAGTTTCTATTGGTTCCCATGGTAACCACCTCACTTACTCGTATTTCTTAGTCTGTAAGAAGTTCTCTTGTCTCCTCTTTTCCCATTTTAGTCTCTCTGCCGGGATGTCTACTGGTAAATGTATCTCGACCCCGAACGTTACTGAGTCCCCCACTTTCCGTTTGAAGTCCAACTTATCATCTACTGCTATTAACCAGTCTGAGGGGGATGGGAGCTGTTACCCTGGTTACCAATATCTCAATATTTTAGGGGTGTAACCTAGGTTACCACAATTTTAGGGGTGTATCAATTATGGAATCATGAGTAACAGATCCTGATCCCAAGTTTCCATTTTAATCCTCATAAAGCACGGCGAAGTCTTTGTATATATGTGTGTTGGAGAAATATGTCACTTACTTGTAACACAGGTGGGACAACATGTCACTTACTTGTAACACAGGTGGGACAACATGTCACTTACTTGTAACACAGGTGGGACAACATGTCACTTACTTGTAACACAGGTGGGACAACATTATAAGTAATATGTCACTTACTTGTAACACAGGTGGGACAACATGTCACTTACTTGTAACACAGGTGGGACAACATGTCACTTACTTGTAACACAGGTGGGACAACATGTCACTTACTTGTAACACAGGTGGGACAACATTCTTCTTGTGTTGGAGAAATATGTCACTTACTTGTAACACAGGTGGGACACAGTATGTCACTTACTTGTAACACAGGTGGGACAACATTCTTCTTCATCGATCACTATAGGTACATGTCCCTCTGGACACTCCTCACAAATAGTGTTATTGCAGATTATATTACCTGAAATAACACATATTCTTAGCTCTATCAAGTATTTTATAGATTCAACATTAGGTAAAGTATAATAAAATGTCGACAAAATGAATCATTAACGAATAAATAGAAACTAACCTGCATCTACACACGTGAATGTTTTACTAACAGTAACCTGCATCTACACACGTGCATGTTTCACTAACCTGCATAGTGAGTGCATCTACACACGTGCATGTTTCACTAACCTGCATCTACACACGTGCATGTTTCACTAACCTGCATAGTGCAAGTGAGTACATCTACACACGTGCATGTTCACTAACCTGCATTTACACACGTGCATGTTTCACTAACCTGCATCTACACACGTGCATGTTCACTAACCTGCATCTACACACGTGCATGTTTCACTAACCCGCATCTACACACGTGCATGTTTTACTAACCTGCATCTACACACGTGCATGTTTCACTAACCTGCATCTACACACGTGCATGTTCACTAACCTGCATTTACACACGTGCATGTTTCACTAACCTGCATCTACACACGTGCATGTTCACTAACCTGCATCTACTGCACACGTGTATGTTTTACTAACCTGCATCTACACACGTGCATGTTTTACTAACCTGCATCTACACACGTGCATGTTTCACTAACCTGCATCTACATACGTGCATTTTTACTAACCTGCATCTACACACGTGCATGTTTCACTAACCTGCATCTACACACGTGCATGTTTCACTAACCTGCATCTACATACGTGCATTTTTACTAACCTGCATCTACACACGTGCATGTTTTACTAACCTGCATCTACACACGTGCATGTTTTACAAGTCTCCTGGTTATCCCACACATCACCAATCTGAGGAGAGTATATTGTTTGTTTGAAAACGAGGACTTACACTTATTGTTAATTTTACTTATTGTTTATTTTATTTATTGCTTATTCTATTTATTGTTTATTTTATTCCAAGGTAAATTCAAGATCAAATTTTTTTAATAATAACGAAAAATAGGACTGGAGGTTTTTGGTTTTATTATACGATAATCTCACGAGCTTTTAGTGCGACGAAATGATAATAAATTGGTAATATCCACCCTGACAGGGGAAAGTAAACTTACATCTCTTATTTCTCCTTCCCACGTGCAAACACAGTCTTTAGGTTCAATACACGCGTTATCAAAGAACACCTTACCAGGGGGGCAAAAACATCCTGCAGAAATACACGCGTTATCAAAGAACACCTTACTAGGGGGGCAAAAACATCCTGCAGAAATACACGCGTTATCAAAGAACACCTTACTAGGGGGGCAAAAACATCCTGCAGAAATACACGCGTTATCAAAGAATACCTTACTAGGGGGGCAAAAACATTCTGCAGAAATACACGCGTTATCAAAGAACACCTTACTAGGGGGACAAAAACATCCTGCAATAATACACGCGTTATCAAAGAATACCTTACTAGGGGGGCAAAAACATTCTGCAGAAATACACGCGTTATCAAAGAACACCTTACTAGGGGGGCAAAAACATCCTGCACAAAATTAAAGTGTTATCAAAGAACACCTTACTAGGGGGGCAAAAACATCCTGCAGAAATACACGCGTTATCAAAGAACACCTTACTAGGGGGGCAAAAACATCCTGCAGAAATACACGCGTTATCAAAGAACACCTTACTAGGGGGGGCAAAAACATCCTGCAGAAATACACGCGTTATCAAAGAACACCTTACTAGGGGGGCAAAAACATCCTGCAGAAATACACGCGTTATCAAAGAACACCTTACTAGGGGGGCAAAAACATCCTGCAGAAATACACGCGTTATCAAAGAATACCTTACTAGGGGGGCAAAAACATCCTGCACAAAATTAAAGTGTTATCAAAGAATACCTTACTAGGGGGGCAAAAACATCCTGCACAAAATTAAAGTGTTATCAAAGAACACCTTACTAGGGGGGCAAAAACATCCTGCAGAAATACACGCGTTATCAAAGAACACCTTACTAGGGGGGCAAAAACATCCTGCAGAAATACACGCGTTATCAAAGAACACCTTACTAGGGGGGCAAAAACATCCTGCAGAAATACACGCGTTATCAAAGAACACCTTACTAGGGGGGCAAAAACATCCTGCAGAAATACACGCGTTATCAAAGAACACCTTACTAGGGGGGCAAAAACATCCTGCAGAAATACACGCGTTATCAAAGAACACCTTACTAGGGGGGCAAAAACATCCTGCAGAAATACACGCGTTATCAAAGAATACCTTACTAGGGGGGCAAAAACATCCTGCACAAAATTAAAGTGTTATCAAAGAATACCTTACTAGGGGGGCAAAAACATCCTGCACAAAATTAAAGTGTTATCAAAGAACACCTTACTAGGGGGGCAAAAACATCCTGCAGAAATACACGCGTTATCAAAGAACACCTTACTAGGGGGGGCAAAAACATCCTGCAGAAATACACGCGTTATCAAAGAACACCTTACTAGGGGGGCAAAAACATCCTGCAGAAATACACGCGTTATCAAAGAACACCTTACTAGGGGGGCAAAAACATCCTGCAGAAATACACGCGTTATCAAAGAATACCTTACTAGGGGGCAAAAACATCCTGCACAAAATTAAAGTGTTATCAAAGAACACCTTACTAGGGGGGCAAAAACATCCTGCAGAAATACACGCGTTATCAAAGAACACCTTACTAGGGGGGCAAAAACATCCTGCAGAAATACACGCGTTATCAAAGAACACCTTACTAGGGGGGCAAAAACATCCTGCAGAAATACACGCGTTATCAAAGAACACCTTACTAGGGGGGCAAAAACATCCTGCAGAAATACACGCGTTATCAAAGAACACCTTACTAGGGGGGCAAAAACATCCTGCAGAAATACACGCGTTATCAAAGAACACCTTACTAGGGGGGCAAAAACATCCTGCAGAAATACACGCGTTATCAAAGAACACCTTACTAGGGGGGCAAAAACATCCTGCAGAAATACACGCGTTATCAAAGAACACCTTACTAGGGGGGCAAAAACATCCTGCAATAATACACGCGTTATCAAAGAACACCTTACTAGGGGGGCAAAAACATCCTGCACAAAATTAAAGTGTTATCAAAGAACACCTTACTAGGGGGGCAAAAACATCCTGCAGAAATACACGCGTTATCAAAGAACACCTTACTAGGGGGGCAAAAACATCCTGCAGAAATACACGCGTTATCAAAGAACACCTTACTAGGGGGGCAAAAACATCCTGCAGAAATACACGCGTTATCAAAGAACACCTTACTAGGGGGGCAAAAACATCCTGCAGAAATACACGCGTTATCAAAGAACACCTTACTAGGGGGGCAAAAACATCCTGCAGAAATACACGCGTTATCAAAGAACACCTTACTAGGGGGGCAAAAACATCCTGCAGAAATACACGCGTTATCAAAGAACACCTTACTAGGGGGGCAAAAACATCCTGCAGAAATACACGCGTTATCAAAGAACACCTTACTAGGGGGGCAAAAACATCCTGCAGAAATACACGCGTTATCAAAGAACACCTTACTAGGGGGGCAAAAACATCCTGCAGAAATACACGCGTTATCAAAGAACACCTTACTAGGGGGGCAAAAACATCCTGCAGAAATTAAAGTGTTATCAAAGAACACCTTACTAGAGGGGCAAAAACATCCTGCAGAAATACACGCGTTATCAAAGAACACCTTACTAGGGGGGCAAAAACATCCTGCAGAAATACACGCGTTATCAAAGAACACCTTACTAGGGGGGCAAAAACATCCTGCAGAAATACACGCGTTATCAAAGAACACCTTACTAGGGGGGCAAAAACATCCTGCAGAAATACACGCGTTATCAAAGAACACCTTACTAGGGGGGCAAAAACATCCTGCAGAAATACACGCGTTATCAAAGAACACCTTACTAGGGGGGCAAAAACATCCTGCAGAAATACACGCGTTATCAAAGAACACCTTACTAGGGGGGCAAAAACATCCTGCAGAAATACACGCGTTATCAAAGAACACCTTACTAGGGGGGCAAAAACATCCTGCAGAAATACACGCGTTATCAAAGAACACCTTACTAGGGGGGCAAAAACATCCTGCAGAAAATTAAAGTGTTATCAAAGAACACCTTACTAGAGGGGCAAAAACATCCTGCAGAAATACACGCGTTATCAAAGAACACCTTACTAGGGGGGCAAAAACATCCTGCAGAAATACACGCGTTATCAAAGAACACCTTACTAGGGGGGCAAAAACATCCTGCAGAAATACACGCGTTATCAAAGAACACCTTACTAGGGGGGCAAAAACATCCTGCAGAAATACACGCGTTATCAAAGAACACCTTACTAGGGGGGCAAAAACATCCTGCAATAATACACGCGTTATCAAAGAACACCTTACTAGGGGGGCAAAAACATCCTGCAGAAATAAACGCGTTATCAAAGAACACCTTACTAGGGGGGCAAAAACATCCTGCAATAATACACGCGTTATCAAAGAACACCTTACTAGGGGGGCAAAAACATCCTGCAGAAATACACGCGTTATCAAAGAACACCTTACTAGGGGGGCAAAAACATCCTGCAGAAAATTAAAGTGTTATCAAAGAACACCTTACTAGAGGGGCAAAAACATCCTGCAGAAATACACGCGTTATCAAAGAACACCTTACTAGGGGGGCAAAAACATCCTGCAGAAATACACGCGTTATCAAAGAACACCTTACTAGGGGGGCAAAAACATCCTGCAGAAATACACGCGTTATCAAAGAACACCTTACTAGGGGGGCAAAAACATCCTGCAGAAATACACGCGTTATCAAAGAACACCTTACTAGGGGGGCAAAAACATCTTGCAATAATACACGCGTTATCAAAGAACACCTTACTAGGGGGGCAAAAACATCCTGCAGAAAATTAAAGTGTTATCAAAGAACACCTTACTAGAGGGGCAAAAACATCCTGCAGAAATACACGCGTTATCAAAGAACACCTTACTAGGGGGGCAAAAACATCCTGCAGAAATACACGCGTGATCAAAGAACACCTTACTAGGGGGCAAAAACATCCTGCAATAATACACGCGTTATCAAAGAACACCTTACTAGGGGGGCAAAAACATCCTGCACAAAATTAAAGTGTTATCAAAGAACACCTTACTAGGGGGGCAAAAACATCCTGCAGAAATACACGCGTTATCAAAGAACACCTTACTAGGGGGGCAAAATCATCCTGCAGAAATACACGCGTTATCAAAGAACACCTTACTAGGGGGGCAAAAACATCCTGCAGAAATACACGCGTTATCAAAGAACACCTTACTAGGGGGCAAAAACATCCTGCAATAATACACGCGTTATCAAAGAACACCTTACTAGGGGGGCAAAAACATCCTGCACAAAATTAAAGTGTTATCAAAGAACACCTTACTAGGGGGGCAAAAACATCCTGCAGAAATACACGCGTTATCAAAGAACACCTTACTAGGGGGGCAAAAACATCCTGCAGAAATACACGCGTTATCAAAGAACACCTTACTAGGGGGCAAAAACATCCTGCAATAATACACGCGTTATCAAAGAACACCTTACTAGGGGGGCAAAAACATCCTGCACAAAATTAAAGTGTTATCAAAGAACACCTTACTAGGGGGGCAAAAACATCCTGCAGAAATACACGCGTTATCAAAGAACACCTTACTAGGGGGGCAAAAACATCCTGCAGAAATACACGCGTTATCAAAGAACACCTTACTAGGGGGGCAAAAACATCCTGCAGAAATAAACGCGTTATCAAAGAACACCTTACTAGGGGGGCAAAAACATCCTGCACAAAATTAAAGTGTTATCAAAGAACACCTTACTAGGGGGGCAAAAACATCCTGCAGAAATACACGCGTTATCAAAGAACACCTTACTAGGGGGGCAAAAACATCCTGCAGAAATACACGCGTTATCAAAGAACACCTTACTAGGGGGGCAAAAACATTCTGCAGAAATACACGCGTTATCAAAGAATACCTTACTAGGGGGGCAAAAACATCCTGCAGAAATAAACGCGTTATCAAAGAACACCTTACTAGAGGGGCAAAAACATCCTGCAGAAATACACGCGTTATCAAAGAACACCTTACTAGGGGGGCAAAAACATCCTGCAGAAAATTAAAGTGTTATCAAAGAACACCTTACTAGGGGGGCAAAAACATCCTGCAGAAATAAACGCGTTATCAAAGAACACCTTACTAGGGGGGCAAAAACATCCTGCAATAATACACGCGTTATCAAAGAACACCTTACTAGGGGGGCAAAAACATCCTGCAGAAATAAACGCGTTATCAAAGAACACCTTACTAGGGGGGCAAAAACATCTTGCAATAATACACGCGTTATCAAAGAACACCTTACTAGGGGGGCAAAAACATCCTGCAGAAAATTAAAGTGTTATCAAAGAACACCTTACTAGAGGGGCAAAAACATCCTGCAGAAATACACGCGTTATCAAAGAACACCTTACTAGGGGGGCAAAAACATCCTGCAGAAATACACGCGTTATCAAAGAACACCTTACTAGGGGGCAAAAACATCCTGCAATAATACACGCGTTATCAAAGAACACCTTACTAGGGGGGCAAAAACATCCTGCACAAAATTAAAGTGTTATCAAAGAACACCTTACTAGGGGGGCAAAAAACATCCTGCAGAAATACACGCGTTATCAAAGAACACCTTACTAGGGGGGCAAAAACATCCTGCAATAATACACGCGTTATCAAAGAACACCTTACTAGGGGGGCAAAAACATCCTGCACAAAATTAAAGTGTTATCAAAGAACACCTTACTAGGGGGGCAAAAACATCCTGCAGAAATACACGCGTTATCAAAGAACACCTTACTAGGGGGGCAAAAACATCCTGCAGAAATACACGCGTTATCAAAGAACACCTTACTAGGGGGGCAAAAACATCCTGCAGAAATACACGCGTTATCAAAGAACACCTTACTAGGGGGGCAAAAACATCCTGCAGAAATACACGCGTTATCAAAGAACACCTTACTAGGGGGGCAAAAACATCCTGCAGAAATACACGCGTTATCAAAGAACACCTTACTAGGGGGGCAAAAACATCCTGCAGAAATACACGCGTTATCAAAGAACACCTTACTAGGGGGGCAAAAACATCCTGCAGAAATACACGCGTTATCAAAGAACACCTTACTAGGGGGGCAAAAACATCCTGCAGAAATACACGCGTTATCAAAGAACACCTTACTAGGGGGGCAAAAACATCCTGCAGAAATACACGCGTTATCAAAGAACACCTTACTAGGGGGGCAAAAACATCCTGCAGAAAATTAAAGTGTTATCAAAGAACACCTTACTAGAGGGGCAAAAACATCCTGCAGAAATACACGCGTTATCAAAGAACACCTTACTAGGGGGGCAAAAACATCCTGCAGAAATACACGCGTTATCAAAGAACACCTTACTAGGGGGGCAAAAACATCCTGCAGAAATACACGCGTTATCAAAGAACACCTTACTAGGGGGGCAAAAACATCCTGCAGAAATACACGCGTTATCAAAGAACACCTTACTAGGGGGGCAAAAACATCCTGCAATAATACACGCGTTATCAAAGAACACCTTACTAGGGGGGCAAAAACATCCTGCAGAAATAAACGCGTTATCAAAGAACACCTTACTAGGGGGGCAAAAACATCCTGCAATAATACACGCGTTATCAAAGAACACCTTACTAGGGGGGCAAAAACATCCTGCAGAAATACACGCGTTATCAAAGAACACCTTACTAGGGGGGCAAAAACATCCTGCAGAAAATTAAAGTGTTATCAAAGAACACCTTACTAGAGGGGCAAAAACATCCTGCAGAAATACACGCGTTATCAAAGAACACCTTACTAGGGGGGCAAAAACATCCTGCAGAAATACACGCGTTATCAAAGAACACCTTACTAGGGGGGCAAAAACATCCTGCAGAAATACACGCGTTATCAAAGAACACCTTACTAGGGGGGCAAAAACATCCTGCAGAAATACACGCGTTATCAAAGAACACCTTACTAGGGGGGCAAAAACATCTTGCAATAATACACGCGTTATCAAAGAACACCTTACTAGGGGGGCAAAAACATCCTGCAGAAAATTAAAGTGTTATCAAAGAACACCTTACTAGAGGGGCAAAAACATCCTGCAGAAATACACGCGTTATCAAAGAACACCTTACTAGGGGGGCAAAAACATCCTGCAGAAATACACGCGTGATCAAAGAACACCTTACTAGGGGGCAAAAACATCCTGCAATAATACACGCGTTATCAAAGAACACCTTACTAGGGGGGCAAAAACATCCTGCACAAAATTAAAGTGTTATCAAAGAACACCTTACTAGGGGGGCAAAAACATCCTGCAGAAATACACGCGTTATCAAAGAACACCTTACTAGGGGGGCAAAATCATCCTGCAGAAATACACGCGTTATCAAAGAACACCTTACTAGGGGGGCAAAAACATCCTGCAGAAATACACGCGTTATCAAAGAACACCTTACTAGGGGGCAAAAACATCCTGCAATAATACACGCGTTATCAAAGAACACCTTACTAGGGGGGCAAAAACATCCTGCACAAAATTAAAGTGTTATCAAAGAACACCTTACTAGGGGGGCAAAAACATCCTGCAGAAATACACGCGTTATCAAAGAACACCTTACTAGGGGGGCAAAAACATCCTGCAGAAATACACGCGTTATCAAAGAACACCTTACTAGGGGGCAAAAACATCCTGCAATAATACACGCGTTATCAAAGAACACCTTACTAGGGGGGGCAAAAACATCCTGCACAAAATTAAAGTGTTATCAAAGAACACCTTACTAGGGGGGCAAAAACATCCTGCAGAAATACACGCGTTATCAAAGAACACCTTACTAGGGGGGCAAAAACATCCTGCAGAAATACACGCGTTATCAAAGAACACCTTACTAGGGGGGCAAAAACATCCTGCAGAAATAAACGCGTTATCAAAGAACACCTTACTAGGGGGGCAAAAACATCCTGCACAAAATTAAAGTGTTATCAAAGAACACCTTACTAGGGGGGCAAAAACATCCTGCAGAAATACACGCGTTATCAAAGAACACCTTACTAGGGGGGCAAAAACATCCTGCAGAAATACACGCGTTATCAAAGAACACCTTACTAGGGGGGCAAAAACATTCTGCAGAAATACACGCGTTATCAAAGAATACCTTACTAGGGGGGCAAAAACATCCTGCAGAAATAAACGCGTTATCAAAGAACACCTTACTAGAGGGGCAAAAACATCCTGCAGAAATACACGCGTTATCAAAGAACACCTTACTAGGGGGGCAAAAACATCCTGCAGAAAATTAAAGTGTTATCAAAGAACACCTTACTAGGGGGGCAAAAACATCCTGCAGAAATAAACGCGTTATCAAAGAACACCTTACTAGGGGGGCAAAAACATCCTGCAATAATACACGCGTTATCAAAGAACACCTTACTAGGGGGGCAAAAACATCCTGCAGAAATAAACGCGTTATCAAAGAACACCTTACTAGGGGGGGCAAAAACATCTTGCAATAATACACGCGTTATCAAAGAACACCTTACTAGGGGGGCAAAAACATCCTGCAGAAAATTAAAGTGTTATCAAAGAACACCTTACTAGAGGGGCAAAAACATCCTGCAGAAATACACGCGTTATCAAAGAACACCTTACTAGGGGGGCAAAAACATCCTGCAGAAATACACGCGTTATCAAAGAACACCTTACTAGGGGGCAAAAACATCCTGCAATAATACACGCGTTATCAAAGAACACCTTACTAGGGGGGCAAAAACATCCTGCACAAAATTAAAGTGTTATCAAAGAACACCTTACTAGGGGGGCAAAAACATCCTGCAGAAATACACGCGTTATCAAAGAACACCTTACTAGGGGGGCAAAAACATCCTGCAGAAATACACGCGTTATCAAAGAACACCTTACTAGGGGGGCAAAAACATCCTGCAGAAATACACGCGTTATCAAAGAACACCTTACTAGGGGGGCAAAAACATCCTGCAGAAATACACGCGTTATCAAAGAACACCTTACTAGGGGGGCAAAAACATCCTGCAGAAATACACGCGTTATCAAAGAACACCTTACTAGGGGGGGCAAAAACATCCTGCAGAAATACACGCGTTATCAAAGAACACCTTACTAGGGGGGCAAAAACATCCTGCAGAAATACACGCGTTATCAAAGAACACCTTACTAGGGGGGCAAAAACATCCTGCAGAAATACACGCGTTATCAAAGAACACCTTACTAGGGGGGCAAAAACATCCTGCAGAAATACACGCGTTATCAAAGAACACCTTACTAGGGGGGCAAAAACATCCTGCAATAATACACGCGTTATCAAAGAACACCTTACTAGGGGGGCAAAAACATCCTGCAGAAAATTAAAGTGTTATCAAAGAACACCTTACTAGGGGGGCAAAAACATCCTGCAGAAATACACGCGTTATCAAAGAACACCTTACTAGGGGGGCAAAAACATCCTGCAGAAATACACGCGTTATCAAAGAACACCTTACTAGAGGGGCAAAAACATCCTGCAGAAATACACGCGTTATCAAAGAACACCTTACTAGGGGGGCAAAAACATCCTGCAGAAATACACGCGTTATCAAAGAACACCTTACTAGGGGGGCAAAAACATCCTGCAGAAATACACGCGTTATCAAAGAACACCTTACTAGAGGGGCAAAAACATCCTGCAGAAATACACGCGTTATCAAAGAACACCTTACTAGAGGGGCAAAAACATCCTGCAGAAATACACGCGTTATCAAAGAACACCTTACTAGGGGGGCAAAAACATCCTGCAATAATACACGCGTTATCAAAGAACACCTTACTAGGGGGGCAAAAACATCCTGCAGAAATACACGCGTTATCAAAGAACACCTTACTAGGGGGGCAAAAACATCCTGCAGAAATACACGCGTTATCAAAGAACACCTTACTAGGGGGACAAAAACATCCTGCAGAAATACACGCGTTATCAAAGAACACCTTACTAGGGGGGCAAAAACATCCTGCAATAATACACGCGTTATCAAATAACACCTTACTAGGGGGGCAAAAACATCCTGCAGAAATACACGCGTTATCAAAGAACACCTTACTAGGGGGGCAAAAACATCCTGCAGAAATACACGCGTTATCAAAGAACACCTTACTAGGGGGGCAAAAACATCCTGCAATAATACACGCGTTATCAAAGAACACCTTACTAGGGGGGCAAAAACATCCTGCAGAAATACACGCGTTATCAAAGAACACCTTACTAGGGGGGCAAAAACATCCTGCAGAAATACACGCGTTATCAAAGAACACCTTACTAGGGGGGCAAAAACATCCTGCAGAAATACACGCGTTATCAAAGAACACCTTACTAGGGGGGCAAAAACATCCTGCAGAAATAAACGCGTTATCAAAGAACACCTTACTAGGGGGGCAAAAACATCCTGCAATAATACACGCGTTATCAAAGAATACCTTACTAGGGGGGCAAAAACATCCTGCAATAATACACGCGTTATCAAAGAACACCTTACTAGGGGGGCAAAAACATCCTGCAGAAATACACGCGTTATCAAAGAACACCTTACTAGGGGGGCAAAAACATCCTGCAGAAATACACGCGTTATCAAAGAACACCTTACTAGGGGGGCAAAAACATCCTGCAGAAATAAACGCGTTATCAAAGAACACCTTACTAGGGGGGCAAAAACATCCTGCAGAAAATTAAAGTGAATTTTAATACACTTTATATTTAAATACACTTTAAATACACTTGTTTTTTTTAAAAAGCTTGCCCGGGGCAAAAAAAGAGAAAAGTGAAATTGACATTGAAAGTTAAAGTGAAAGTGAAAGCGGACCAACCTTCCACACAAACACTTCTATCACAGTCAGGATCAGGGTCGGAGCATGTAGCTGCACATTCTGATCCGCAGTGGTTAAACTGGAAATCATTGTCACATGGCAGGGCTGAGGGAACATTACAGTAACGTTATTCAAATAAAATCAAATAATTGTTTATGATAATGATAGATTTTAACCACAAACTACTTTCGACTAAAATTTTGGCTAAATTGTAGACAACGTGATAAAAAATAAAAACAAGAAAATGTTGAAAATTTAACTCACGACAGAATTGAGCAGTTCTCCAGTTGACGCTGATGCCTCTCTCACTGCACTGGTCAGCATAAGAAGCCACAGTCGCACAGCCGCAGTGCCTGTCTCCCATACACATGCAGACATCTACCAGACATGCCTCATAGAAACCAGATCTATCCACAACAGAGTGACAAGAGGAGAACATCGTCTCTAAAGATGTGGTTAGTTTTATAAGGAGGAGAACATCGTCTCTAAAGATGTGGTTAGTTTTATAAGGAGGAGAACATCGTCTCTAAAGATGTGGTTAGTTTTATAAGGAGGAGAACATCGTCTCTAAAGATGTGGTTAGTTTTTTATTATATATATTATTATTATAATAGAGTAATATGTTTAATCGTGCTTTCGGTATATTGCACTTTAAGTTTAAAACACGATTTGGCACAAAAATTATCAAAATTAAAGCAACAAATTCCTTGCCAAATTATGGGGCTTTTTTGTAAAGATATAGTGCGCGCCTTTAGTAAATATAATATAATTAAAAACTAGCGAGACGCGTACTCGTAGTAAATATAATATAATTATATAATTATAAAGTTGTTACCGTTGAGTTTGGAGCAAACGTCACGTGCAATGTCCCATAGTTCAGGTTGGTCATCACACACGTGGGGAGGGGGAGGTGGGTCCGGACAAAACTGAAACGTTTATAAAGGAGCTGTCAAGGTTACTAGTGTACATACTAGTGTACACTATTAACCTCAGTATAGTGTATACCTCATACGTGCTATACACTAGTGTACACTACTAACCTCCTCGTCTTTTTCCTTCCAACTGTTCCCGAACTGATTAAGGTCGTCTGTGAGCGCTCCTTCTCTTGTCTGGTACTCGTCCTGCTTGTTATCGTTCCAGGTCCCACACAAACCCTGATATGTTCATATTACTACTGATATTCTTTACTGATATTACTACTGATATTACTACTGATATTACTACTGATATTACTACTGATATTACTACTGATAAATTATATTACTACTGATATTACTACTGATATTACTACTGATATTACTACTGATATTACTACTGATAACTGAGGTTAATACTTATAACTGATATTACTAAATACTAGTTATTAAGTGTTTTTAATATTTCTTTGTTTATTTTTGCTTACTTGAGTGGTGCCCTTGTATAGTCCCTCTAGTTCTATTTCTATTCTGTGATTACCGTCAAACTTCAGTGTCATGAGATCAGAACCTGCAATGTACTGCATTGTATGTGTGTAATGTATAGATATATCTATAATTACTTCTGAGCTTAGTTAACTAAGTCTTAGTGAAATTTGGCTCAACTGAGATTAAAAATATTTTATAAACATAAAAAAGAAAAGAAAGAAAATACGAGTATAATCGATCAAAACAATTGCCAAATCCTTTTAAATTATTTTCAACTTACTAACTAGTAGTTTCTTACCCTCCTTGTGTATTTTGAAGTAAGTGTGAGCGCCAATCTTTTTAACATCGACAGTGTATCCGTCCGGGAATACTTTCCGGTAAGGAACTACTTTTTGTATTTCATTTATCTGCAGCAGAACAAAATGTTACAGAAGGTAATCTGAATAATTGTTGACGATTAAAAATTAAGTTTGGTTTGAACTGGTATTAACTCCATGGTTAATTATGATAGTGGTTACTAGTGGTAACTTGTGGTAACTAGTGGTAACTAGTGGTTACTAGTGGTAACTAGTGGTTACTAGTGGTTACTAGTGGTAACTAGTGGTTACTAGTGGTAACTAGGTGTTAACTTACGGAGAAGAGATGTCCCTTTTTAATGCTGTACTCGCTGTCTTTAAACCAGATCATCACTTCTTTAGTCCATGTGACTGCAGCGTTGCCATGCCGTACCTCGTTACCATGGTGAACTTCAAAATCAGCTGTTTTTACCAACACATACTTGCATACACCCTGCACGATATAAGTTCAGCTCGCATTACATTCATCTTTTACCAATCAGATGATTTGGTTCAAATCAGAATCACTTTAACATGTCAAAAGTATGTGCAAATATTTAGAATTACTCGAAACACTCTGAACACTTTGCAGTTTGCTTTTATTAGCTGTATTATACTGTATATTACTATATATAATATATATATATATATATATATATATATATATATCCACCAGCGGGCTATATTTGCGCTGCATTGCAGGCCCGCTAGTTAAAAGGCCTGATATAGTGATATTTGTCAGCCCGCTGATATAGCCCGCATGAAATTTGACAGGATAAGAGGTTCACTTTATTTTTGTGTCCGGTAAGACTGATTATATAACTCGCGAGCAGATGACATGAAACCTGAACAGTATTAGGGTCTGCCCACACTACGCCTCTATTCCCCGAATGTCTGCCCACACTACGCCATGTTTTGACGGGCCACATGGCGTGGGTCAAAAAAACCGGATTCACACAACGAGGCGCGTAGTGGGAGTAGAGCTCCCGCCAGTTGGTGTGGAAACTGATCTCGGGGAATTCTGGCACGGATTTTAAAAATCCGTGCTTCTATTCCCCGAGAGTTTCCACGCCAAGGCGTAGTGTGGGCATACATTCGGGGAATAGAGGCGTAGTGTGGGCAGACCCTTATTGATCCACACTACACTTTAATAATTCCCACGGCAATATACTTATAGTAATACAAAGAATGTATCAGCTCTGACTCAGAGCTCAGCCCCTATCCCCTATTATATCATCCAGTCGGCGCATAATTGGCTCATATTGAACACGCGACATACTAGTGTTACTATGGTTACAAAATTCGTGGCGACTTGAAGTCTGCGTCTCTAATCTCTATTACATTGTATTAGTATTATTAATTGTTTTGTGTTCACCATTTCTATATAAAATTTTCACTATTTCAGTTGATAAACCTTGAAATTTTTGACGTGTAATTGTTTTGTGTTCCCGAACTGAAAGATATTTTACCCTGTTAAAAAAAAACTGCCATTAAGATTTATATGTTTTGAATTTGATCTTTAACTTTCATATTCAATGTCTATGATCAGACTGTGATCTCGAGCTCTCTGGGTTACTCCTTTTGATGGTATAAACTGTAAGTTGAATTAGTTTTTTATATTTAGGCCGTGCTTGTACTTGAAAATATATACCGAATAGAAACTTGCCCTGTTTTGACACCGCCAGTGGAATGATGTTTTTGCGAATTTTACGTTTTACTCTCACGTTTTCTTCGTTTCAAACTCCTGGTAACTTTAGAAATTTAGTCGTATATGCTTACAGTTGACAAACTCACATTCATGTCGCATGAGTCTCATGCGCGCGGCAAGTGCCTATTATCTTGATCCTTTACATTATATCTTGATCCTTTACATTAAAATAATTATGTAATGATTATATCTTGATCCTTAACATTAAAATATGTACATGCAGTGGCGTAACGTTGCCTGCTGGCGCCCCCGCCGAAAAAGAGCCCCCCTGTTGGCGCCCCCTCGGCCCTCCCCTTTTGGTGCCCCTCCCTAAAATTGGACAAATTATGTGATTTTAGAGGATATATTTATAGATATATACGCCGGTAAAATCTCTAAAAAAGTGTGTATCTAGAGCAAAACGCGCAGTTTTGCTAGTACTTTAGTTACTAGCAAATTAAGTTTTTTTTTACAATTAAGTTTTCGAAATTGTCCCACATTCAAAAGACCATTTGGCGCCCCCGGGCTCAACGGGCCCTCCAAGGCTGCGTTGATATATATATATATATATATATATATGTACAATGAAAACAACGATTCTACAAACTCAGAGTTTCATGCAAATGCAATCGTCAGTGTTAGAATAACTTACTAAATTAATAATAAATTAATAAATCCATGTTTTCCTTACAAGCTCCTTCATAAAATTAACTTAACTAAACTAAATCAAAAACAAAATCAAACGAAACGAAACGAAAATGAAATACAAGAACAAAAACTAAAATTAAAATAAAATATTCCTAAAAGCATTTCTTCAGCATAAACTTGTTGGTGTGCCTACATTTACTTATGAGTTCCCTCCTCCTATTTAATAGATTGCCATCTTTATTTAAAATAATATAAAGTTTTTCAGTAAGGCAGAGATGACAATCTTTCGTACCCCCCTTGTACGGATGAGCATGTTTGATTATTTTCCAAGATATTTTATATGGTGTTTGGAAAATAATCAAACATGCTCATCCGTACAAGGGGGGTACGAAAGATTGTCATCTCTGCCTTACTGAAAAACTTTATATTATTTTAAATAAAGATGGCAATCTATTAAATAGGAGGAGGGAACTCATAAGTAAATGTAGGCACACCAACAAGTTTATGCTGAAGAAATGCTTTTAGGAATATTTTATTTTAATTTTAGTTTTTGTTCTTGTATTTCATTTTCGTTTCGTTTCGTTTGATTTTGTTTTTGATTTAGTTTAGTTAAGTTAATTTTATGAAGGAGCTTGTAAGGAAAACATGGATTTATTAATTTAGTAAGTTATTCTAACACTGACGATTGCATTTGCATGAAACTCTGAGTTTGTAGAATCGTTGTTTTCATTGTATAATGCTCCCCTCCCGGGTAGAGCACTCTTGAAACTGGATTTCTCCAAAAGAAACATCATATATATATATGTATGTATATATATGTATAAGCTGACCTGGAAGTGGTGCCATATTTTATCAAATGTGAAGTAGTGCGGATCTCCGGTAATAACACAAGTAGCGGGTTTGGGAATGCACTTCTTGCAACATTCCTTATCGTAGCTGGCTACCTGGCCTGCAGCACACACTACATCTGCCTGCTCATCGCACTTACAATCCAACTGAAGGGGAGATATTAGTTACATTACCTTATAGGGTATTGTCGCTTTAGTTACATTAAAAGGTATTGTTGCTATAGTTACATCACCATATAAGGTATTGTCGCTATAGTTACATTACCATGATAAGGTATTGTTACTATAGTTACATTACCATATAAGGTATTGTTGCTATAGTTACATTGCCATATAAGGTATTGTTGCTATAGTTACATTACCATGATAAGGTATTGTTACTAAAGTTACATTACCATATAAGGTATTGTCGCTATAGTTAAATTACCATATAAGGTATTGTCGCTATATAAGTTACATTACCATATAAGGTATTGTCGCTATAGATAAATTACCATATAAGGTATTGTCGCTATAGTTACATTACCATATAAGGTATTGTTGCTATAGTTAAATTACCATATAAGGCATTGTTGCTATAGTTACATTGCCATATAAGGTATTGTCGCTATAGTTACATTACCATATAAGTTATTGTTGCTATAGTTACATTACCATATAAGGTATTTTGCACACTACATCTAGCTGCTGATGGGTGTGAGATTGGTAAACATGCCATTATTTAACTGTTTTAATGTTTTTAACCAGACACTGCAGAGTTTTCGCGTGTTCCATACCCTTATATGGGCATCACGTGGTACATACCTGACCAAACTTCATACAGCGACACGTCTCACACTTCTTAGTGCGAATAGTTTCCTCCCACTCCAGCTCAACAGCTCCTCCCCCCTCCACCTCAATATGACACTGTACAGCCTGACAAACCATGGTATTCTTGAACCCAACTGTGTTTCCTTTGTAGTACTTTCCGTTCCTTTAATTTTATTTATTATTTTATCAAATATAACTTATAATAAAAAGAGTAAATTTTAATTATTTTAAATATAACCAATAGCAAATTATTAATCATTATATTCAATAAAATAGTTTTTGAATATTTTTAATGAGATACTTTACAAATTTGACATCAATAGGGGGTCATTCAAATATTACGTAATCAGTCGAGGGGGGAGGGGGGTTCCAAATGATTACGCTAGTGTAATTTTGACACAATAGCTATGTGTAAAAATAATCACGGAGGGGGGTCAAAAATTGGCCAAAAAGTGATTACTTAATGTATGTGAACGACCCTTAAGTGATCAGTAAGAAGAGTTTATAGTCTATACATTGTTATATTTGATATATCTCGTAACGTAATGAAATGAGTTTATGTATTATCATATCAAATAAAACTACCAGAATAGTATCACGTGGTAAGAGCTGCTGGACTGCCCTTATATGGGCATCACGTAGCCCCCTCACCTGGTAAGAGCCGCTGCACTGTTTCTTCCTGGAAATCTAGAGGTGAACTGCTTAACTAACAATCCGTCAGCTTTTATCTGCGGGATCAGTCGTGTGAGTGGCAAACTCCCTCCCTCCCCTCCCCTCCCCTCCCTCACCCCTCACCTCTCCCTTTCCCTCACACATCCCCTCACCCATCCCCTCACCCCTCCCCTCCCTCTCCCTCTCCCTCTCCCTCTCCCTCTCCCTCTCCCTCTCCCTCTCCCTCTCCCTCTCCCTCTCCCTCTCCCTCTCCCTCTCCCTCTCCCTCTCCCTCTCCCTCTCCCTCTCCCTCTCCCTCTCCCTCTCCCCCATCCCTCCCCCCTCTTACCCCTCCCTCACACACCCCCTCTCCCTCTCCCTCTCCCTCCCCCTCACCCCTCCCCTTCCTCCCCCCTCTTCCCCTCCCTCTTCCTTCCCTCACCCTCCCTCTCCCTCCCTCTCCCTCTCCCTCTCCCCCTCCCTCACCCTCCCCTTACCCTTCCCTCTCCCTCCCCCTCACCCCTCCGCTTCCTCCCCCTCTTCCCCTCCCTCTTCCTTCCCTCACCCTCCCTCTCCCTCCCTCTCCCTCTTCCCCGCACCCCTCCCTCACCCTCCCCTTACCCCTCCCTCTTCCTTCCCTCACCCTCCCACTCCCTCCCCTCCCTCCCCCTCTTCACCTCCCTCTTCCTTCCCTCACCCTCCCCTTACCCCTCCCTCTCCTTCTCCCTCTCCCCCGCACCCCTCCCTCACCCTCCCCTTACCCTCCCCTTACCCCTCCCTCTCCCTCTCCCTCTCCCTCTTCCTTCCCTCACCCTCCCCTTACCTCTCCCTCTCCCTCTCCCTCTCCCTCTCCCTCTCCCTCTCCCTCTCCCTCTCCCTCTCCCTCTCCCTCTCCCTCTCCCTCTCCCTCTTCCTTCCCTCACCCTCCCCTTACCTCTCCCTCTCCCTCTCCCTCTCCCTCTCCCTCTCCCTCTCCCTCTCCCTCTCCCTCTCCCTCTCCCTCTCCCTCTCCCTCTCCCTCTCCCTCTCCCTCTCCCTCTCCCCTCCCTCCTCTCCCTCTCCCTCTCCCTCTCCCTCTCCCTCTCCCTCTCCCTCTCCCTCTCCCTCTCCCTCTCCCTCTCCCTCTCCCTCTCCCTCTCCCTCTCCCTCTCCCTCTCCCCTCCCTCCCCTCCCTCCCCCTCTTCACCTCCCTCTTCCTTCCCTCACCCTCCCCTTACCCCTCCCTCTCCTTCTCCCTCTCCCCCGCACCCCTCCCTCACCCTCCCCTTACCCTCCCCTTACCCCTCCCTCTCCCTCTCCCTCTCCCTCTTCCTTCCCTCACCCTCCCCTTACCTCTCCCTCTCCCTCTCCCTCTCCCTCTCCCTCTCCCTCTCCCTCTCCCTCTCCCTCTCCCTCTCCCTCTCCCTCTCCCTCTCCCTCTCCCCTCCCTCCTCTCCCTCTCCCTCTCCCTCTCCCTCTCCCTCTCCCTCTCCCCTCCCTCCTCTCCCTCTCCCTCTCCCTCTCCCTCTCCATCACCCCTCCTCTCCCTTACTCCACCTCCCTCTCCCTCTCCCTCACTTCACCTCCCTCTTCCTTCCCTCACCCTCCCCTTACCTCTCCCTCTCCCTCTCCCTCTCCCTCTCCCTCTCCCTCTCCCTCTCCCTCTCCCTCTTCCTCACCCCTCCCCCGCACCTCTCCCCTCCCTCCTCTCCCTCACCCCTCCTCTCCCTCACTCCACCTCCCTCACCTGAATATTGTGCCCTTTGACTATGACGTGTATGATAAGATCGTCCTGTCCATTAATAGAGATATCTGTACAGGAGCCAGTAGATGTGACCTGCACTGTCGCTCCGTCCTTGTAGCCAGTAGAGTAACAGTGCCGGGGTGTGTTCACTCTGGGGAGAAGTATTGTTAACCTGGTTACCTGGTTATTTGGTTACCTGGTTACCTGGTAACCTGGTAACCTGGTAACCTGATAACCTGGTAACTTGGTAACTTGGTCCATAAGGAAGGGGGATCCTCTACTATTATATTGTAAAGTCTGTTCAGCATAACACTACCTCCTCTAACCTGAAGTAGATGAAGTCGTAGTGGTTCTCATCCCTGATATTGAAGGCTACGCCCACGTGTCCTCTATTATTGCTGTTCATGAATCCTGCCAAACTCTGTAATATGTGGTCATTAAAGCTTTAAATATGTTTAAACTGTCTATATTTAAAGAGAGGTAGTACTACCGAAAGTAGCAGTACTTCTAACCCATGACTTTTTTGGCAGGTTTTTTAACAGTTAAAACCAGTCTCATTATGAATCAAGGATAAAACATTTCCTTGTGTTTAGGAAACCGAACCTCAAGTGTCATCTTGAAGATGTAAGTGCTAGTCTCTGGCAGCTCCTTTCCTCTAGAAAGAGTAGAATTGTAAGCAGCTGTACAAAACTCTGGGAGACGCTCTGATCCGCTCGTTATTGTTTTGTAGGTACCCCACGTACTTACTGCCTTATTGCTACAGTCGTGGATCTGAGGTTATCACTTGTTGTTACTTTGCTAACCTGGTAAACGGGGGGCAACACACTTGTTTGTGCTTTTGTTTACTCTTCGGGGAGAACGAAGCATGAAATTACAATGTAACCTAGTAACCTAGTAACCTAGTAACCTAGTAACCTAGTAACCTAGTAACCAAGTAACCTAGTAACCAAGTAACCTAGTAACCAAGTAACCAAGTAACCTAGTAACCAAGTAACCTAGTTACCTAGTAACCTAGTAATCTAGTAACCTAGTAACCTAGTAACCTAGTAACCTAGTAATCTAGTAACCTAGTAACCTAGTAATCTAGTAATCTAGTAACCTAGTAACCTAGTAACCTTGTAACCTAGTAACCTAGTAACCTAGTAATCTAGTAACCTAGTAACCTAGTAATCTAGTAACCTAGTAACCTAGTAACCTAGTAACCTAGTAACCTAGTAACCTTGTAACCTAGTAACCTAGTAACCTAGTAACCTAGTAACCTAGTAACCTTGTAACCTAGTAATCTAGTGACCTAGTAACCTAGTAACCTAGTAATCTAGTAACCTAGTAATCTAGTAATCTAGTAACCTAGTAACCTAGTAACCTTGTAACCTTGTAACCTAGTAATCTAGTAACCTGGTAATCTAGTAACCTATACTCACGTTCCAGTAGCGCAGGTTCTCGAAACAGGAGAACTCCTCCGGTACTAGCACTTCCACCCTAGTCCTCTTACAAATGTAGCCGTGTTGCGGTCCGAAGGGGTGATCCATTCTGGGAGGTCCTGAGTCGTACCAAGCCCCGTTATCTTTTACAATGGTGTAATCCTCGTTCTTGTAATTGTTAGGCTGCCCCTGTAGTTGTGGGTTTATGTTTACTTTATATTATATATATATATTATACTTTATATTAATAATACTGTTAATATACAGGGGGCCATAAGTCAGTGTGCAAACTTTGTTGTTACTGTCTGGTGAAAACTTAGTTAGACTGTGGTTCTGGAGTCCATCAAGTAATGCGTGGTTGTTAACCTGGTAACCTGGTAACCTGGTAACCTGGTAACCTGGTAACCCGGTAACCTGGTAACCTGGATACGGGCAATTCTGTTCATCTTATCGACTTATAATACTGTTAATATACAGGGGGCCATAAGTCAGTGTGCAAACTTTGTTGTTACTGTCTGGTGAAAACTTAGTTAGACTGTGGTTCTGGAGTCCATCAAGTAATGCGTGGTTGTTAACCTGGTAACCTGGTAACCTGGTAACCTGGTAACCTGGTAACCCGGTAACCTGGTAACCTGGATACGGGCAATTCTGTTCATCTTATCGACTTATAATACTGTTAATATACAGGGGGCCATAAGTCAGTGTGCAAACTTTGTTGTTACTGTCTGGTGAAAACTTAGTTAGACTGTGGTTCTGGAGTCCATCAAGTAATGCGTGGTTGTTAACCTGGTAACCTGGTAACCCGGTAACCTGGTAACCTGGATACGGGCAATTCTGTTCATCTTATCGACTTATTAGTTAGTAAGCACATAGATAGAGGTTTAACTCACAGTGAATGTGTAGTTTAGGCTTACCTTTAATTATATAAAGTTGGTATCATTCAAAAATATTACCCTTGTAATTACTAATTAATTACCCTTGCGTAAGAGCTGAAGTTTACTTCTGTACCATCCAAGTTTTTGTAACTTCCTTCACGATCTTTATCAGTTACTCCTATCCAAGCATACCTTGACCTGATGTGATCCTGGAGGTAGTTTATGTAAGCTGGGTAATTTGGGGGGGGGGGGGGGCACTGAGCTGGGTAATTTGGGGGGGGGGGGGGCACTGAGCTGGGCAATTTGGGGGGGGCACTGAGCTGGGTAATTTTGGGGGGGAGGGGGGCACTGAGCTGGGTAATTTGGGGGGGGGGGCACTGAGCTGGGTAATTTGGGGGGGGGGGGCACTGAGCTGGGTAATTTGGGGGGGGGGCACTGAGCTGGGTAATTTGGGGGGGGGGGCACTGAGCTGGGTAATTGGGGGGGGGGGGGCACTGAGCTGGGTAATTTGGGGGGGGCACTGAGCTGGGTAATTGGGGGGGGGGGGTACTGAGCTGGGTAATTTGGGGTAGGGGGGGCACTGAGCTGGGTAATTTGGGGGGGGGGGGCACTGAGCTGAGTATTTGGGGGGGAGGGGCACTGAGCTGGGTAATTTGGGGGGGGGGCACTGAGCTGGGTAATTTGGGGGGGGGAGCACTGAGCTGGGTAATTGGGGGGGCACTGAGCTGGGTAATTGGGGGGGGGGGCACTGAGCTGGGTAATTTGGGGGGGGGGCACTGTAGAGCTTGGTAATTAAAATAAAAGGGTTTTCATCGAAATCACTTTTGCATGTGGTATCAGTACATTACCTTGATAGCAATGTTTTCATGTACACTGTGTATAGAGGCCAGGTCCCCGCCCCACATTTTACAAGCCTCCTCTGCTTCGTATACACCAACGTGGTGTGCCACACTCATGTACTCATCTGTAAATGATACAAATTATCACGGGGGGGGGGGATCATACACTTAGTACTGTACGTGACGTTGGGGTGGTGGTCATATTTTCTTCCAAAACACAGTTAGAGCTTTTGTACTAAGTGGTGGGTCTGCAGGCACGTAGCCAGGGGGGCTACGGAAAAAATTGAACCCCAGAAAAAAATAAGCCCCCTATTCCCCATGGTCATGATTGCAAAACCTGGTTATTCTTAATCGCTAAATTTTTATTTCTTAAAATTTTTCCGGGGGGCTGCTCTTATCTCCCCTAGCCCCCCGCCCAGGGCCTCGCCCCCCAGTGAGTATAATTTTCCCATTTCCCAATGTTTAATGAGCTGTTTAAAGCAATTTATGGGTTGGTATCTTATTTTATATACCAAAACACAGTTAGTACCGTGATTTCTCAACAGTTAGTACCGCAAAGTACTAATTAATATTTCCCGTATTCGAAGATGACCTCCTCTTACTTACATTTCCCGTATTCGAAGATGACCCCTTCACTCCTCCCATCTTTAAGGTCCGGCATTTCATCTTCTCCCAAATCTTTATCTTTATCACCTGTACAGAACTCTTTATATTACCGACAAGAGAAACTATCATATATATATAATATATATATATACTACAAGAGAAACGCTATTGTCGGACGCGAGGAGAGTGAGGACTCCTCAACTACATTAAACATATTCCTTCTGTAACGTCCTCAATAAATGTAAAATATTTGTTGAGTTGTAATTAGTTTAAAACTATCACACTTATCATTGCTCCTTTTTATCTATTTTTAATACAATGAGATGACCCTTGATAGCGATCATTATAGCAGATAATTGAAGCGTTCTATAAAAAACATAAACCGTTTCTTTTAACCTTGAGAATATTTTCTCCCTCGATCTCTTTTCTTCTTTCTTCCATCAGTTAGCGTCACTCTGAGCAGTGTACTTGCGTTAGTTTATCTTCTTAAATGGTAGAATGACCTTATATGGTAGTGTAACTATGGTGATATTACTTTATATAATGGTAGTGTAATTACTATGGTGATATTACTTTATATAATGGTAGTGTAATTACTATGGTGATATTACCTTATATGGTAGTGTAACTATGGTGTTATTACTTTATATAATGGTAGTGTAACTATGGTGATATTACTTTATATTATGGTAGTGTAACTATGGTGATATTACTTTATATTATGGTAGTGTTACTATGGTGATATTACTTTACATTATGGTAGTGTAACTATGGTGATATTACTTTATATTATGGTAGTGTAACTATGGTGATATTACTTTATATTATGGTAGTGTAACTATGGTGATATTACTTTATATTATGGTAGTGTTACTATGGTGATATTACTTTACATTATGGTAGTGTAACTATGGTGATATTACTTTATATCGTAGTATCGATAAAAAACTGACTCAAAGTATCAAATAATACTATTAGCTTCCTCCCTGTGACCACGGGTTTTCTACTTACTTTATATCATATATATATATTTAGTTATATGGTACAGTAAAACTCCGATTTACCGTACCTCATCTCACAAAATGTTTGAAAATACCTACATAACATTTTCAGCTACTTATCTATATTATATTTTAAACTTGGCGAAATCTCCCGGTAACGGTATAAAAACACTGTAAATTGACCAAAAAGTGACCCTCCGTTGAACTTGAAGACAAATTCAGCTCGCAAATGGAGTTATAAACTCGAGATTTTTAGTAAGGTTGCAGAAAAAGAAAATGCAAAGGGCATAGCATTCTTAGAATTTTGATTTAGGCTTTAGATTTTTTATAAATAACGTCAGAAGTGAGGGAAAATAAACGTTAGAATAATGGTGTTATTTCAGCGAAGCTTAGCAAACCTCAAAAGATTGCTCGTGCATGCAAGCAATTATCATCAACTAGTAAGAATACGTGAAGTTTCCAATCAATAAGCCCGAAAAAAATTGAATTTAGACCCTGTTAAATTTTGTCCGGAATACGTCTAAAATTTGTACGAAATACGCGCGCAGATCAAAATGTATTGTAAAAAATCGTTCTTACTCCACAGTGGAAATCGAAATACGCGAATTTTCGGCGACAAATACGTTTGCGTATGCATACGTATGCTTGAAACGCTACGTATTTAACAGCATTGTTATTAGGAAAGAAATCATAAATCCAATTTTTTAAAGCCGGGATAGTCTTCAGATGTATTGCCTAAAAACATTTTATAAACTTTTAATTTGATTACTCTCATCTTTTCATAACAACTTTTGTTTTTAAAAGTAGAAAAAGGGAAAACATTCTGAAATTAAAATCATCGGCAGCATTTTAAGTAAGTATTCGATTTCTAGACCGACCTTAAATTATCAATGCTATATTTATTTTGATTCCCATCACTGTTTACCACAATCCCCACTAATAAGCAATATTTATACTAATCTATATTGGTAAAAGGGTAATGTAACCATGGTAATGTAACTATGGTAATGTAACCATGGTAATGTAACCATGGTAATGTAACCATGGTAATGTAACCATGGTAATGTATTATGTAACCATGGTAATGTAACCATGGTAATGTAACCATGGTAATGTATTATGTAACCATGGTAATGTAACCATGGTATAGTGACCATGGTAATGTAACCATGGTAAAGTGACCATGGTAATGTAACCATGGTAAAGTGACCATGGTAATGTAACCATGGTAAAGTGACCATGGTAATGTAACCATGGTAATGTATTATGTAACCATGGTAATGTAACCATGGTAAAGTGACCATGGTAATGTAACCATGGTAATGTAACCATGGTAAAGTGACCATGGTAATGTAACCATGGTAATGTAACCATGGTAAAGTAACCATGGTAATGTATTATGTAACCATGGTAATGTAACCATGGTAATGTAATCATGGTAAAGTAACCATGGTAAGGTAACCATAGTAAAGTAACCATGGTAAAGTGACCATGGTAAAGTAACCATGGTAAAGTAACCATGGTAAAGTAACCATGGTAAAGTAACCATGGTAAAGTAACCATGGTAAAGTAACCATGGTAAAGTAACCATGGTAAAGTAACCATGGTAAAGTAACCATGGTAAAGTAACCATGGTAAAGTAATGGTAAAGTAACCATGGTAAAGTAACCATGGTAATGTAATGAGTATTATCTATTTGACAACTTACACCAACAATACTAGCAATAGAAGCCTCATCTTTATCTGCTGCTGTGAAGAGATAAAAACGCGAGAACCTTGAAACAACTGACTAACAACTAACTTGTAGCAGTTTTAGTAATCTCTGGATAAAAGTAAACCAATCACACCACTTCGCGGCGATTCAGTCAGCCTATGTAGCACGTGAGCAAATATCCATAGCACGTGAGAAAATCTCTTTAATCTTATTTGTAGGATTTAGGCAGGTATGATCTGATGTTACAGCACAGAATTGCAGAAGCTCGGTACGAGAAGAGGGAGTGATTTCCATTGATTCTGACAGTAAGAGGGTGATAATCTCCTTATATGGGAATCACGTGACAGTAAGAGGGTGGGGTCCCTCTCAGAGTGCGGCGAGTTCCTCTTCAAGTAACCGCTCAAGTCAGCTACCTATAAAGCTATAAACTATAACCTGTGATTTCTGTAAATTCTGTCAGCTCGAGATGAGTAGATTATCTGGATCAGTGATTACAGAGAGGGGAGGGGCTGATTACTGGATTATTGTAACAATTACCAGCCCCCTCCCCACTAACTATTGTCTAATTGTGGTGGATGGTTCTTGACATATTGTTTCTATTATTGAACCTGTTACTAACACGTACTGTTGGAAGTTCAGAACAAACACTTCCATTTAACGGTTCAGTGTGAATTACAAAGATTACAAAGAGTTCAATGTCTCGAGGGAGGGGAGGGGGTTAGGGAGTGTTAGGGCTCCCCTAGACCACGTTTAATTTGTTTGATCCGTTTATATTTGATTATAAACTTTTGAGATTAATTAAATTTTATAAATTGTTCTAGACTGAGAGTTGAAAGCAATTAAAACACGTTTATTTCAAAATGCAAAGAATGAAAACCACTGATACAGATTAATCAAACTAATATCGCAGCCCACCGCACAACCACTTTAAGTGTAAACAATCTCCTTATAACGGCATCACGTCATTTTATAATAAAACCACTAATATCGCCACAGTTACACTACCACATTAAGTAATATCGCCATAGTTACACTACCATATAAGGTAGTGTCAAGAATTTACAATAAATCCTCACTTTCACAAACTCTCTCTCCACACACTATAAAATAGTTATATCACTTTTCTGTCCACTTCTCCGACAGATAAACTTTGGCTATCTTCCATTTCCTCCTCCTCTTCTTCTCTCAGATTCATTGTCTTGTCCACGTTATCAAAACTAAAACTTTGCTCTTCTGATAGCTCCACTCCCCAGCCTGGGATTTTGTTGTAAATTTACCATATACGGTAGTATTACCATGGCAACACTAATTTATACGGTAACATTACCATGGCAACACTAATTTATACGGTAACATTACCATGGCAACACTAATTTATACGGTAGTTTTACCATGGCAACACTAATTTATACGGTAGTATTACCATGGCAACACTAATTTATACGGTAGTATTACCATGGCAACACTAATTTATACGGTAGTATTACCATGGCAACACTAATTTATACGGTAGTATTACCATGGCAACACTAATTTATACGGTAGTATTACCATGGCAACACTAATTTATACGGTAGTATTACCATGGCAACACTAATTTATACGGTAGTATTACCATGGCAACACTAATTTATACGGTAGTATTACCATGGCAACACTAATTTATACGGTAGTATTACCATGGCAACACTAATTTATACGGTAGTATTACCATGGCAACACTAATTTATACGGTAGTATTACCATGGCAACACTAATTTATACGGTAGTATTAACATGGCAACACTAATTTATACGGTAGTATTACCATGGCAACACTAATGTATACGGTAGTATTACCATGACAACACTAATTTATACGGTAGTATTACCATGGCAACACTAATTTATACGGTAGTATTACCATGACAACACTAATTTATGCGGTAGTATTACCATGGCAACACTAATTTATACGGTAGTATTACCATGCCAACACTAATTTATGCGGTAGTATTACCATGGCAACACTAATTTATACGGTAGTATTACCATGACAACACTAATTTATACGGTAGTATTACCATGGCAACACTAATTTATACGGTAGTATTACCATGACAACACTAATTTATACGGTAGTATTACCATGGCAACACTAATTTATACGGTAGTATTACCATGGCAACACTAATTTATACGGTAACATTACCAAAGAAACACTACCTTTTACGGTAACATTACCATAGCAACACTACCTTATAGGGTAAAATTACCATAGCAACACTACCTTATAGGGTAAAATTACCATAGCAACACTACCTTATACGGTAACAAGGTTATACCACCATAGTATGTATATTGTACAATTTTTGACCTATTGCATCACCTATCACCTTGGTAACGATACCATATAAGGTAAATATTACACCTACCGATGGTTTGCTCAGCCTCCTGTTCCAGGGTTCTAGCTGCCACTAAATTCAGCAGACAGAGAGATAACACAAGTTTGATAGACCCCATCTGTAGGGGGGCTCTGTCTCCTAGCTATCACTTAGTGAGGGAGGGGCTGGTTAGTGAGGGGAGGGGCTGGTTAGTGAGGGGAGGGGCTGGTTAGTGAGGGGAGGGACTGGTTAGTGAGGGGAGGGGCTGGTTAGTGAGGGGAGGCTGGTTAGTGAGGGGAGGGGCTGGTTAGTGAGGGGAGGGGCTGGTTAGTGAGGGGAGGGACTGGTTAGTGAGGGGAGGCTGGTTAGTGAGGAGAGGGGCTGGTTAGTGAGGGGAGGGGCTGGTTAGTGAGGGGAGGGGCTGGTTAGTGAGGGGAGGGACTGGTTAGTGAGGGGAGGCTGGTTAGTGAGGAGAGGGGCTGGTTAGTGAGAGGAAGGGGCTGGTTAGTGAGGGGAGGGGCTGGTTAGTGAGGGGAGGGGCTGGTTAGTGAGGGGAGGGGCTGGTTAGTGAGGGGAGGGACTGGTTAGTGAGGGGAGGGGCTGGATAGTGAGGGGAGGGACTGGTTAGTGAGGGGAGGGGCTGGTTAGTGAGGGGAGGGACTGGTTAGTGAGGGGAGGCTGGTTAGTGAGGGGAGGGGCTGGTTAGTGAGGGGAGGGGCTGGTTAGTGAGGGGAGGGACTGGTTAGTGAGGGGAGGCTGGTAAGTGAGGAGAGGGGCTGGTTAGTGAGGGGAGGGGCTGGTTAGTGAGGGGAGGGGCTGGTTAGTGAGGGGAGGGACTGGTTAGTGAGGGGAGGCTGGTTAGTGAGGAGAGGGGCTGGTTAGTGAGAGGAAGGGGCTGGTTAGTGAGGGGAGGGGCTGGTTAGTGAGGGGAGGGGCTGGTTAGTGAGGGGAGGGGCTGGTTAGTGAGGGAGGGACTGGTTAGTGAGGGGAGGGGCTGGATAGTGAGGGGAGGGACTGGTTAGTGAGGGGAAGGGGCTGGTTAGTGAGGGGAGGGGCTGGTTAGTGAGGGGAGGGGCTGGTTAGTGAGGGGAGGGGCTGGTTAGTGAGGGGAGGGGCTGGTTAGTGAGGGGAGGGACTGGTTAGTGAGGGGAGGCTGGTTAGTGAGGGGAGGGGCTGGTTAGTGAGGGGAGGGGCTGGTTAGTGAGGGGAGGGACTGGTTAGTGAGGGGAGGCTGGTTAGTGAGGAGAGGGGCTGGTTAGTGAGGGGAGGGGCTGGTTAGTGAGGGGAGGGGCTGGTTAGTGAGGGGAGGGACTGGTTAGTGAGGGGAGGCTGGTTAGTGAGGAGAGGGGCTGGTTAGTGAGAGGAAGGGGCTGGTTAGTGAGGGGAGGGGCTGGTTAGTGAGGGGAGGGGCTGGTTAGTGAGGGGAGGGGCTGGTTAGTGAGGGGAGGGACTGGTTAGTGAGGGGAGGGGCTGGATAGTGAGGGGAGGGACTGGTTAGTGAGGGGAAGGGGCTGGTTAGTGAGGGGAGGGGCTGGTTAGTGAGGGGAAGGGCTGGTTAGTGAGGGGAGGGGCTGGTTAGTGAGGGAAGTGGCTGGTTAGTGAGGGGAGGGGCTGGTTAGTGAGGGAAGTGGCTGGTTAGTGAGGGGAGGGGCTGGTTAGTGAGGGGAGGGGCTGGTTAGTGAGGGAAGTGGCTGGTTAGTGAGGGGAGGGGCTGGTTAGTGAGGGAAGTGGCTGGTTAGTGAGGGGAGGGGCTGGTTAGTGAGGGGAGGGGCTGGTTAGTGAGGGGAGGGGCTGGTTAGTGAGGGGAAGGGCTGGTTAGTGAGGGGAGGGGCTGGTTAGTGAGGGGAAGGGCTGGTTAGTGAGGGGAGGGGCTGGTTAGTGAGGGGAGGGGCTGGTTAGTGAGGGGAAGGGCTGGTTAGTGAGGGGAGGGGCTGGTTAGTGAGGGAGGGGCTGGTTAGTGAGGGAAGGGGTTGGTTAGTGAGGGGAGGGACTCGTTGGTAAATTATAAAACGCTAGTATTTAATTTAAACAATTTTCTGACAAATTGGAACGTTTAAAATCGTCACTAAACTTGAGCTGCCTCTTGGCTGTGATGTTTGTAGTGAGGGGGCTGCCCTTTCACAAACATTTGCCCTGGACAGTTACAATCCTCAAACTGGTTGTTTTTATAGCAAATCTGAACAATGTGATCTGCAGATGATGCTGCTAATCTACATAACAATGTGATTTTGCAAATCCGTTAAAAATATAGCGCAAAATATCGACTCACCGTGGACCAACCCTTTGTTGTTACGTGGCGTGAATACTGTGCTCTGATTGGTTAGTCCGTCTCACGTGATGTTAATACTGTGCTCTGATTGGTTAGTCCGTCTCACGTGATGTTAATACTGTGCTCTGATTGGTTAATCCGTCTCACGTGATAGCGTGTGCCTGATATTTTGAGAATAGCGTTATTTTAGAGCTAAGCTTTTCTCGGACCACTCGTATGAATAACAATGTCAAGTTGTAACGGTGATCCTTTGAAAAATGTGCTGTGTTTTTATTTAAATCTTTGTGTTCGTCACAATATAATGCAAAACATACACTTCACACTCAAAACAAGATGTGACTTCCTCGGGCGAACATTAAAACATCCTAAAGGCATAAAATCTAAACAAACAACAACCTGTTACGTAGTTAGTTAACAACTTTATATCTATTGAGTGAAATGATATCTGCCTTCGACGAATAAATAAAATAATGCCCTGTTAAGTAAATCAACGCTACATATTTTAACAATTCCTACTTTCCTATATCAAAATTTTTTAGCGTATCGTTAAAATTATTATCTACCTTATCGGACCTTATTTGGACGGACATTACTTGAACGCTGGAGGCCCTAGCGTTCATCTTAATGTCCGTTCAAATAAATTCCGTTCAATTAATGTCCGTCCAAGTTAAAGTCCGTTGAAATTTTTCAAACATTTTTCCATTTCAAACTTTTTGTCCAGAATATGACAACTTTGAGAACTTTATTGTGCCGTAAGTTAACGACGGAAAGGTTCTCCTTGGTCTGCCGGAGGCACAGAAAACTCTACTACTACTATACTACAGCTAGTATATGATGTTTTCAAGGGTCACTTGACGGAAAAAAGTCAACGAAATTTATATGGCACTCAACAACATAGTTCATGAACTAGTCCCCGCCAACATGACAAACTTGTTGATGTTCCAGCCTCTAGATATTATGGGTAAATCGTGTTGCCAAGGACATTGTCCGACGTTGTTATAGTTCATATTATTCGGGGGCGGTAATGAAACAGTGCTAGGAAAGCTCCACGTGATGTTAAGGTTAACTTTAAGTTGTCTAAGATAAAACCACTTCACGCCGAATGGCTTGTAAAAGTAAAACACTGAAATGCAGGACCGGGGTAGTTTGATAAAAAAAAGGTTTCCATAAAGCTAGAAATCACTGATGCTTTGATTCACGATGTCAATCCTTCGCATCTCGCCGATCTGCATACGGTTGCGAGAAGCATTATTTGATGCGCGCGCGACCCAGTAGTGCATCGCGCTACAAACTGATGCTTTAAGCATGGACTATTTCATGCACGAAAACCCATTTGATGAAGATGATATGTGATATTAGACACTGATCATGTACACATTTTTAAACATGTTTATTGCTTAATGACTTCTTTTCTTACTAACTGTATAAAAAACGGATTTAAAAATCATTTGCTGAAATTTAAAAAACGTCAAAAAAACGTCAAAAAAACGTCAAAAAAATTCGGATTTTGATGGTTTTGAATGCCTTCGAGCGTTCATATTAATGTCCGTTCATAATTATGTCCGTTCATGTAATGTCCGTCCAAATAAGGTCCGATAAGGTATATACAGGGTGCTCCAAAAAAAACATGACCTTTTTTATAGAGTTATTTATAGAGTAATTAGAAAAAATATCTGATCTTCCTGAAACTTTCCAACTAGTTAGTCTTAATCTCTTTCGAAGAGTACTTGAAAAGTATTTTGGAATCCGTTGGATACTTTTCCCACAAAAGGCAAATTCCTGGAAGACCAATTACAAAATCTTTGCACGAATTGAAATTTCTCATTCAATTAAATAATTTGGGGCCATATTGACATAGGGGTAATATTAGGATGTCAATTCATGTTGGAAAAGCCAGTGGGACATTTTTTAAACGTTTTCAGACCCCATTAAAGCTTTCCAGCTCCATGATTATTTGGCATGATGCCCAAATATGGGGATGCAGACCTTGAAAATTGGTGTTACGGCCAAACGATACATTTTAGAATCAAATGGATTTCACCACTGTGTTCCTTGATACATTTTACATCCAGAAACATTAACCTTTAGATCGATAAAAGTGATTTTTGTGGTTTTATGACGGAAACTGCTTTTTAGCCAGATACCGCTCGTTTCCGGGCATGAGGAGCGTCCAATAAATTATCACAAGTAGTGTCAGAGCTACATCTGTGTATAAGGATGGATAAAAATATTTTTAGCCGAGCCACAGCCCCAGAACCTCACTGGGAAACATGTAAGAATTGGACGATTTTTTGAAAATAATTAAATTTTGAACTCTCTAGAGTGACATGATTACAACCATTGATCACAAGATATAAAGCTGTGACTATACAAAAGGATAAGTGCTTTTTTCTCCGTACCCCAGAAAGTGTGAAGGTCATGTTTTTTTGACTCACCGTGTATGATGTGATAACGCCGAATCATTAAACTTAAAATTTTCCAATTTGAAACAACTCCGATGTAGACATAAATATCGAAAGCAGGGCATTGGCTCGCCATCCGAGGCGGGGTATCCATGAGGACCCTGTCGTAATCAGCTCTGCACTGTTTCAGTGTATCCTGATCACTTCCTGACATGAGCCAGACTTCAGCTGGATCCTTCCTTTTTCTTAACTTCCCGTTCAGTCTACCTCTTCATCATCAGTTAGAGCTGCCTTGCATTCGAAATTTGCCTCCACAGTTCGCCACGGCACCTCTTTTGGAGGCCTCCTGCCGGGCAACACTAGCTCTCAGAGTTCAGACACTGGCTAACTTACCGCGCACGGTTTAGTTTTTGTGTCTTTTCCGTGTGTGCCGTTTTGTGCCGCCCTCTGCTGTTCTCGCATTTGCGGCCACCCCTCGCCCACTCCTCACCCACTCCTCAGTGTTACTGGCTCCCAACATTGTCTCACTCACCATCACTGCCAAAATTATGCAATCAACATCACTATACACCCACGATCATATATGATCAAAATACAAAGCTTTGAAATATACTTTTTTTCTGTTTGAGATTTAAATAACGTTACTGTAATGTATTCTGTGTAAAATTATCTTTATCCCGGTTGTTGCGACAAGTAAAAATGCTCTTATTAGGGAAAAAAATGCTCTTATTAGGGGGAAAAAATGTACTGTAATGTTCCAAATTATATTTTAAATGTTCAAAAAATGTTATCTTTAGGCTAAATACTCTTTGGAAGCACCCCTGTGGGGAGACTTTCAAAAAGTGGGATTTCTGCGTTAATCATCTTGCCTCCTACATCTTTATAAATGTTTCAAAATGGTATTACAGCCATTAAAACCAAATATCAGATCTTTATCCACAGAATCATGGACTTGAGGCCTAGAATTACTCAAAACGTCTCACTTTCCATGATTTTCTAGAATTTACAGCCTAGAATTTCATGATTTTGCTGGGTCTCAACATCTGGAATGCTTAACTTACATTTACAAAATTGAGGAAAGACAAGCTGTGGCACCTCCTACAATTACCACCTTGGAAACATGCTATCCTCAAAGCTTGTTCCCTCAGAAGGTTCTTGACCAGATACATGCAACAAATAACTTACCATCATCCTTGATTACACATCTTGATCCCACCGGCATCCTCCCACAGGACTGCCATACCCCAGAGGTAGGCAAAGCATCCATATGCTATCCTCTCGTGGGCCAACCAGGCCCAGCCTCTCTTTAAAAAAATTTTGAAAAAAATGCAACAAATAATTATTATTGAGCCACTATCGCATTTTTTAATTGAGAAAAAGTTACAGGCGGAAATCATGGTTTTGAGGGTCACGGATGATGGACCACATTTAGCAAAGTCTCCAGGATGCTAACCTGGTTTTAGAAGCTTCAAGATAAGACCAATTTTGTGAAGATTAGACTTGAAATGACCAAACTAGAGCAGTTTAGAAAAGGTCAGTAATTCGTGGCCCATCCTGTATAAAATTCAGATCGATGTCATGTGCAATTTCTGCAAATAGCCAAATATATACAGTTTGAAGATTTACAATTAAGGGTGAATTCTAACTTCACTCTAATTCCATTAAAATTTACAATTTTTTCTGTCAATAAGTTATCACAGAAAAGACACCCCCTGGCATATTTACATCTCTGATCACTATAATTGAGAGTGGCAACGAAAATCCTGATTTGGCAAACAGGAGAGATGCGGAGTTTAAACTCCTACGCTCTGATATCATGATTTTTCTGTCTCCAATGATTCGTTTGAATAGGTCTTTTTTACTCTCAAGAATGTTTCTCACTGTTTTTGCCATGGTCAGGTCATGGTTAATTACAAATGTTAAAATGTTCTCACTATTTCTCGGTCAGACTCCATTTTGATGATTAGCGAGGATATCTTCTCTATTATATTACATTTAATTTTAGAGCTATTTCCTTGTATATTTGGAGTTCAGGTGGTTTGTAGCCACTAGTCAAAAATTTGGCCTCCATGTAGTCAATGCTCTTTTCCCGTTCACACCGTTCAAACTGTTACACTGTTACACTGTTACACTGTTACACTGTTACACTGTTACACTGTTACACTGTTACACTGTTACATTGTTACACTGTTACACTGTTACACTGTTACACTATTACACTGTTACCTAGCAATTGCAATTCTTATCCGCCCACTAATACCCTAGTAACCAGCTAGTAATCTAGTAACCAGTTAATCTAGTAACTAAGTAACCTAGCAACTGCAATTTTTATCCGCCCACCAATACATTAAGTCCCTAGTAACCAGCAAGTAACTTAGTAACCAGATAATCTGGTAACCAAGTAACCAGTTTCCACTTTCCAGTTTCATTAACCGGACTGTTCTTCACATTTTGAAGATGGCGACTATTGCCGTGAAGTGATGTTACCATGGCAACTATTTACCAACAAACCCTCATGACACTGATAAACACATGTAACATGTTAATCTTCATTAGTTAGTGTATTTATATACAGTGGTATAAGTCAACATTAAAAGATGTTTACTTTAGCAGAGCAGTGGTCTGTTAGTGAGGGCTGTGTTCACTTTCAGGTATGATTAATAAGATACTCATCTTGCGAACACTCTCTCTCTCTGTCCTGCTACATTGTGTTCGTCTTTTTAATTTGGATCTTGATGGAACACAATTGTTAACAGATAATACAGGGTGGGCCAAAAGTCAGTGAGCATACGTTGGCCTTAATAGCTCAGTCACTGAGTGCCCAATTGAAATAATTCTTTCTGGCATGACTTACTACCACCACTGGTTCAAGGAATTTGTCAAATCGAAAAATATTCGAGTTTATTTTTTTCAAATGAAGGTTCATTTTTGCATTTATTTGATAGTTTGGATAGTCGGATCGAGCCAAATTTTATTGAATTGTGTTATGCCATTCGAATTACGTTTGTCCTGAAAAAATTAGAACTGTAGCTTCTCAGATGACCGAGATATGAAGCATAACGAGTTTATTCATTACGTGTGATCAGGTGATTGGTTTACCTAATCACGTGATTAGGTGACCCCGTTAACCACCCCGTTAAACATTATGGGAATTGTTAAGGGTGCCCAATTAAGGTGTCGTGTCACGGTGTCACATAATCACCCAGTCAATTTTGTCAACGAGATACAGAAAATTATTAATAAATTCGTCATCTCTAATCCGTTTTGCCTTATGTTTTCAGATCATATGCAAAATTTAATAATCTACCGTCTCTGAAAAAAATAGGCGTACACCTATATTGAAAAAATCAATATAGGTGTTTTAATATTGAATGGGCGTGGTCTAAAATATTCGATTTTTTTTGACGACGGAATCCTCGAACCAGTAAGTACAGTATGCCATCTGCAAAGCAACAGCTCTCAAATATAAAACACAGCGGAGCTATTATGGCCAACGTATGCCCACTGACTTTTGGCCCACCCTCTACATATATATAATTTGACCAAAACCCATAATCATGGGTAGAGTGGACCGCTGCCAGTGTCTCTCTTTCCGAAACAAAAGGAAATGATATTAATTTGAATAACCGTCCGCAAATGCAAAATGATACGAGAATGAAATCAGTCACTCGCTTTTCCACTCTACCCATGATTATGGGTTTTGGTCAGATATCATCTTTTTTATTATAATGTCAGGTTACTTTACAAAGTCGAAATGTAAACTAATAACTTCATTAATAAGGAGGTAATTTCAAAGATTCCGAAATTTTACCTCTGAAAACATTTCCTTGTGTTTAGGTAAGCATATCGGTCGATCACTGACTGAATATTCCACTTTATACTCATTCAAATTGGCAATAAATTAAAAAATAATGCCATTTAACTGTCGTGGGAAAGCAAAATTTGTTCGAAATCACGAATGAGCTTCTCTACAGTTGAGCAGAACAGAAGCTTCTCTACAGTTGAGCAGAACAGGAGCTTCTCTACAATTGAGTAGAACAGGAGCTTCTCTACAGTTGAGTAGAACAAGAGCTTCTCTACAGTTGAGAAGAACAGGAGCTTCTCTACAATTGAGTAGAACAGGAGCTTCTCTACAGTTGAGCAGAACAGGAACTTCTCTACAGTTGAGTAGAACAGGAGCTTCTCTACAGTTGAGAAGAACAGGAGCTACTCTACAGTTGAGAAGAACAGGAGCTTCTCTACAGTTGAGTAGAACAGGAGCTACTCTACAGTTGAGAAGAACAGGAGCTTCTCTACAGTTGAGCAGAACAGAAGCTTCTCTACAGTTGAGAAGAACAGGAGCTTCTCTACAGTTGAGTAGAACAGGAGCTTCTCTACAGTTGAGAAGAACAGGAGCTTCTCTACAGTTGAGCAGAACAGGAGCTTCTCTACAGTTGAGTAGAACAAGAGCTTCTCTACAGTTGAGTAGAACAGGAGCTTCTCTACAGTTGAGAAGAACAGGAGCTTCTCTACAGTTGAGTAGAACAGGAGCTTCTCTACAGTTGAGCAGAACAGGAGCTTCTCTACAGTTGAGCAGAACAGGAGCTACTCTACAGTTGAGCAGAACAGGAGCTTCTCTACAGTTGAGCAGAACAGGAGCTTCTCTACAGTTGAGTAGAATAGAAGCTTCTCTACAGTTGAGTAGAACAGGAGCTACTCTACAGTTGAGCAGAACAGAAGCTTCTCTACAGTTGAGTAGAACAGGAGCTTCTCTACAGTTGAGCAGAACAGGAACTTCTCTACAGTTGAGTAGAACAGAAGCTTCTCTACAGTTGAGAAGAACAGGAGCTTCTCTACAGTTGAGCAGAACAGGAGCTTCTCTACAGTTGAGCAGAACAGGAGCTTCTCTAAAGTTGAGTAGAACAGGAGCTTCTCTACAGTTGAGCAGAACAGGAGCTTCTCTACAGTTGAGAAGAACAGGAGCTTCTCTACAGTTGAGCAGAACAGGAACATCTCTACAGTTGAGTAGAACAGGAGCTTCTCTACAGTTGAGAAGAACAGGAGCTACTCTACAGTTGAGCAGAACAGGAGCTTCTCTACAGTTGAGCAGAACAGGAGCTTCTCTACAGTTGAGTAGAATAGAAGCTTCTCTACAGTTGAGTAGAACAGGAGCTACTCTACAGTTGAGCAGAACAGAAGCTTCTCTACAGTTGAGTAGAACAGGAGCTTCTCTACAGTTGAGCAGAACAGGAACTTCTCTACAGTTGAGTAGAACAGAAGCTTCTCTACAGTTGAGAAGAACAGGAGCTTCTCTACAGTTGAGCAGAACAGGAGCTTCTCTACAGTTGAGCAGAACAGGAGCTTCTCTAAAGTTGAGTAGAACAGGAGCTTCTCTACAGTTGAGCAGAACAGGAGCTTCTCTACAGTTGAGAAGAACAGGAGCTTCTCTACAGTTGAGCAGAACAGGAACATCTCTACAGTTGAGTAGAACAGGAGCTTCTCTACAGTTGAGAAGAACAGGAGCTTCTCTACAGTTGAGCAGAACAGGAGCTTCTCTACAGTTGAGCAGAACAGGAACTTCTCTACAGTTGAGTAGAACAGGAGCTTCTCTACAGTTGAGAAGAACAGAAGCTTCTCTACAGTTGAGAAGAACAGAAGCTTCTATACAGTTGAGCAGAACAGGAGCTTCTCTACAGTTGAGCAGAACAGAAGCTTCTATACAGTTGAGCAGAACAGGAGCTTCTCTACAGTTGAGCAGAACAGGAGCTTCTCTACAGTTGAGTAGAACAGGAGCTTCTCTACAGTTGAGAAGAACAGGAGCTTCTCTACAGTTGAGAAGAACAGGAGCTTCTCTACAGATGAGCAGAACAGGAGCTTCTCTACAGTTGAGCAGAACAGGAGCTTCTCTACAGATGAGCAGAACAGGAGCTTCTCTACAGTTGAGAAGAACAGGAGCTTCTCTACAGTTGAGAAGAACAGGAGCTTCTCTACAGTTGAGTAGAACAGGAGCTTCTCTACAGTTGAGTAGAACAGGAGCTTCTCTACAGTTGAGAAGAACAGGAGCTTCTCTACAGTTGAGTAGAACAGGAGCTTCTCTACAGTTGAGTAGAACAGGAGCTTCTCTACAGTTGAGTAGAACAGGAGCTTCTCTACAGTTGAGAAGAACAGGAGCTTCTCTACAATTGAGTAGAACAGGAGCTTCTCTACAGTTGAGTAGAACAGGAGCTTCTCTACAATTGAGTAGAACAGGAGCTTCTCTACAGTTGAGCAGAACAGGAACATCTCTACAGTTGAGAAGAACAGGAACATCTCTACAATTGAGTAGAACAGGAGCTTCTCTACAATTGAGTAGAACAGGAGTTTCTCTACAATTGAGTAGAACAGGAGCTTCTCTACAATTGAGTAGAACAGGAGCTTCTCTACAGTTGAGTAGTACAGGAGCTTCTCTACAATTGAGTAGAACAGGAGCTTCTCTACAGTTGAGAAGAACAGGAGCTTCTCTACAATTGAGTAGAACAGGAGCTTCTCTACAGTTGAGCAGAACAGGAGCTTCTCTACAGTTGAGCAGAACAGGAGCTTCTCTACAGTTGAGCAGAACAGGAGCTTCTCTACAATTGAGTAGAACAGGAGCTTCTCTACAGTTGAGTAGAACAGGAGCTTCTCTACAATTGAGTAGAACAGGAGCTTCTCTACAGTTGAGAAGAACAGGAGCTTCTCTACAATTGAGTAGAACAGGAGCTTCTCTACAGTTGAGAAGAACAGGAGCTTCTCTACAGTTGAGCAGAACAGGAGCTTCTCTACAGTTGAGTAGAACAGGAGCTTCTCTACAGTTGAGCAGAACAGGAGCTTCTCTACAGTTGAGCAGAACAGGAGCTTCTCTACAGTTGAGAAGAACAGGAGCTTCTCTACAGTTGAGAAGAACAGGAGCTTCTCTACAGTTGAGTAGAACAGAAGCTTCTCTACAGTTGAGTAGAACAGAAGTTTCTCTACAGTTGAGAAGAACAGGAGCTTCTCTACAGTTGAGAAGAACAGGAGCTTCTCTACAGTTGAGAAGAACAGGAGCTTCTCTACAGTTGAGCAGAACAGGAGCTTCTCTACAGTTGAGTAGAACAGGAGCTTCTCTACAGTTGAGCAGAACAGGAGCTTCTCTACAGTTGAGCAGAACAGGAGCTTCTCTACAGTTGAGAAGAACAGGAGCTTCTCTACAGTTGAGTAGAACAGGAGCTTCTCTACAGTTGAGTAGAACAGAAGCTTCTCTACAGTTGAGAAGAACAGGAGCTTCTCTACAGTTGAGAAGAACAGGAGCTTCTCTACAGTTGAGAAGAACAGGAGCTTCTCTACAGTTGAGAAGAACAGGAGCTTCTCTACAGTTGAGCAGAACAGGAGCTTCTCTACAGTTGAGCAGAACAGGAGCTTCTCTACAGTTGAGAAGAACAGGAGCTTCTCTACAGTTGAGAAGAACAGGAGCTTCTCTACAGTTGAGTAGAACAGAAGCTTCTCTACAGTTGAGAAGAACAGGAGCTTCTCTACAGTTGAGAAGAACAGGAGCTTCTCTACAGTTGAGTAGAACAGAAGCTTCTCTACAGTTGAGAAGAACAGGAGCTTCTCTACAGTTGAACAGAACAGGAGCTTCTCTACAGTTGAGAAGAACAGGAACTTCTCTACAGTTGAGTAGAACAGGAGCTTCTCTACAGTTGAGCAGAACAGGAGCTTCTCTACAGTTGAACAGAACAGGAGCTTCTCTACAGTTTCTCTGTGGAGGTGTTAACGTGTTGGCAGGGTGTGGTTGTGAGAACTAGTGACATTGGACTCTTGTGGTTCCTTACACTCACTAGTACGAGGTTACTATGGTTACTAGCTCTCATGCAGTTACTGACTTGTTTTATCGTTACTTTAGTGTTTAGTTCTTTTAGTATTAATCAGTTTTAGCCGGGGAAATTGGGAGATTAGTTTTTCCACTATACAGCCATTTTACAGCCACTATACAGCCAAAATACAGCCACTATTGACTATACGGCCATGATATTTATTGATTAATTTTAGATTTTAATTTGATACCATTTGGCATCTAATTTTAGTGTTTCTACGCGAGCTAGTTCAAAATGTCAAACATTGAAGTGTTCCCAAATCCATGATATAGAGTGAGAACATGATATCATGTTCTCACTCTATTAAAAACACGTCACCAGGTCACTAGTGCTAGGTACGCGACTCTTAGTATTAGAGTTATTCTACCAAATTATATGTAACCAGCTGTAAGATTTCTGATGAAATCATTCCAGCGATTAGTGCCGAAAATAGTTAGTGTCACGTGGTGTGAATGCTGTGCTCTGATTGGTTTGTTTGTGTCACGTGGTGTGAATGCTTTGCTCTGATTGGTTTGTTTGTGTCACGTGGTGTGAATGCTGTGCTCTGATTGGTTTGTTTGTGTCACGTGGTGTGAATGCTGTGCTCTGATTGGTTTGTTTGTGTCACGTGGTGTGAATACTGTGCTCTGATAGTCTGATTGGTTAGGCGTGTATAAGGTCAGTTTAGTGCCGAAAATATCCTAAAATTGGTGGTGGGATTATGTTTCTAATTTTGTTCCTATTGACTCTACTGATAACAACTGATAAAACGTCTTACTCGTTCCCCAGGGTAAGTGTCGTTATTTTACCACATTGTAAAACTCAACCCCTGCTACAGATTGTAAAGTTAGTTTGTTTGTGTGTATACTACTATAGTCGAATAGAGAGAGAGAGAGAGAGAGAGAGAGAAAGAGAGAGAGAGAGAGAGAGAGAGAGAGGTAATACAGCTGAGAAAGATACTATCTGGCTACTATACAATCAGTATCTATAGCACAATATAGATCAATATAGATCAATATAGATCATATATGTTGCGGAGTTTGCACTGTTTTAACTGTGTGATTTAGTGAGATGTTGCAGAGTTTGCACTGTTTTAACTGTGTGATTTAGTGAGATGTTGCAGAGTTTGCACTGTTTTAACTGTGTGATTTAGTGAGATGTTGCAGAGTTTGCACTGTTTTAACTGTGTGATTAAGTGAGATGTTGCAGAGTTTGCACTGTTTTAACTGTGTGATTTAGTGAGATGTTGCAGAGTTTGCACTGTTTTAACTGTGTGATTTAGTGAGATGTTGCGGAGTTTGCACTGTTTTAACTGTGTGATTTAGTGAGATGTTGCGGAGTTTGCACTGTTTTAACTGTGTGATTTAGTGAGATGTTGCGGAGTTTGCACTGTTTTAACTGTGTGATTTAGTGAGATGTTGCAGAGTTTGCACTGTTTTAACTGTGTGATTTAGTGAGATGTTGCAGAGTTTGCACTGTTTTAACTGTGTGATTTAGTGAGATGTTGCAGAGTTTGCACTGTTTTAACTGTGTGATTTAGTGAGATGTTGCGGAGTTTGCACTGTTTTAACTGTGTGATTTAGTGAGATGTTGCAGAGTTTGCACTGTTTTAACTGTGTGATTTAGTGAGATGTTGCAGAGTTTGCACTGTTTTAACTGTGTGATTTAGTGAGATGTTGCAGAGTTTGCACTGTTTTAACTGTGTGATTTAGTGAGATGTTGCAGAGTTTGCACTGTTTTAACTGTGTGATTTAGTGAGATGTTGCGGAGTTTGCACTGTTTTAACTGTGTGATTTAGTGAGATGTTGCGGAGTTTGCACTGTTTTAACTGTGTGATTTAGTGAGATGTTGCGGAGTTTGCACTGTTTTAACTGTGTGATTTAGTGAGATGTTGCGGAGTTTGCACTGTTTTAACTGTGTGATTTAGTGAGATGTTGCAGAGTTTGCACTGTTTTAACTGTGTGATTTAGTGAGATGTTGCAGAGTTTGCACTGTTTTAACTGTGTGATTTAGTGAGATGTTGCAGAGTTTGCACTGTTTTAACTGTGTGATTTAGTGAGATGTTGCAGAGTTTGCACTGTTTTAACTGTGTGATTAAGTGAGATGTTGCAGAGTTTGCACTGTTTTAACTGTGTGATTTAGTGAGATGTTGCAGAGTTTGCACTGTTTTAACTGTGTGATTTAGTGAGATGTTGCGGAGTTTGCACTGTTTTAACTGTGTGATTTAGTGAGATGTTGCGGAGTTTGCACTGTTTTAACTGTGTGATTTAGTGAGATGTTGCGGAGTTTGCACTGTTTTAACTGTGTGATTTAGTGAGATGTTGCAGAGTTTGCACTGTTTTAACTGTGTGATTTAGTGAGATGTTGCAGAGTTTGCACTGTTTTAACTGTGTGATTTAGTGAGATGTTGCAGAGTTTGCACTGTTTTAACTGTGTGATTTAGTGAGATGTTGCAGAGTTTGCACTGTTTTAACTGTGTGATTTAGTGAGATGTTGCAGAGTTTGCACTGTTTTAACTGTGTGATTTAGTGAGATGTTGCAGAGTTTGCACTGTTTTAACTGTGTGATTTAGTGAGATGTTGCAGAGTTTGCACTGTTTTAACTGTGTGATTTAGTGAGATGTTGCAGAGTTTGCACTGTTTTAACTGTGTGATTTAGTGAGATGTTGCAGAGTTTGCACTGTTTTAACTGTGTGATTTAGTGAGATGTTGCAGAGTTTGCACTGTTTTAACTGTGTGATTTAGTGAGATGTTGCAGAGTTTGCACTGTTTTAACTGTGTGATTTAGTGAGATGTTGCAGAGTTTGCACTGTTTTAACTGTGTGATTTAGTGAGATGTTGCAGAGTTTGCACTGTTTTAACTGTGTGATTTAGTGAGATGTTGCAGAGTTTGCACTGTTTTAACTGTGTGATTTAGTGAGATGTTGCAGAGTTTGCACTGTTTTTAACTGTGTGATTTAGTGAGATGTTGCAGAGTTTGCACTGTTTTAACTGTGTGATTTAGTGAGATGTTGCAGAGTTTGCACTGTTTTAACTGTGTGATTTAGTGAGATGTTGCAGAGTTTGCACTGTTTTAACTGTGTGATTTAGTGAGATGTTGCAGAGTTTGCACTGTTTTAACTGTGTGATTTAGTGAGATGTTGCAGAGTTTGCACTGTTTTAACTGTGTGATTTAGTGAGATGTTGCAGAGTTTGCACTGTTTTAACTGTGTGATTTAGTGAGATGTTGCAGAGTTTGCACTGTTTTAACTGTGTGATTTAGTGAGATGATGCAGAGTTTGCACTGTTTTAACTGTGTGATTTAGTGAGATGTTGCAGAGTTTGCACTGTTTTAACTGTGTGATTTAGTGAGATGTTGCAGAGTTTGCACTGTTTTAACTGTTTGATTTAGTGAGATGTTCGGGTTTTTTCACTTTTTTTAAACTTGTGTTTTATTGAGATGTTGCAGAGTTTGCCTGTTTTAATTGGGGGGATTTAGTGGATGTTGCAGATTTTTTGCACTTTTTTAAACGTTTTGATTTAGGGGAATTTTGGGGGAGTTTGCCACTGTTTTAATGTGGGATTTAGTGGATTTTTGCAGATTTTTTGAAACGTTTTAACTTTGTGTTTTTTTTTGTCACGTGGTGGGGAATACGGGGGCCTTTTGGTTTGTTAGTTTGGTATCACGCGGTGTGAATACTGGGCTCTGATTGGTTAGTTTGTGTCACGTGGTTTGAATACTGCTCTGATTGGTTAGTTTGTGTCACGTGGTTTGAATACTGCTCTGATTGGCTAGTTTGTGTCACGTTGTGTGAATACTGGGCTCTGATTGGCTAGTTTGGTGCGTATAAGGTCAGTTTGATGGAGAGCCAACACTACAGTTTTCTCCTACCTTATACGTGTCAAAACAAAGCCTGCGCTCTTTCAGCGCCTTTCTCTGTTTTTACCTAAAAATGTTTCAATAGTTTTTTACTGTTTTGAATGTTTTTTGAAAAATTAAAAATGTTACAATTGTTCTGAATGTTCCGTTCGCAAGAGTCTAATAAAAATAATATTAAGGTGTGTACTTTTAATCTGCAGATGTACATTTTATCTCAGTTTTAAACACCTCCCTATAATAATTACCGGGAGGTGTTAAAAAACGATTATTGTGTGTCCTTAGCGAGTGTTCATTATTTCAGTAATATGTGTATTGTATGTTCATTATTCACATATTATTCACGTATAATTCTACTGTTCATTATTCACATATGTAAAGTGTATTACAAATGTAATACAAAGTAATGATACACATACACTTTACAGAATGAGTCCTTTCTAACATTGTGTTTTCTGCTTCCCTCATTATCATTACTGTATATTCGCATATTTGAATATATTGAATATTTTATGTTTATGTATTTTATACTCCTTAATAGATTGTTACAAAATAGCTGTGCCATTGTTTATTAAACTTAAAGCCTTTACTTTACCTACCTCTTAACCACTCTACCTTTACTTTTAGTACATTACATTTTGAATAAGGGCTGGACAAAAAGTAACCCACTTTAACTACCTTTGGGGTGTGGTAACCAACTTTACCTACCTCTGGGGTGTGGTAACCCACTTTAAATACCTCTGGGGTGTGGTAACCCACTTTAACTACCTCTGGGTGTGGTAACCCACTTTAACTACTTCTGGGGTGGTGGTAACCCACTTTACCTACCTCTGGGGTGTGGTAACCCATTTTAAACTACCTCTGGGTGTGATAACCCACTTTAACTACCTCTGGATGTGGTAACCCACTTTAAATACCTCTGGGGTGTGGTAACCCACTTTACCTACCTCTGGGTGTGGTAACCCACTTTAACTACCTCTGGGGGTGATAACCCACTTTAACCTACCTCTGGGGTGGTGGTAACCCACTATACCTACCTCTGGGGTGTGATAACCCACTTTACCTACTTCTGGGGCGTGGTAACCCACTTTAACTACTTCTGGGGTGTGGTAACCCACTTTAACTACCTCTGGGGTGTGGTAACCCACTTTAACTACCTCTGGGGTGTGGTAACCACTTTAACTACTTTTTGGGGTGTGGTAACCCACTTTAGCTACCTCTGGGGTGTGGTAACCCACTTTAACTACCTCTGGGGTGTGGTAACCCACTTTAACTACTTCTGGGGTGGGGGTAACCCATTTAAACCCTATTTTGGGGGTTGGGGTTTAACCCATTTTTAATCAGTTTCCCTCCTCGGGGTGGGTTCCCCAAATTTTTAACTCCCTCTGGGTGTGATAACCCATTTTAAACCCATTTCGGGGGTGTGGAAACCCCCCATTTTAAATTTACTTCGGGTTTTTGGGTAACCCATTTTAACTATTTCGGGGTGTGAAAACCCCCCTTTTTAAACTCCCTCGGGGATGGGAAAACCCCTTTTAAAATACCTCGGGGTGTGGAAACCCCAAATTTTAAAACCACCCCCTTCGGGGGTGGGAAAACCCCACTTTAAACTACCCGGGGTTGGTAACCCCACTTTCACCCCCTCGGGGGGTGGGAAACCCCACTTTAACTACCTCTGGGGGTGGAAACCCCCTTTTAACAAACCTCTGGGGTGTGAAAACCCCCCACTTTACCTACTTCGGGGGTGGGGGTAACCCATTTTTAAGCTCCCTTTGGGGTGTGGTAACCCACTTTAAAAAAACTACTTCGGGGGTTGGTAACCCTTTTTAAAAACTCCCTCTTTGGTTGGAAACCCCACTTTAATTTACCTCTGGGGGTGGAAACCCCCTTTAACTACCTCGGGGTTTTGGTAACCCTTTTTAAAAACTACTTCTGGGGTGGATAACCCACTTTAACTACCGGGGGGTGTGAAACCCATTTTAAAACTCCCCTCTGGGGTGGGGAAACCCCTTTAGCTCCCTTTTGGGGTGTGGTAACCCATTTTAACCCCTTTGGGGGGGGTTTAAACCCCTTTTTAACTACCTCTGGGTGGGGCCCCCCCTTTTTAACTACCTCGGGTTTTTTGGGGTAACCCATTTTAAAACTATTTCCCGGGGGTGTGAAAACCCCATTTTAACTACCCTGGGGTGGGGAAACCCCCTTTTTAAAAACAAACCTCGGGGGTGTGGAAAACCCAAACTTTAACTCCCTCGGGGGTGGGGAAAACCCCCATTTTAAACTACTTCTGGGTGGGGTAACCCACTTTACCTACCTCGGGGGTGTGGTAACCCCCCTTTAACTACCTCGGGTTTGTGGGAAAACCCACTTTAATTTCCTCTGGGGTGGGAAACCCCCTTTTAACTCCCTTCAGCTGGGGTGAAGGGGAAAATGTGGGGTAAGTGGTTTTTTTTTACCAACCGGGAAAAGGGGGTATTTGATTTAGCAATTTATTCAAGCGATGGGGGAAAATGGGGTATTACAAAAAAAAAGGCCGTTGAAAAGGGAAACCTGCCCCTTTTATTGAGAGGGACCAGCCCTTTTTTTTTGGGGGGGTACCAAAATTTTAAATCGAGAGTGTCCCAAAACCTTTTTTTAAAAGGAAAACAGCCCCCTTTGTTGGGGGGATACCAAAACCTTTATTGGGAGGGTCCCCAAACCCTTTATTAAGGGGGAAACCAAACCCCTTTTTATTGGGGGGGTTACCAGCCCTTTTTAAATTAAAAAAGGGTACCAGCCCCTTTATTGGGAGGGAAACCCGACCTTTTTTTTGAAGTGTACCAGACCTTTTTTGGGAAAGGGGGTACCAGACCCTTTATTGAAGTGAAACCAAACCCTTTAAATTGGGGGGGTTACCAACCCTTTAATTGGGGGGATACCAACTTTTTATTGGAGGGTACCATATCCTTTATTAAGGGGGCCCCAACTCTTTATAAGGGGGTACCAGACTCTTTTTTTAAAGAAAAAACCAGACCCTTTATTGGGAGGGTACCAACCCTTATTTAAATGTCCCCAAAATCCTTTATTCAAGGGAAACCAAAACTTTTAAAATTAAAGGGTACCAGACCCTTTTTTGGGGAGGGAAACCAAACCCTTTTTTTGTGGGGGTACCATACCCTTTTTAATTTCCAAAATGGTACCAGACTTTTTATTAAAGGGAACCAGACCCTTTATTGGGAGGGCCCAAACCCCTTTTATTGAGATGTAAAAATTTTCCCTTTTTTGGGGGGTTCCCAACCCTTTTTTAAATGGGAAACCAATTTTTTTATTGTGGGGGTACCAAACCTTTATTAAGGGGGTACCAGACTTTTAAATTAAGGGGGGAAACCTGCCCTCAAAATAAGAGGGTACCAGCCCCTTTTAATTGGGGAGGGTCCCAACCATTTTTTGAAGTGTACCATCCCCTTTTTTGAAAAAATAAAACCCCTTTTTTTTTGGGGGAGGATACCAAACCCTTTATTGGGAGGGTACCAGTTTTTTAAAATGTGAGGGAAACCATATCCTTATTCAGATGGTACCAATTTTTTTTATTTAAGAGGTACCGGGCCCCTTTATTAAGGGGGGTCCAAAACCCTTTATTGGAGGGTCCCCAGACTTTTTATTGAGAGGGTACCAGCCCTTTTTAAATTCAGGGGGGAAACCAGCCCTTTTTATTAAAGGAAACCAGACCCTTAAATTAAAAAAGGGTACCAGACCCTTTTTTTTGAGGGGGTACCAAAACCTTTTAAATTAAGAGGTACCCCCCCCTTTATTGAGAGTGGTCCCCAAACCCTTTAAATTAAGGGGATCCCAAAGCCCCTTTTATTGGAGGGTACCAGCAAAAATTTTTTACAGGGAAAAACCTAGAAACCCCAGTTACCTGGAAACCCAAGTTCCCCTGGAAACCCCAAGTTACCGGTAACCTAGCTACCTAAAACTGAAACACCTTTGCCCATAGGCCCTTTTAACATACTATTAAAAAGGTAGTTATAAAAGCTTTATTTAGCTGGACGATAAATTACAGTATATTCCCCACAGTGGAAATTGTTTCCCAAGGGCACACTACCCTAAATTTTGGGGATTAAATTCTGCACTTTAACCAGGCAACATTGACAATGTGTGGGGGGAAAATTTAGGCTTTTACTTTTTCCCTTAAAACCCCCATCGGGCGACAAGGATAGCACTACAAGGTATAGCCAAAATACACTTTTAAAAGCACTATATAGTGCAAACTTGACGTGGGGTGCTGTTCACTTCGCTTTTCCCTTTATCGTCCGCGTTACAAGCTTTTTAGCGCCTACTCTAAAGGGGTTACCAGGCTACCAAATTACCAGGTAACCAGGAAAACCGGTAACCAGGAAAAAAAAGAAACCGGGTAACCGGGCTGCCAGGTAACCAGCTACCGGGCCCTATAGGTAACCGGGTTTCCAGGTAACCAGGCTACCAGGCTACAGGTAACCTTTAACCAGTAACCATATAGCTACCTAAAATTATATATTACACTATACACTATACTAGCTATCCCAAGCGTTAAATTAATTTTTTGGAAAATTTTTCACTAATGGGAGTATTTTCCCCTCAAAACCCTATTAAATAATCTTTTCCCCAACCAGTGTTACAAATAAATGACCCCCGGGTAAATTTTTTATTTATTTTTCCTCGTTAAAAATAAACTTTTTTTCTTTCTTTAGAAAAACGGGTTTTTAATTTTTGGAGGGGAATTTGTAACCGGGTAACCTACTACTTTAGTACCGGGAAACCCCCAAAGGGTTTTACCAGTATTTGGGTAGCTCAGGTTTATTTAAATTTTTGCAGGGGCACAAAATATAACGTCTAATTAAGATTACTTTTTTAAACCGTATAAAAAACCACCGCCAGCTACACTGCGTACTAATATAAGCAGGAAAGCCGAGTGAAACAGGAAGCCAGTGAACCCCCTACAGTTGCTTATAGAAAGGGCAAGTCCAACAATTAGTCGGGACAATTTCCGGGTTTTTGTTCTCTTTTTCTTAAATCCGAAACGGGAAAATTTAGCTAAACTGCGTAATTTAAAGGGTGTATGTAAGGGTTATGTAATTTTGTGTAATTTTTATGAATGGTAGTACGGGGAGTGTTAGGCCTAGGTGGTCTCTAGTGTGTATCGCAGGGGTTTAAATTTCTGCATTTTTTTTAAGGATAAAAATTCCCTTTTTAATTAAACCTGCTTTTTTTTTTAAACTTTTAAATTTTGAAATACCCAACCCCTTAATATTTAAAAACCCTTAAAAAGGGGCTACTGTTTTAATATATTTTTTTTTGCCCTGATCCTAACCCTGAAACTATAGGACCTGTAGAAAAATTATAATAAAGATCTTTGGGGGGAAGTGTAATTAACAAAAAACCCAAACGGACTAAAATCCCAAAATGTTTTTCAATTCCCAAAAAAAATTCATGTTTTTAAAACTCAAAAAGTCAAAGTTTTTCCCGGGGCTTCGCCCCCTTTGGACCCCAAAACCTTTGCCCCCATTGGGCACGGGGAAAAAACCGGGACCCAACTCAAACCAGGTATTAAAACTCTACCATGACCCCTTAAATTCGAAAACGGAAATTTTGGGCCCCGGGGGAAAGGGGCCCTCGGGGGTTTGTACAGACCCTTATAAGGGCTTTTCGGGGCCACGTTATAAATGTTTTTTAAAAGCCCCTAGACCATTTTAAAACCCGGGTTACCAGGTTATCGGGGTTCCGGGTTTTACCTGGTTCCCCTGGACCCAGGTTCCCCAGTTTCCCCAGGTTACAAAAGCCTCATTCCTTTTGATTTGCAACCGAATTTTTTAACGAACTTTTCAAAAATTGAGGGATCCAGACAAATTTGCTTATATTTTTGAACTTTCTGAAGTAATAAAAAACCAAGAACAAGTATTTACAGTCGGGTTGTTTTAATTAAAATTGGGGTTATTCCCAAATAGTAACTTTTTCGCAGTTTCATTTTTAAAAATTTTTGCGGCTGATCAAATTTTGAAAAATAACCGATGATATTTTAAAGGGAAAAAATTTGATTGTCCCCAAATTTAAAAATTTTCCACATTCTTAAGTCTTATCGCGTGCCAGGGCCGTGACTTTAAATTTAAATTTTTTGTATTGGAAAACGAAATCACAAAACCATTTTTTTTATCGCCCCGATTGGGTTTTTTTCATAAATTTAACTCAGTAATAAAACTCATGAATGAAACGGAACCTTTTAAATTTCCCCTGGTAACCTGGAAAACCTGGAAACCTTTGGTAACCGGGTAACCGGGGAAAACCTTTAACCGGGGAAACCGGGTAACCTGATAACCCTGTAAATTTTCAGTGTTGTTTTGTTAAGAGAACACGGGCAAATTCCCAATTAGGGGGGGCTTTTAATTTTCCCACCATTCTTTTATTGTAAAAAGTTTAAAATTAGAAATCCCCTGTAAACTCGTGTTTTTGAAAACCCCCTTTTTTCCCCAAATAGTGTCGCAAAAATATTATCCTGTGTAGTGATGTGTTGTTTAGTTAGGGGTCCTAAAATATAGTAACCGGGAAACCTGGCAACCGGGTAACCTTAACCGAAAACCCTTTGGTAACTTATAATTTGGGTAACCTGGCAACCTGGTAATTTAGTAACTTGGAAAATTTGGGGAAACCGGGGAACCTGGAATTTTAATTGTTTTCGAAATTCCCCCCCTTTTTTTTTCCGCGAAAGCTTTTTAAAAAATTGTTTTAAAATTTTAACAGAAAATTCTTTTTCCCCCCCGGGCGGTTTAAAAAAATTTTTTTTCAAAAAAAAACGATATTTTTAGAAGTTATAGGCATTTTAAGCAAAAAAAATTTATCCTTTTTTTCGTAAAATTTTTAATTGCAATGCCCAGAGGCCCCATTTTTTTTAAATCTCGGGATAAATAAAAAAACATAAAAATGCTGTATTTTTTTTCCCTTAGTGTTTTTTTTCATGCAACAATTTAAAACCCAAAACCTTTTTATGCCATTTTTCCCGGGGTTTTGGACGGGAAATTTTCCCGCTTAAAGAATTTCCCATCGCGTTACATTACAAAATTTTTTCTCAAAAATTTGTAATAGATTTGAAGTTTTTAAAAATTAGAGGCTCCCCCCCCACCCTTCCCGGGTTTTTAAATACGTAAAATTTTTCGTGAAAAAAATACAACGTTTTCCCCGATTCTAATAAAGAATACGCGAAAATCCGCCGGAATCCCGGTAATTTTTTGGGATTGTTAAATACCCCCACGAATACGCCAAAACGCCGTAATACGCTGATTTGTCAAAATTAAACATTACAGCTGGGGCGCCACCCTCATCATTGATCAGGGCTTTAAAAGGGGGTTTGCATTTAATACATGTACTTAAATTTTTAAATTTCGGGATAAAAGCTAACTTTTTTTGCAAAATTTATAAATTTACATATTAATACTTTTTTTAAAATGATTTCTTTTCCCCTAAAACAAACTCGAAAATTATCAAATTTTTAAAACCCAATTTTCTAAAGTCAGTCCCCTAAAAACATTTTTTGAATTTTTAAATTTTTTTGAATAAACAATACTCGTAATACTTCAATTTTGAGGATTAAAAAACGAAACCCCCTTTTCCCCAATACGTATTCCCTCCAAATACGATTTAAAAACCCTTTGCCCCCCTTTTCCTCGTCTTTTTGCTGTATTTTTTTCCCCCTAAAAATTTAAGGGGCTAAACCCCCCCCCCCCCCCTTTTTTTTATAAAATAAACTTCCCCAAATTTTTTACACAAAAAACTTTCTTTTTTTTTTTTAAATTTCAAAAAAAAATTCGCCAATGACCTTACATCCCTTTGACACCAAAAACCCGGCCAGTTGCCAGTAAATAAATCACATGGGGCCCTATATGCACTATAATTTAAGCGATCTAAACCAAAGGCTTGCTGGGTTTATTCCTTTGGCCCAATAAATTTACCCCCTAAAAATAAAATATGATAACAATGTACCATAATCCCTGGCACAGTGCGGGGACAGTGCCATAAGCGGGCCCACAGGGGCTGGCACAGTGCCATAAGGGGCTGGCCCATTTGCTGGCACAGTGCCAAAATTTCGGGCACAGTGCTGGCACAGTCCCAAAATCTTGGCCCCAGTCTGGGAAGTGCCATAATGCGGGCCCACAGTCCCGGGGAACTGCCATAAGCGGCACAGTGCGGGCCCTTTCCCAAAAATTTGCGGCACAGTGCGGGGCCCTTTTTGGCCATAATGCGGCACAGTGCGGGACAGTCCCTAATGCTGGCACAGTCGGGCACAGTGCCAAAAATGCTGGCACAGTGCGGGCCACAGTCCCTTTAAAGCTGGAAACATGCGGGGACAGTGCCAAAATGCGGCACAGTGCGGGGACAGTCCCAAAAAAGCGGGCACAGTGCGGGCCCGGGCCATAAGGGCTGGCACGGGGCCCTGGCCCCAGTGCCAAAAATGCGGGCACAGTCGGGGACAGTGCCATAATGCTGGCACAGTGCGGGCCCAAAAAAGGGGCCATAATCGGCCCACAGGGGCTGGCACATGCCAAATGCTGGCACAGGCGGGCACGTGCCAAAATGCGGGCACAGTGCCTTTAATGCGGCACAGTGCGGGGCAAGAAAGACCAAACCCCTTTATGCCCCCCAACCAAAAACCCCCCTTTATTGTTTTTTAGGCTTTAAAGGGGCTCAGGGAAAGTCGTTCAGCAGGTTTTTTTCAGTTCAAAACATTCTAATTTGATGCCCAAATATACTGGACCCCAAGAAATAAAAATTGGGAGTTTTTTTAAGATATTTGCATAAAAAACGCCCAGCACTTTTTATAAAAAAATTTCGGAAAAAAAAAACCCAAAATCCCCAAATTTTCAGGTCCCCAAAAAACCCAAATATTTAAATTTGATTTAAAAAATCTAAAAACTTTGAAGGGGGGGCCAGACGTTGACGAAATGGGCTGCAAAAAAAAGTTTCAATTTTCAAAAACATCGGGAAGTTTTTTTTCTAAACCCCTTTTTTTACGACAGATTGTCGGATATAAACGTATTATTCAGGGATACACGTTTTGGGCCAGTCTTAAAACAAGATACAACCACAAAAAACCCCCAATTTTAAAGATAATAAATTTAACCCTTCCCAGTTTATATATAAAAAAAATAATTTAACACCCATCATTACCACTTAAAGACGCCCTCAAGTTAAACTTTTTTAAAATTTAAATTTTTGACAAAGAAACCCCCTTTTCAAATAAATTTTTACACCAATTTAAATGAATTGATTATACCAAAACAAATCCGTTAGGTTTTTTCTCCTTGGTATTTCAATTTAATCCAGTTTAATTTAATTTAAATTTCCTTTTTAAAATTCCACCTTTAAAAAAAGTAAGTTTATTCAAAATTTGAGGGCACATTGAAGTTAATAACTGTTAAAAAGCATTTTGTTTTTTCCCCAAAAAAATTTTCCCTTTTTTGCCCTTTCATAAAGATATTCCCTTTTTTTTTTTTGAATTGGGTGCTTTTGAAAAATTTAATTTTATAAAATAAAAAAAAAGTTTTGATTTAAAATTCTCGGGTTTTTTTGGGGCCACCCTTTGGGATTGGGGAAGCCATTTTCAGCTTCCTATAGGAATAAATTGGAATTAGACAGTTTAAAGTTGAAAATTTTCAACAGGGGGGGACAGGGGCCCAAAAATTGGGAACAAAAAATTTGCAAAAATTTCACTGAAAAATTGCTTTTTTTCACTTTTTTTCCTGTAAACCCTTTGGAGCCCCCCTTGTGATTCAAGTTTTTTTTTAAAAACTTTTAAAACCCTTGCATCTTATCAAAAAATATATAAAAAACCAATATCAAAAAATTTTCCCGGGGATTCAATTTGTAACGCCCCGGGGGGGGGCCCCTTCAAAATTTGACTGCGAAAGGTGAGAAATATTTTTTTATCAAACAGCAAAACATGGGTTTAAAAATTTTTTTTTGGGGACGAATCACTGTAATGCATTAAAAAAATAGGTAAAAAGGGCTTAAAATTGGGAAACCCCTTTTTGGGCACCTGATCTTTCCTGACAGGGGAGTAGACATTTTATTTCCAATAAAAACCCTTTGGTACTTTTCCCAAGGGACACTTGAAGAATCTCAGTTAAAAGAGCCTCAATGTTATTTTTGTTCTTTTTACTTTTAACAGAAAAAATGTCGTGGTTGACAGAATCAAAAGCTTTTTGGAAATCAAAATAAATTATGTCAGTGCGAACATTGTCATTGAGAGATAGGGCTAAGCTGTCACAGAAATTTACTAGCTGAGTTGTACATGATTTCCTACTCACTAACCCATGTTGACGTGATTGATAAGATGTTCACATCGATTAAGCAATTTCATCCCGGATTACTTTTTCGTAAATTTTCATAATAAAACTTGTCAGAAGAAATAGGCGTATAGTTGTTAACTTCAATTTTAGAGCCTTTTTTTATGAACTGGAACAACGTTTGCCATTTTTCAATCTGCTGGAGTACATCCTGTTTATAAGAGGCTTCAAAAAGGATGGCCAAGAGGCTTAGACAGGCTCACTGAACAGTGCTTTACAATTTCTTCAGGATATTGATTATTGTCGCGACCCCTTGCGCTTTATTTGATCGATATTTTCAAGTAAACTTTTGATTTTCAAATAAATATTTGAGTTTCCTATGAATTTTAGTGGCTGCACCCCCCCCCCCCCTACCCCCGCCCTCTTGTCCTCGTCATTTGCTGTATTTATTTTCCTATGTATTTAGAGGCTGCACCCCCCATTCCCCCCCCCCCCCCTTGTCCAGCTGCATGTGCTGCGTGCATTTGCTGTATTTATTTTCCTATGTATTTTAGAGCTGCACCCCCCCATTCCCCCCCCCCCCTTGTCCTCGTCATTTGCTGTATTTATTTCCTATGTATTTTAGAGGCAGACACCCCCCCATCCCCCCCCCCCCCCTTGTCCTCGTCATTTGGGCTGTATTTATTTTCCTATGAATTTTAGAGGCTGTACCCCCCCCCCCCATCCCCCCCCCTTGTCCTCGTCATTTGCTGTATTTATTTTCCTATGAATTTTAGAGGCAGCACCCCCCCGATCCCCCCCCCCCCCCCCCCCTTGTCCTCGTCATTTGCTGTATTTATTTTCCTATGAATTTTAGAGCTGTACCCCCCCCCATCCCCCCCCCTTGTCCTCGTCATTATGCTGTATTTATTTTCCTATGAATTTAAGAGGCTGCACCCCCCCCCCCCCCCCATGTCCTCGTCAATTGCTGTATTTATTTTCCTATGAATTTTAGAGGCTGCACCCCCCCCCCCCCCCCCCTTGTCCTCGTCATTTGCTGTATTTATTTTCCTATGAATTTTAGAGGGCAGCACCCCCCCCCATCCCCCCCCCCCCCCCTTGTCCTCGTCATTTGCTGTATTTATTTTTCCTATGAATTTAAGAGGGCTGCACCCCCCCCCCCCCCCCCTTGTCCCTCGTCAATGCTGTATTTATCTTCCTATGTATTTTAGAGGCTGCACCCCCCCATTCCCCCCCCCCCCCCTTGTCCTCGTCATTTGCTGTATTTATTTTCCTATGTATTTAAGAGGCTGCACCCCCCCCCCCTTGTCCTCGTCAATTGCTGTATTTATCTTCCTATGTATTTTAGAGGCTGCACCCCCCCATTCCCCCCCCCCCCTTGTCCTCGTCATTTGCTGTATTTATTTTCCTATGTATTTTAGAGGCAGCACCCCCCCCATCCCCCCCCCCCCCTTGTCCTCGTCATTTGCTGTATTTATTTTCCTATGAATTTTAGAGGCTGTACCCCCCCCCCATCCCCCCCCCCCCCCCCTTGTCCTCGTCATTTGCTGTATTTATTTTCCTATGAATTTTAGAGGCAGCACCCCCCCCCCTCCCCCCCCCCCCCTTGTCCTCGTCATTTGCTGTATTTATTTTCCTATGAATTTTAGAGGCTGTACCCCCCCCATCCCCCCCCCCCCCCCCCCTTGTCCTCGTCATTTGCTGTATTTATTTCCTATGAATTTAAGAGGCTGCCAACCCCCCCCCCCCCCCCCCCCCTTGTCCTCGTCAATTGCTGTATTTATTTTCCTATGAATTTAAGAGGCTGCACCCCCCCCCCCCCCCCCCCCCCCCTCAGTAAGGAGGTAATGGTATATAGTATATAGTAATGGTCTAGTTAATGTTCTAGTTAATGTTCCTTGTGTCCAGAGTAATTGTTAGGTAATTGTTCACGAACATATAAATTAATCCAGTAACCCTGTTAAGAATAGAAGATTAATGTTGTAAGTTTGTTGGGTTGTCAGAATGAGAACTCCCTGTATTAAAGTAGTATACCTCTTCCTGTATAGTACCTTTTATAGTGCAGACTGGAGAGTCTACTCAGCATACAGACATGTGCTGCGTGCATTCAGCGTTCAGACATGTGCTGCGTGCATTCAGTGTTCAGACATGTGCTGCGTGCATTCAGTGTTCAGACATGTGCTGCGTGCATTCAGTGTTCAGACATGTGCTGCGTGCATTCAGTGTTCAGACATGTGCTGCGTGCATTCAGCGTTCAGACATGTGCTGCGTGCATTCAGCGTTCAGACATGTGCTGCGTGCATTCATTTTTGTTTCATTTATTATTATCTTGATGTTTTGTAATCAAATCTGAGATCTATTTTACAACTATATAAACTTATAAAAAGGCATCATTTGCTAGAATAAAGCCATGGGTAAAACTTAATCTGGTTTGGCAGTGTTGTTATTAATTTTACACTTTTACACTAAAAGTGCGGTATATAGTGGCTTATATAGTAGTAGTAGTAGTAGTTTACACTTATACGGTATATAGTGGCGTATGCCTAACAGTTTCGTTCTGGTAGTTTCCTTCAGCTCTACCAAAATTCAATTTACTCGTCCGAGCAGTGATTCGATTAACTGTTTATTTTATGAAGGAGCAAGCTGTTTACGTTTACTGTCGACAGTTCTAAAATAGCTGTTTGTAAAAGTTTCTGTAAAGTTTCTGTATAGTTTATACTAGTGACTTAGTATTAGTTCATTTTAGTACACACTAGTTACATGGTAACACTAGTTACATGGTAACACTAGTTACATGGTAACCTGGTAACCTGGTAACATGGAAACATGGTAACCTGGTAACCTGGTAACCTGGAAACATGGTATATTTAGTAATATCTCTTCCACGTGACAACAACACGTGATGTTCTCCTCTTCTATATTTGTTTTCATGCTTTTATAACACACATAACTCCGGCATGCGCAGGGATTATATTTCAATTTCTCCCGCGACGCGCGGGAAACATTTATAATAATTTCGAGTGCGAAGCACGAGGGATTATTATGAAAATAACCCCGACGTGCTTTAGCACGAGGGGTTATTTTAATATAACTTAAGCGTGCCGGTGTTATGTGTTATAAACCCTTCCGGGTTAGTGCTAGGACCAACAAATTTGACATTTTACTCTTAATTCTAGCTATATGAGATCAGTATGGACTATGGAAAATATGAAATGGAATTGGGGACTATATTATACTACCAAATAAATACAACTAAGGTACTATGGCATTTGAAATTTGCGTTATATCTAAACATTATTCCTCAGTCAAAACGTTGAATGAATATCGATAAGGGGCGTCGAATTAAGCCTGGCAAGCAATAAAAGGTGGAGCTAATAATGTTCATCAAAGTAGACGACTATAATACATCACAGTGCTGGCAAGCACGAGCGGTGTCTTTATTGGGGGTATACTATGTACCCCCTTTACTATTCTATCCCCTTTACTATTATACCCCCTTTACACCCCCTTTGGTACACGTCGGAAGCCTCTTTCGTGCACGCGAAGCGTGCACTCCGGCCGGAGGCGGCGGCCGAAGGCCGACGCCTCCGGCAGGAGTTTTTCAGGCATTAAGACTCATCGGAAGTCGTTCAGCAGATTTATTTTTAGTTCAAAATATTCTAATTTGATGTCAAAGATGTCAGAAATAAGAAATAGTTATGTTGAGATTTTTAAAAAATTTGCATAAAATACTCGCCAGCACTGTTATACGAAATTCGGTAAAAAACCCGAAATCGCCATATTCAGGTGCCTTAAAAACCATGTTAAAATTGAGTTAGAGATCTGAAACTTTGCAGGGCGTCTAGACGTTGACCTAATCGACTGTAAAAAAAGTTTCAAGTTTCAGGAGCATCGGGAAATTGGTTTTCTAGAACCCCTGTATTACGACAGATTGTCGTGATATATACATACATATATATATTCAGGGATAGACGCTTTGCCAGTGAATTATAGCCTGTATTTAAGTGTCCGTAGATTCTAAAGTATAAAAGATACAGCCATTTCGGACCACAGGTCTTGAAGATAATTGTTTAGGACTTTAGTTTACATTATGTTAAAAAGTAATTCAATGTCATCATCACCACTTGATGACGTCATCAAGTTAACCATTTTTAAAACTTGATTTTTCACAAAGTAATAATTTTTCAAATCGATTTTACGCCATTAAGGAGTAATTTTATTCAAAATTTGAGGGCGTATTGAAGTTAGATAATTGTTTAAGCATTCTGAAAATCTACCGAAAGTTTTTCTAGCTTGCTCCTTCATAAAGATATTCGCTATTGAAGTTAGTGCTTTTTAAAGAATAATTTTATAAAAACGCTAATTTTACGTTCTAGTATTCTCTGGTGTTGCACCATCCCTTGGGTTGTGGAGCTCAATTTGCTTCCTAAAGCTCTAAATTGTGTCATAGGCTTGTTTTAAAGTTGAAAATCGAAAGTTGCACACGTGGGGACACGCCCAAATTGATAGAAAATTGCTAAAATCACTGAAAATTGCTGTTTTCACCAATTTCCGTCAACTTTGGAGTGCCGTTGTGATTACAGTTCTTCTTAAAAATACTTTGAAACTTTGCATGCTTATCAAACTATATATAAAACACCATCATGCAAAAATTTACGGTGATTCAATATTGGATGCGCACGCAACTTCCGCTCAAGGTTTGCACGTGCGAAAGGTTAAAATTGTGCTCATTCGTGATTTTGAACAAATTCTGCTTTGCCACGACAGTTCAATGTCATTATATATGAATTTAATGCCAACTTCAATGAGTATAAAGTGGCAAATTCAGTCAGTGATCGACCGATATGCTTACCTAAACACAAGGAAATGTTTTCAAAGGAAAAATTTCGAAATCGTTGAAATAACCTCCTTATTAATATTAATGAAGTTATGAGTTTACATTTCGGCTTTGTAAAGTACCCTGACATTATAATAAAAAAAGAGATGATATTTTACCAAAACCCATAATCATGGGTAGAGTGGAGCGCTGCCAGTGTCTCTCTTTCCCAAACAAAAGGCAATGATATCAATTTGAATGACCGTTATCAGATGCAAAATGATACCGAGAATGAAATCGGTCGCTCGCTTTTCCCATTCATTTACAATTGAAATAGATTACATGTTATAAATCGAAACTTATTACAATTCGTAAGCCATGAATGAGTGGGAAAAGCGAAGCGACCGATTTCATTCTCGGTATCATTTTGCATCTGATAACGGTCATTCAAATTGATATCATTGCCTTTTGTTTGGGAAAGAGAGACACTGGCAGCGCTCCACTCTACCCATGATTATGGGTTTTGGTAAAATTGCTTATATCAAACGGTGCAATCGCTACGACAAAATTAACCGGACAAATGTAACCGTCGAGACAAGTTCTGGAACTGGTCCAAGTAATGTAAGAGTTTAAGTAATGTAACTGTAAGAATGTAAGCAGTGTGCTGGAGTTTTGCCAGCGCCTGCAGTTAGACCGATACGTAGATCAAGTGTATCTATAGTTCTTACGTTAAGCCATAGGTCACGTGACATTTTTTACCAATGCGCGTCGTATTAGTTAGTCACGTGATACACGTCATCAAAACACGTGACAGTGCGCGGTTGAAATTCTCATGGAATATCAAAACAAAACAAATCTTGTTGAGCCAAATTAGCGGGGCGGGATTATAGAAGCTGTGCCGGGGTTATTTATTCAGCGGGAAAAAACTAACTGCGGGAGCCGGGATTATCAGAATCTTATTTATTCTAATCCGGAGGGGTTTATTAAGTTCGATACTATGCACTCTTTACATCATGTTTTACGACTGCTCATCACAACCATGGTACACTACTTTTACTACGAGTTAGTATAATTGCGATGAAGTATTTCACATGTTGTGCTTGTTGAAATGAGAACTTCAATTCCTTAAGCATGCACCCCTGAACTTTAATTCCCTCGACGTCAATCTTTACATCGTGTTAAATCCTTGACTAAGCTGAGAAATTTTACTTGTTATTTAAATTTTACGTAGGCTTTTAGTTCGTTTACTACTAGTGTAATAATATGCTGACTCTCCTAACTTCCTAATATTGTAACCTAGCAACTGTAACCTAGCAACTGTAACCTAGCAACTAACTTCCTAATATTGTAACCTAGCAACTGTAACCTAGCAACTGTAACCTAGCAACTAACTTCCTAATATTGTAACCTAGCAACTGTAACCTAGCAACTGTAACCTAGCAACTAACTTCCTAATATTGTAACCTAGCAACTGTAACCTAGCAACTGTAACCTAGCAACTAACTTCCTAATATTGTAACCTAGCAACTGTAACCTAGCAACTAACTTCCTAATATTGTAACCTAGCAACTGTAACCTAGCAACTGTAACCTAGCAACTAACTTCCTAATATTGTAACCTAGCAACTGTAACCTAGCAACTGTAACCTAGCAACTAACTTCCTAATATTGTAACCTAGCAACTGTAACCTAGCAACTAACTTCCTAATATTGTAACCTAGCAACTGTAACCTAGCAACTGTAACCTAGCAACTAACTTCCTAATATTGTAACCTAGCAACTGTAACCTAGCAACTAACTTCCTAATATTGTAACCTAGCAACTGTAACCTAGCAACTAACTTCCTAATATTGTAACCTAGCAACTGTAACCTAGCAACTGTAACCTAGCAACTAACTTCCTAATACGCTTTGCCACTTTTGATCACAGCAGATCATTTTGTCAGCCGAATTTAAACTGTTTCTTTATAACATTCCTTGTGAACTATTACTGTAACACTAAAATATAAGTAACGTCACATTTCAGGGCTGCATGCGGAGTAGGAGACTAGTTTGTGTCTGTGACACTGAATGACTATATAATGTACGGGTCACACTAGTTATGTAATGTCTACAACTATTATTTGTACTAGTCTTATAATCAGGTAGACTGGGAGGCAGACAGTCTTGGTGATGATGGAGGCGGCGAGCTAAACACCAATCAGAGAGCTGCATTATGGTCACGTGACACAAATTCGCCTATCAGAGAGCAGTCAGCAGTACAATGGTATTTCTACCAGTTCTCGTATTTTTTAGAGGCTGAAATAATTGTTGTTTGACAAGTCAGAGTAATTTTTCTTTCTTTGAAGGAGAGGTGTAACCTAGCAACAGTAACCTAGCAACTGTAACCTAGCAACAGTAACCTAGCAACTGTAACCTAGCAACTGTAACCTAGCAACTGTTTCCTAGCAACAGTAACCTAGCAATAGTAACCTAGCAACTGTAACCTAGCAACAGTAACCTAGCAACAGTAACCTAGCAATAGTAACCAAGCAACTGTAACCTAGCAACTGTAAACCTAGCAATAGTAACCTAGCAATAGTAACCTAGCAACAGTAACCTAGCAACAGTAACCTAGCAATAGTAACCTAGCAACTGTAACCTAGCAACAGTAACCTAGCAACAGTAACCTAGCAACAGTAACCTAGCAATAGTAACCAAGCAACTGTAACCTAGCAATAGTAACCTAGCAATAGTAACCTAGCAACAGTACCTAGCAACAGTAACCTAGCAACAGTAACCTAGCAATAGTAACATAGCAACAGTAACCTAGCAACAGGTAACCTAGCAACAGTAACCTAGCAACAGTAACCTAGCAACAGTAACCTAGTAACTCTTACCTAGCAACTCTTACCAGCAACTGTTACATAGCAACTGTAACCTAACAACTTAACCTAACAACTGTTACCTAGCAATTGTAGCGAGATATGGTTTTACTCGGTTTCTTCAGAAGTTTGTAAGACTTGTTAACTACTTGATCTGGTTCCAAATTTCCAATTTAGTAAATGTAAGGTAGTCTTAGCAATTCAAATATTCCACAGACAATGTTTGACTCTAATTCTGCAATAACTATTTCACTATTTTACTATTTCAATATTTCGCTATTTCACTATTTCTCTATTCGCTATTTCACTATATCTTTATTTCACTATTACACTGATAATAGTATTCACTGTCAGACAGTCAGTGGCTGCACATCTTCCTATCAATTAACACTTAAATGAGCGAACCAGCGTGCTCAACCTTTCCAGCAGATTTTAATTACTAATTAATTACTAATTAATTACTAATTACTGCATATCCTGCTGTCCAGGAATCTCTATTCGACAGTCAGTAACACGTGATCACTATCCGACCTGCACGTGGAGGGAGCAAAAAGTAGAGTTAATGTTACCTAGCTACTGTTGCTTAGCAACTTTTTACTTTGCCTGCATTTGCACGTGTTGTAATCCGATTCAATGTCCCTATTTTGCCATTGAGGATTTTGCAGGCATTTATCATATATCTCTCTCGTCTTCTTTGGAGAGATTGGAGGCTGAAGAGTTTTAGTATCTCCCAGTAGTACACTACCTCATTTAGTTCTTTAGTTAATTACACTACCTCATTTAGTTCTTTAGTTAATTACACTACTTCATTTAGTTCTTTAGTTAATTACGCTACTTCATTTAGTTCTTTAGTTAATTACACTACTTCATTTAGTTCTTTAGTTGATTACACTACTTCATTTAGTTCTTTAGTTAATTACACTACTTCATTTAGTTCTTTAGTTGATTACACTACTTTATTTAGTTCTTTAGTTAATTACACTACTTCATTTAGTTCTTTAGTTGATTACACTACTTTATTTAGTTCTTTAGTTAATTACGCTACTTCATTTAGTTCTTTAGTTAATTACACTACTTCATTTAATTCTTTAGTTGATTACACTACTTCATTTAGTTCTTTAGTTAATTACACTACTTCATTTAGTTCTTTAGTTGATTACACTACTTCATTTAGTTCTTTAGTTAATTACACTACTTCATTTAGTTCTTTAGTTGATTACACTACTTCATTTAGTTCTTTAGTTAATTACACTACTTCATTTAGTTCTTTAGTTGATTACACATGTAAATGGAAAGAGCATGAGTCCTGCTAGATCATTATACTCTAACTACACACTGCTACTAGATCATTAGTGCACATCAGATTACGGTGCAGTATTTCAAAAACTCTTCTATTTAATTAATGTAATTAGTTAGAGTTTTAGCATTTCAGAAACTGTTTGTAGAATTTCCGTGTCCACTGTCCATTTACTATTGTTTTTAGCCTTTTTTGATTAGCTTAATTGTAGTTAGATAACTAGAATTCTAGTTAGATTACCTACTATTTATCATATTATTGTTCTAATTTTTTTCTTTTCTGTTAATTTAATTGTAAAATTAACATATCCTGTATTTATAGATTGAATGATTGAAGAAACGAAATGAATTACATCAAATTTATTCTGACAGCAACATTAGTAACTTTAGGTAAGTGTGTATATATATATATATATAGTGGATAATATGGATAAATAGCACCATATTATAAATTAGATTCATGTAAAACTGTGAGTGGTTGTTTTTTACTGGACCAATGATGATGATCGTGCTAAATTACTCTACACTCGAACTGTGAGATCGTGCTAAATTACTCTACACTCGAACTTTGAGATTTTTGAAACCAACTTTAGTTGATGTATTTTTGAACGCTGATTCCGAATCACCCCACATGACATAGGGTTAAAGTGCTCCCCTGGCGAGATATCAGCGAAAAACTGTCTCGATCACGTGATATGACCATATAAAGATATAAGGAAGTTGGTCTAATTTATCGTTAGGGTTAGGCTTTTAACATATGCTTTAGTTAGGGTTGGGGTTAGTGTAGAGGCGCCGCTAAAGAACGTGTTAAAAAAGTCACGTGATAGTCGAGTGTAGAGTGATTTTTAACTATGATTGGCAACCTATAAACCTGTTAACCTGGTAACCTGGTAACCTAGTAACCTAGTAACCTGGTAACCTAGTAACCTGGTAAACTGGTAACGTATGATTGAATAAAATAAATTAACGTTTTTCTTTTTATTTCAGTGAGTTGTGAGTTAGAGTGCTACACATGTCAAACCAACGAAAATCCCTTGAAAGAACGCTTCATCTCAGCGGTTGGTACTGTTACGCAACAAATATAACAACTGTAACCTAGCAACCAGAACTGTAACCTAGCAAGTGTAACCTAGCAACCAGAACTGTAACCTAGCAACTGTAACCTAGCAACCAGAACTGTAACCTAGCAAGTGTAACCTAGCAACCAGAACTGTAACCTAGCAACTGTAACCTAGCAACCAGAACTGTAACCTAGCAAGTGTAACCTAGCAACCAGAACTGTAACCTAGCAAGTGTAACCTAGCAAGTGTAACCTAGCAAGTGTAACCTAGCAACCAGAACTGTAACCTAGCAAGTGTAACCTAGCAACCAGAACTGTAACCTAGCAACTGTAACCTAGCAACCAGAATTGTAACCTAGCAAGTGTAACCTAGCAACCAGAACTGTAACCTAGTAAGTGTAACCTAGCAACCAGAACTGTAACCTAGCAAGTGTAACCTAGCAACCAGAACTGTAACCTAGCAAGTGTAACCTAGCAAGTGTAACCTAGCAAGTGTAACCTAGCAAGTGTAACCTAGCAACTGTAACCTAGCAAGTGTAACCTTGCTAGGTTACACTTGCTAGGTTACAGTTCTGATTGCTAGGTTACACTAGGTTAAGTGTAACCTAGCAACCAGAACTGTAACCTAGCAAGTGTAACCTAGCAACCAGAACTGTAACCTAGCAACTGTAACCTAGCAACCATAACTGTAACCTAGCAACTGTAACCTAGCAACCAGAACTGTAACCTAGCAAGTGTAACCTAGCAACCAGAACTGTAACCTAGCAACTGTAACCTAGCAACCAGAACTGTAACCTAGCAAGTGTAGCCTAGCAAGTGTGACCTAGCAACTGTAACCTAGCATTTGCTGCCTAGCAAATATATAAAGTTCGTTCAATATTAAAATTCCATCGATTAAGTATTTTAAATTATACTACATACAATGCAGGAATGCGATCTTATATTTACTTAGTATCTGTAACCTAGCAACTGCAGGAATGCGATCTTAAGAAGAAATGTGGAAGTCAGAAGTACTGTGTCGCAATGACTTACAAATACAACGGATTAAGTTATCAGAAAAGAGGCTGTATGGAATCAGACCAAGGTTTGTTTAGGGGGGGGGGGGGTTTCACCAGGACCTCAACTTGGGGGGGGGGGTTCACCAGGATCTAGCCCTTTTAGTCAGTTCAATGTACATTCGTATTGTCATTGATAATTGACCCAGGGCTCTCAATACAAAAAATGCTTAATGTTCACCCTGATTTTTTTCCAGTTGATCTTCAAACTAAGGCATTTACCTAACTTTTTAGGGGTTCCGGATTTCGGGCGCCCACCGGTTCCTGCGTGGCAACCATGCCCATATTTTAAGGGAGGGAGGGAGGGAGGGAGGGAGGGAGGGAGGGAGGGAGGGAGGGAGGGAGGGAGGGAGGGAGGGTTAGAGTGTTTGGTTAGATGCTTCTGTTTTTGCTGTATAGTATTTTAGTCACTCAGTTGAGACGCAGTTTATTAACTGTGTCTCAACTCTGCCTAAACTACGCATTCTCTATGAATAACAGCTCAATATTTATTTAACTCTGCATTCTTTGCTCAAAAATGGCCAAAAATGAACGAAATCGCCCATATCTCAGTTCGCGATATTCGTGAAACTGATATCTGCTTTCGATATTTTTGCTATTGAATTTTCAAAATAAATGTAGAATCGAATTTTAACCTTAAGTTTTGGAGTGGAATTTTTAGTTTGACATTTTTTTTAATTTGGCGGCCAAATTCAAAATTTGTGGCCATATTATTACATAACTCAGCCAATTTTTGTCTAAGTTGGATAAAATTTAATTACGTGTTCAGGAGACTAGTAGCTACAAGTACCCAAAGCTTGGTATTGGGCATGTCAAACTCAAAGTGATTTGCCATAATTTAGCCAAAATTGGACCAGATATGGGCAATGCCATAATTTATAATTATAATTATCATAATCATTTCAATAGTTATAATAATCATATTATTTCAGACTACCAGTGTAACATGTTGTGGTCCAACTGTCAGAGAGAGTTTTGTCTGAAGGATCTTTGCAACTCGTCTAATAAAACCTACCTACCTTCCTTAACATTCCTTATTATATTTCAAGCGATCTTTACATGAAATGGTAACCTGGTAACCTGATAGCCTGGTAACCTGGTAACCTGGTAACCCTGTAATTTTATATTCGCGTGAGATGACGAGATTTTCCAGTTTTCAATTCAAATAATGAGTGACCAATATGAAACGGTGATGGTTACTGTGGTAATACTATGATAATACCATGGTAACGGTATGGTTACTGTGGTAATACTATGTTAATACCATGGTAACAGTGTGGTTACTGTGGTAATACTATGTTAATACCATGGTAACGGTGATGGTTACTGTGGTAATACTATGTTAATACCATGGTAACAGTATGGTTACTGTGGTAATACTATGATAATACCATGGTAACAGTATGGTTACTGTGGTAATACTATGATAATACCATGGTAACGGTGATGGTTACTGTGGTAATACTATGTTAATACCATGGTAACAGTATGGTTACTGTGGTAATACTATGATAATACCATGGTAACGGTGATGGTTACTGTGGTAATACTATGTTAATACCATGGTAACAGTATGGTTACTGTGGTAATACTATGATAATACCATGGTAACGGTATGGTTACTGTGGTAATACTATGATAATACCATGGTAACGGTATGGTTACTGTGGTAATACTATGATAATACCATGGTAACGCTATGGTTACTGTGGTAATACTATGATAATACCATGGTAACGGTATGGTTACTGTGGTAATACTATGATAATACCATGGTAACGCTATGGTTACTGTGGTAATACTATGTTAATACCATGGTAACAGTATGGTTACTGTGGTAATACTATGATAATACCATGGTAACAGTATGGTTACTGTGGTAATACTATGATAATACCATGGTAACGGTATGGTTACTGTGGTAATACTATGATAATACCATGGTAACGGTATGGTTACTGTGGTAATACTATGTTAATACCATGGTAACAGTGTGGTTACTGTGGTAATACTATGATAATACCATGGTAACGGTGATGGTTACTGTGGTAATACTATGTTAATACCATGGTAACAGTATGGTTACTGTGGTAATACTATGATAATACCATGGTAACAGTATGGTTACTGTGGTAATACTATGATAATACCATGGTAACGGTGATGGTTACTGTGGTAATACTATGATAATACCATGGTAACGGTGATGGTTACTGTGGTAATACTATGTTAATACCATGGTAACAGTATGGTTACTGTGGTAATACTATGATAATACCATGGTAACAGTATGGTTACTGTGGTAATACTATGATAATACCATGGTAACGGTATGGTTACTGTGGTAATACTATGTTAATACCATGGTAACAGTGTGGTTACTGTGGTAATACTATGATAATACCATGGTAACGGTGATGGTTACTGTGGTAATACTATGTTAATACCATGGTAACAGTATGGTTACTGTGGTAATACTATGATAATACCATGGTAACAGTATGGTTACTGTGGTAATACTATGATAATACCATGGTAACGGTGATGGTTACTGTGGTAATACTATGTTAATACCATGGTAACAGTATGGTTACTGTGGTAATACTATGATAATACCATGGTAACGGTGATGGTTACTGTGGTAATACTATGTTAATACCATGGTAACAGTATGGTTACTGTGGTAATACTATGATAATACCATGGTAACGGTATGGTTACTGTGGTAATACTATGATAATACCATGGTAACGGTATGGTTACTGTGGTAATACTATGATAATACCATGGTAACGCTATGGTTACTGTGGTAATACTATGATAATACCATGGTAACGGTATGGTTACTGTGGTAATACTATGATAATACCATGGTAACGCTATGGTTACTGTGGTAATACTATGTTAATACCATGGTAACAGTATGGTTACTGTGGTAATACTATGATAATACCATGGTAACGGTATGGTTACTGTGGTAATACTATGATAATACCATGGTAACGGTATGGTTACTGTGGTAATACTATGATAATACCATGGTAACGGTATGGTTACTGTGGTAATACTATGATAATACCATGGTAACGGTATGGTTACTGTGGTAATACTATGATATTACCATGGTAACGGTATAATATCACATGACGAGTGAGATATTGCTAGAAGATTCCTATACAGAGATTCTTTATGAGATTTTAATGAATTTATGAGAAAATCTATTGCACAAAATTATGATGAGGTTGTTATCTTTAGCTACCAAATATTGGTTGGTTGGAGAATTTTAAGTATATATGTCGATAAACGCCAAGATAAAGAAGAAGAACTTTGTTCCAGATAATTTATTAATAATTGTATAACTTTATCTCCACTTATTTGTAACTTGTTCAACGATGTAGGACGTTATTAAGTTAATAGTTATTATTAACTATTGGAACCTGAGATAAGATGTTATAATTGTTAAATTACAGAATTTGAGATTTTCGTCAGATTTAAGTCTGGCCCCCCCCCCTCTCCCCTTAAGTCTCTTATTTGATTTGTGTTTGAGCATGATATTCACTATAGTATGTAGTATAAGTAATAAGTATACTAGTTAGTATTTGCTAGTGAGTATTAAAGTACTATAGTATACTATAGTATTTTAATATTATATTCACTCACCATAAGTTTGAATGTACTAATATTATTGTAATATCATATTTACTATACAAAGTGTATACTAGTAATATTATGATAATGATATTATATTCAATATTCTACATAGTAAGTATATTATAACCCTCCACAATAAATACGCTATTTTGTTGCTAAGGTAATGTGCTCATGTAAGTATTTCACAATTTATACATTTTCAAGAAGTGTCAACTATAACAGTCTTTGCTAAATTAAAAATATCCTGAAAAATATATCGTTCTCATAAAATAGTAAGTTTAGAAAAGCTATTTCTACAAGATAGCAATGTATGAAGAAGCTTGTGTTTCTCTACTAGTTGCCTAGTAACTAGTAGAAGCTTGTGTAGGTCTAAAATATGAGTCCCAACTCTCCTCGCGTCCTAAGATTGCTTGCGGAGTAGTACTAGTAGTTTTTAGCGTTTCTCTTGTCTCATATGTAAACTATCCAGCCATTACAAATTATTATTCTACAGTAGCACATATCTAGTAACCAGTAGAGATTGCCTAGTAACCAGTAGAGGTTGCCTAGTAACCAGTAGAGGTTATCTAGTAACCAGTAAAGGTTATCTAGTAACCAGTAGAGGTTATCTAGTAACCAGTAGAGGTTGCCTAGTAACCAGTAGAGGTTATCTAGTAACCAGTAGAGGTTATCTAGTAACCAGTAGAGGTTATCTAGTAACCAGTAGAGGTTATCTAGTAACCGGTAGAGGTTATCTAGTAACCAGTAGAGGTTATCTAGTAACCAGTAGAGGTTGCCTAGTAACCAGTATAGGTTATCTAGTAACCAATAGAGGTTGCCTAGTAACCAGTAGAGGTTATCTAGTAACCAGTAGAGGTTGCCTAGTAACCAGTATAGGTTATCTAGTAACCAGTAGAGGTTGCCTAGTAACCAGTAGAGGTTATCTAGTAACCAGTAGAGGTTGCCTAGTAACCAGTAGAGGTTATCTAGTAACCAGTAGAGGTTATCTAGTAACCAGTAGAGGTTATCTAGTAACCAGTAGAGGTTATCTAGTAACCAGTAGAGGTTATCTAGTAACCAGTAGAGGTTATCTAGTAACTAGTAGAGGTTATCTAGTAACCAGTAGAGGTTGCCTAGTAACTAGTAGAGGTTATCTAGTAACTAGTAGAGGTTATCTAGTAACCAGTAGAGGTTACCTAGTAACCAGTAGAGGTTGCCTAGTAACTAGTAGAGGTTACCTAGTAACCAGTAGAGGTTGCCTAGTAACTAGTAGAGGTTATCTAGTAACTAGTAGAGGTTACCTAGTAACCAGTAGAGGTTGCCTAGTAACTAGTAGAGGTTGCCTAGTAACTAGTAGAGGTTGCCTAGTAACTAATAGAGGTTGCCTAGTAACTAGTAGAGGTTGCTTAGTAACTAGTAGAGGTTGCCTAGTAACCAGTAGAGGTTACCTAGTAACCAGTAGAGGTTGCCTAGTAACTAGTAGAGGTTACCTAGTAACCAATAGAGGTTGCCTAGTAACTAGTAGAGGTTATCTAGTAACCAGTAGAGGTTGCCTAGTAACTAGTAGAGGTTATCTAGTAACTAGTAGAGGTTACCTAGTAACCAGTAGAGGTTGCCTAGTAACTAGTAGAGGTTGCCTAGTAACTAGTAGAGGTTGCTTAGTAACTAGTAGAGGTTGCCTAGTAACCAGTAGAGGTTATCTAGTAACCAGTAGAGGTTGCCTAGTAACTAGTAGAGGTTATCTAGTAACTAGTAGAGGTTATCTAGTAACTAGTAGAGGTTATCTAGTAACCAGTAGAGGTTACCTAGTAACCAGTAGAGGTTTTCTAGTAACTAGTAGAGGTTACCTAGTAACCAGTAGAGGTTGCCTAGTAACTAGTAGAGGTTATCTAGTAACTAGTAGAGGTTACCTAGTAACCAGTAGAGGTTGCCTAGTAACTAGTAGAGGTTGCCTAGTAACTAGTAGAGGTTGCCTAGTAACTAATAGAGGTTGCCTAGTAACTAGTAGAGGTTGCTTAGTAACTAGTAGAGGTTGCCTAGTAACCAGTAGAGGTTATCTAGTAACCAGTAGAGGTTATCTAGTAACTAGTAGAGGTTGCCTAGTAACTAGTAGAGGTTGCCTAGTAACTAGTAGAGGTTGCCTAGTAACTAGTAGAGGTTGCCTAGTAACTAGTAGAGGTTGCTTAGTAACTAGTAGAGGTTGCCTAGTAACCAGTAGAGGTTATCTAGTAACCAGTAGAGGTTATCTAGTAACTAGTAGAGGTTGCCTAGTAACTAGTAGAGGTTGCCTAGTAACTAGTAGAGGTTGCCTAGTAACTAGTAGAGGTTGCCTAGTAACTAGTAGAGGTTGATGTGTAAGGTAAGTCTGTACAGATTACAGAACCTTTCAGCTTCAATTGTACTGTCTTGGCTGTCTGCCAGTACCCAGGGTAGTAATATTTCCTCTTCTGTCTACATTCCAATGTTCAGGTTCCGGGACTTTTAGTGTGGTTATGAACGAAACCCCACCTGAAGATCAACTGTAAGCTAGTTATTGTGCAATGTGCACTATAAGAACTATACATTTTCAAATTCACGAAAATTCTGTTGTTAGGGTTAGCCGTTAGCCGTTAGCCGTTAGCCGTTAGGGTTACGGTTCTAGGTTAGGGTTAGGGTATTTGTCGGAATAATATTGCTCTCTATAAGTTATACATTTAAATGGAATTTTGAAGCAGATATTAAATGTTTCGAAGCATTCGAGCATACGTGAAATTTTCGAAAAAGTCTATTTAATCTTAAAGATCAAACGAAAGACCTCTGACATCGTGTTTCCAACAGTTATTACTTTCTCTTATCCTTAGTGTAGTGAGGTACGTAATCCTGCTTCTGTTGTCTACCTGGTCAAATAAACAATTCAGTAGCTACCTGGTTAAATAAACATATTCAGTAGCTACCTGGTCAAATAAACATATTCAGTAGCTACCTGGTCAAATAAACAATTCAGTAGCTACCTGGTTAAATAAACATATTCAGTAGCTACCTGGTCAAATAAACATATTCAGTAGTTACCTGGTCAAATAAACATATTCAGTAGCTACCTGGTCAAATAAACATATTCAGTAGCTACCTGGTCAAATAAACATATTCAGTAGCTACCTGGTCAAATAAACATATTCAGTAGTTACCTGATCAAATAAACATATTCAGTAGCTACCTGGTCAAATAAACATATTCAGTAGCTACCTGGTCAAATTAACATATTCAGTAGCTACCTGGTCAAATAAACATATTCAGTAGCTACCTGGTCAAATAAACATATTCAGTAGCTACCTGGTCAAATAAACATATTCAGTAGCTACCTACGGGTAACGCCAGCGGCGGAGAGACGCCAGCGGCGGAGAGACGACAACATCGCCCTCCGTAATGTTTACCTCAGCTACAGGACGATCCCTGTTTGCTACACTCCTCATCAGCTTCGCCACCTTTAACATACGTGGCCTCGGTTCTTGTGATGATCCAGACGACATCCACAGCAAACGGGAGCAACTGGGTACCGATTGTCTACGGTACGGCATAGATATCTGCGCTATTCAGGAGACTAAGGTTGTAAAACCGGATTCTTGCAGTCTTAGCAACGGATACAAACTATTATTGTTTGAGCAGAAAAATGGCCGGCACTATGGACTCGGTTTTGTTATCAGTCCCCGATTTATTGACTATGTGGTATGCTGGAACAGTATCAGTGATCGAGTAAGCTTTTTGGACCTAGAACTCCCTACAAAATCTGGAAAATTTATCAAATGTAGGGTGGTCAATGTATATGGGCCACACAAGAAACTTGCAGAAAATGATCAACAACTGTTGATTAATTTTTACGGCCAAGTTAGGGACGCTCTAAACGTCCCTGCTAATGTTGAGATATTTGTTTTGGGAGATTTTAATTCAAAGTTGGGAAAAATGACTGCTTCAGATAAGGACTTTGGTTTTGGTCGTTTCATGGGTAAACATGGTATGGGTTTGCGCAACGATATGGGAGAAAACTTGTTAGACTTGTTATCAGAATTTGACCTCTTTGCCTCCAACACTGGTTTTTATCATCCTGCTCGACATACGACCACCTACACTGGCTGGAGGAAGGACTGGAGTGCCGGGCGAAATAGTAAAAAGACGATCCCGGTCTATTCTCAGATCGATTTCATCCTGTGTCGAAGTAGGTCGAAGCCAATGCTACAAGATTCTAGATCTTATGCAGGCACCTTGACATACTCTGATCACAGATTTGTTGTCACTAGAGTAGACTTTAAGGACATCTGTCTTTGCTATAAACGCAACTCCAAGTCATCCTTAAAGTTCAACACCTCTGAACTCACCTCGAACCCCACCATTCAGGTGAAATATCGTCAATCCTTAGATGATAACTTAAGTAACACTGTTTCTGCTCTGGATCCAAATTCAGACTTGAATGGCTTACTTGAGTCCATAAAGGATGCTGCAAAATCGTCAATTGGTGTCATCAGACACAGGAAACGTAATCGCAGCGACGATGATGAGGTGAAAAACTTATCTAGCCAGCGTTACTTGTTGAGACAGCAGCTTAATGATAACCAGTCTTTAGACAGAACCTCACTTAGATCATCTATTAACTGCCTCACCAATCAGATCAAGCAGAGACTTTCTAACATACGATCAGCTGCTGCTGATGCTATCTGTAATACCATCAGTTCAACAACAGATAGTAAGAAAATGTTTGAAGCTGTTCGAACCCTGAACTTACCTAAAAGTAAAGCCCCTTCTAGTATTGGTGTTCATGATGAGCAAGGGTGCAATATTGCAACAGACACTGGTAAAGCTGCCGTAGTTGCTAAGTACCTTGAGCAACAACTTACTCGTGATGAAGCACCTTTAGAACCTTTTGTAGGACCTCCTCGCCCACTAGTTAAGCCATTCACTAGTGAAGAAATCGGATCAGCTGCTAGAAGTCTCAAAAATGGTCGAGCTAACGGCCCAGATGGGATTCCTAATGAGCTTCTCGAGTATTCTACTGGATCAGTACACAGACGTTTTGCAGACATTATCAATAGAAGCTTCGAGACCAATTCCTACCTTGACCCCATTGGACAGGCAAACATTACCCCCTTACAGAAGCCAAATAAGCCCATTGGTCCAGTGAAGAATCTACGACCCCTCACTCTCTCAAATGCTGTTAGAAAGATTCTTTCAATGGCAACCTTGAAGAGAATTGAGAATAAAGTCAATGCCTTCACTGGTCCATGGCAATGTGCTTACAAGCAGGGTAGATCATGTGCTGACATTGTATGGTGCCAGCGTGTGATGTTATCAGTTGTCCAGAGGAAGAGGTGGGAATACCATCGTATGGGGATCGACATGTCTAGTGCCTTTGACACTATACGACGATCTACCATCCTCGATCTTCTTGTTGAGTGTGGCTGTGATGATGACGAAGTCCGTTTGGTAAGACTTTTGCTTTCCAACACCAAGCTCAAAGTCAACATCAACGGTACACTGTCTGCTGAATTCCAGAGTTTTCTCGGTGCATTCCAAGGTGACTGTCTGTCTGGATGCTTGTTCACACTTGTCTTAGCGGGTGCCTTGCGTGACCTCCGTAACAGGCTTGAAACTGCAACGAATAGGCCTAACCCACCTATCACCGATATTGGTCTTCCACTTGACAGTGAGTATGCTGATGATATCGACTTCAATGATGAAGATGAAGACAATTTGAGGGAGCTGTTGCCTATTGCAACAGAAGTCCTTAAAGATTGGAATCTCTTCGTTAACGAAGACAAAACTGATTTCACTCATGTGTACCTAGCTGAAAAGGGAGCTAAAGACGATCAGGGTAAGCCAATTGCAGGGAACGAGCTCTGGAGAAAGAGTATCACGCTTGGCTCCATGCTTTGTAGTAAGGAGGACATCTCTAGAAGGATATGTCTGGGATATGCCGCGTTTAACAAATACAAGAAAGCTTGGAACCATAAGATCCCTCTGAGCAAGAGGCTTCTGTTGTATGAGGCTCTGGTAGTATCCGTTTTAATGTACAATTCATCTTGCTGGGCTGCCCCTAAATCAGTATTGGAAAAACTAGATATTGCTCACAGACGTCATCTGCGATCAATTTTGAATTACAAATACCCTCACATCATCTCCAACAAGAACTTGTATAAACGCTGCAATAGTGAACCATTGTCAGCTAAAGTGGCTCGTAGTCGGTGGAGGATGCTCGGACATGTACTGCGTGGGCCTACAGATGGCCCAGCCTATTCGTCGCTTGTTTTTGCTGTCAACACCTTACAGCTTCAAGGGCGGCGTGGAAGACCGCAGTCAAACCTTTTCTCACTGATTCTACACGACCTTAGTGTCCGAAAATTATCGTTAAATAATTTATGTGATTTGGACTATTTAACGTTAATTGCTCAGAATAGAGTTAAATGGAGAAGTATGCAAATTGCATGACTTTTGTTTGAGAAAGATTAGGGGACAGAAATGTTTACTTTGTTTACTATCTGTTTCTTAGAGCTTTTGTTTATATATGTTTATATAGTAGCTACCTGGTCAAATAAACATATTCAGTAGCTACCTGATCAAATAAACATATTCAGTAGCTACCTGGTCAAATAAACATATTCAGTAGCTACCTGGTCAAATAAACATATTCAGTAGCTACCTGGTCAAATAAACATATTCAGTAGCTACCTGGTCAAATAAACATATTCAGTAGCTACCTGGTCTAATAAACATATTCAGTAGTTATCTGGTCAAATAAACATATTCAGTAGCTACCTGGTCAAATAAACATATTCAGTAGCTACCTGGTCAAATAAACATATTCAGTAGCTACCTGGTCAAATAGACATATTCAGTAGCTACCTGGTCAAATAAACATATTCAGTAGCTACCTGGTCAAATATACATATTCAGTAGCTACCTGGTCAAATAAACATATTCAGTAGCTACCTGGTCAAATAAACATATCCAGTAGCTACCTGGTCTAATAAACATATTCAGTAGCTACCTGGTCAAATAAACATATTCAGTAGCTACCTGGTCAAATAAACATATTCAGTAGCTACCTGGTCAAATAAACATATTCAGTAGCTACCTGGTCAAATAAACATATTCAGTAGCTACCTGGTCAAATGAACATATTCAGTAGTTACCTGATCAAATAAACATATTCAGTAGCTACCTGGTCAAATAAACATATTCAGTAGCTACCTGGTCAAATAAACATATTCAGTAGCTACCCGGTCAAATAAACATATTCAGTAGCTACCTGGTCAAATAAACATATTCAGTAGCTACCTGGTCAAATAAACATATTCAGTAGCTACCTGGTCAAATAAACATATTCAGTAGCTACCTGGTCAAATAAACATATTCAGTCGTTACCTGGTCAAATAAACATATTCAGTAGCTACCTGGTCAAATAAACATATCCAGTAGCTACCTGGTCAAATAAACATATTCAGTAGCTACCTGGTCAAATAAACATATTCAGTAGCTACCTGATCAAATAAACATATTCAGTAGCTACGTGGTCAAATAAACATATTCAGTAGTTATTTGGTCAAATAAACATATTCAGTAGCTACCTGGTCAAATAAACATATTCAGTAGTTACCTGGTCAAATAAACATATTCAGTAGCTACCTGGTCAAATAAACATATTCAGTAGTTACCTGGTCAAATAAACATATTCAGTAGCTACCTGGTCAAATAAACATATTCAGTAGCTACCTGGTCAAATAAACATATTCAGTAGCTACCTGGTCAAATAAACATATTCAGTAGCTACCTGGTCAAATAAACATATTCAGTAGCTACCTGGTCAAATAAACATATTCAGTAGCTACCTGGTCAAATAAACATATTCAGTCGTTACCTGGTCAAATAAACATATTCAGTAGCTACCTGATCAAATAGACATATTCAGTAGCTACCTGGTCAAATAAACATATTCAGTAGCTACCTGGTCAAATAAACATATCCAGTAGCTACCTGGTCAAATAAACATATTCAGTAGCTACCTGGTCAAATAAACATATTCAGTAGCTACCTGATCAAATAAACATATTCAGTAGCTACCTGGTCAAATAAACATATTCAGTAGCTACCTGATCAAATAAACATATTCAGTAGCTACCTGGTCAAATAAACATATTCAGTAGCTACCTGGTCAAATAAACATATTCAGTAGCTACCTGGTCAAATAAACATATTCAGTAGCTACCTGGTCAAATAAACATATTCAGTAGCTACCTGGTCAAATAAACATATTCAGTAGCTACCTGGTCAAATAAACATATTCAGTAGCTACCTGGTCAAATAAACATATTCAGTAGCTACCTGATCAAATAAACATATTCAGTAGCTACCTGGTCAAATAAACATATTCAGTAGCTACCTGGTCAAATAAACATATTCAGTAGCTACCTGGTCAAATAAACATATTCAGTAGCTACCTGGTCAAATAAACATATTCAGTAGCTACCTGGTCAAATAAACATATTCAGTAGCTACCTGGTCAAATAAACATTATCAGTAGCTACCTGGTCAAATAAACATATTTAGTAGCTACCTGGTAAATAAACATATTCATAAATTACCTTCCAGTCAGCACTTTCCTTAACTCTCAGAGTTGTCAAGAACAAAATGTTTCCACGAACATCAGGTCTCCAGTTTTGTGGTGATTCTGAGCTGGAACCTTGCAGCTGTAACCTAGCAACTGAAGATTCTTTATAATCCATTTTATTGTAGAGGATGGAATGGTGTCTAACTTGATCAGGGCTGTGTATTACACAGTGCGTAACAATTATCACAATGTTTAGATTGCAAAATCTTAACAAAACAAGCCCAATATAATACAATAATGATCAACAAAATCAGTGTTGCAAAAAATTACTGAAAAATATGTTGATGGTTGAATATGGATACTGATAGCAATGCAATGATTCATTGCCATAATTATAATTTCTAAACTATTAGCATTAGCTTATTGTGGTAGTATGGCCAGGGACTAAAACCAATGCTAATAGAAAATGGAGACAGGGCTGAAACCAATAAAAATTGAGACAGGGCTGAAACCAATAGAAAATGGAGACAGGGCTGAAACCAAAAATGGCGAGCTTGCTAAATCACTCTACAGTCGATCTTCGATATTTTTCTAAGAGAGCCCCCGACAATTGAGACTAACTTGAATCTATGTATTTTCGGACGCGGATTCCGAATCACCCTGGTCCCCTGGCGAAATATTGGCGAAAAACTGTCTCGATCACGTCACACGTAATATGACCATTTAAGAAAGTTGGTTTAATTTCTCGTTACGGTTAGAGTTTCAGCATAAGATTTTGTTAGAGATTGGGTTAGGCTTAGGGTTGGAATCAGATTAGAGGGTTAGGGTTTCGAATAGTCTATAGTGAAACGACAATGGGGGTCACCCTCAATATAACGTAATAACATTAACCACAACAAGATGAAGAATTGCGCCGGTTAGCGGATGCTAGATCTCCATTACTTGGTCGCGCTCAGCCTGTCATTCCGCCTAACCTCTATTCGTATGTTTATGAACAATAGCCTGAGGTCCCCAAGTAAGATTTCCATCAACCGTAGGGATTGCCATGCCTTTCAAAATTTAAAATTACAATTAACGATTGTTTTATTTTCGTCTAAATATCAAATAATGCTTCTTCATTCACCATTCTTGGGGCGCTACAGAGCACAAAATGGAGGGGTTGCCATTGTTAATTATTCAAATTTAAAAAGTTAAATGACCGGAAACCGTAGCCTGCGCCTGTGTGGTGATATGCAGTTAAAAGTTTGAAGAAAGAAAGCCATGTGATTAAGGAATGGTTGTTTACAAGTTTACATAAGTTGTTAGATTAAATAAAATGGTAGTCGTGAAATCCGTTGTAGGTAATGTAACTCATAATAACATTTATGGTCCATTTCGTGTTATAAATCAAATACCTTAGGGCCAATAAATTTAGTTCACAATAAATTTGGTTACCATAATTTTGGTTACCATAATTTTAGTCACAAATTTCGCAAATTTTTAGTCTACAACAATTTTAGTCACATTTTTCGACTTTTCGAGACCATTTTCCATTCCATTTACTTTAAGAATGACAAATTTAGTCTACCCCGTCTGAGCATTACAGATTAACTTTAAGCTGCAATGCATTACTCAGGAATTTCAATAACATCAGATCCAGAGTTTGTGACTCTGTATCACTAATATACGTTCTTCTAATATACGTAATATAAGTTCTTCAGTACACTGTTCAGTTTCTTTTTCACCTTTTTTCGACTTTACCATTTTTGTCGTAACGACGTAGTTTATGTCGATATGATCCTTCAGCCGTTTCAACAGAGCATGCATTGGGATGGATCGATAAAAAATGTAATGTCCAAGAGGAGCTCTAACCCTTTAAGTGCAATAGGACTTTGGTACGGTTTTGTGCAGTAGGATTAGGAACGGTGATGTCATATATTAATTATAAACAATGTTAGCTTAATAATATTCATGCCATATTTGCTCCACTGAAATTAGACTAATTAGTAGACTAAATTTGTCGTTCTTAAGGGGGGGGGTTCACCCCCCTTAAGGTACAATCATGTTCAACATAATATCAGCATCATGATTTGTTCAACAATATAACGGATTACTATATAATATCTGATATCATTGACATTATTATATCGGGAGCCAAGTCGGTGGTTGCACCTAGCACTCACAACAAAACGAAAAGTTAGTATGTTGTACCGCATCATGATCAATGATTACTGGGCCGTGCTCAGCCTGTCATTCCGCCGAATCTCTATTAATGAACATGATAGCCTGAGGTCCCCAGGTAAGATCAATGATCAAGTAAAGAAAAGCTTGAACTACTTAAGGGGACATATACAAAAAGCTTTTATGCCGTGGCCCTGTTGTTGACTTCATATTAAGAAAGTATACATAAAAAAATAAGATTTGATACATTAAAAATTATTTTTGAGAGCACTCACTTTCGAAAAAATAAATTTTTTTTTTTCGAAAGTTTTGGAAATTTTGAGAAGTCTGTCACTGTAATACCATTTCAGTCAATTTAAACGTTTTTTTTACTGATTTTTGACTGAACATTACCTACAATCTGTACAAGAAGCCCTTGATAGGATTTTATAATTAAACAATAAATGACGAAGTTGAAGACCAAACAAGGTCGAAAAAAGAAAAATTGAAATTTTTGCCTACTTCTAAAAGTAAAGTTGTACATTTCACCATTCACCCGGGTCAGCAGATATCGCTTCAAATATTCTTGTGAGTGTAGCTGATGATCATATCAAACTTTTTGGGTTAGGATTTTTCTCAGATTTGAGTTTTAAGCTATGAAATGTGGCCTCAAACGACTAAGTAAAATTCATCGTAAAAAAGGGCCAAAAATGGCAGATTTAAAGGCTTAAAATGCGTATTACTCAAAAAGCCTCAGTTTTAAAAAAATAATTTTTACAGAATCGTAATCCACTCGATTATGATAAGACGAATCTTTTAGTACCAAATAAGTGATTTTAGAAGACAAATTGTCTTAAATAATTTTCTAGCTCGAAGGGTCCCCCCTTGTATAAATTTTGTACAAATTGTACACATTTTTTACAAATTTTGTGTCTTTAATTAATATAAATATAAATATTTATTTTTTCGAAAGTGAGTGCTCTCAAAAATAACTTTTAATATATTAAATCTTATTGTTTTTATGTATACTTTCTTAATATGAAGTTAACAACAGGGCTACGGCATAAAAGCTTTTTGTATATGTCCCCTTAACAGTACATGTATAAGATCCGGGAAATCGCTTGTTATTCAAATCAATTACCATGTAATAGAATTCAAATTGTATCCTTGGCGCCGCGCATTTTAAAGTGTAATTCAATCAACCGTAAAATCGTGCAAACGTATGCGGAGGGTAACTATGTGCAATCTAGGTTGCGACGAAACCATAACTGCTCTGCGCGCGGAGAATATGCATTAAAATAACGTAAGCGGAGGGTAATGCATGTTTTACTTGTGACACCATACAAAAAACCTACCTACCTACTATATACTATACTCATTCTCAATTTCTACCACTTCTATAACCTGATCCATCTTATACTTTTTTGTCATACGCTGATGACCCGCCGCGCGCGAGTGCGCGGCTCCCCCTGTATCGTAGAAACTTTACTTTACATTTTATTGGTCTTTATCTTCGGTTGTGGAAGATGTTTTTTGATGCGATAAAAACTGACTACCAAAAAATACTATTTAACCTTTTCCCTGCAACTACTGGCTTTCTAGAGGTCCCCAGGTAAGCTTTCTAGTTAATAATAGGCAGTGCGCCATCGACAATAAGACGCGCGCGCTGACCATTGAATGGTTTTTTAGCTCTTATTTCGGCCAGCACATTATTTTGGAAACAATCGAAAAGTTATAATACTTCCCATATAACAATTTTGTTGAAATTTGGTCAGCTTACGTAAACACTTATTTTCTACTGAACCTAATTTAGTTTGAGCAATTTCGATGCTCAGAATTTGAGTTATCAACGAATTTATACCTATTTTGTCATTTTTAGACCTCTTAATCAAGGCCAATCTCTCTCAACTAAATTAGGTTCGGTAGTTAAGTATGATTGGAAGGTTCTGACAAATTTTCAGCATGATTCATGTTCAGGAACTGAAGATATGACAGAATAATACGACAAAAATCAACGAATTTCGTCAAATTACGCTACTTTTACACCTAATTTTGCTCCAAAAGCCGCGCACCATCAAATATGGCACCTAGGCGAAACTCACTGATCATTCCAAAAAGGTATGATAAATTTGGTACTGTGAAAATTCTCACAGTCTCTAGAAAACGATGGTCCAAAAATTTTGAAAATCCGAGCAAGTTTATTTTTATCGTGCACCGCCTATTAATAATAAAATAGAGTTACAGTACGTGATATAATTTTCAATAAATAGTTTCAAAACACACAAGTAATTGGTAACACTAATATTAAGTGTTCAAGTAATAGTATTTATTAAATGCTGGGATATTTTATTTGTTATTGCTAATATTCTCACTCAAAACCTGGACGAATCATACATTCATTAGGAAACTCAACACAACTCAAAAGTTATGATCGTTCAAATGATCACAATATCGATAATGAGAAAATGAAGCATTTAATTTTAAATTACAAATATTTTAATATTTAAGTTTAACAAACTGACAAAAACTTTTTAGATTTTGAGTCCCTATAACCCTGACAGTTTTACTGTTGTCTAAACATGTTGATTGGCTTACAATGTTAAAATCAGCAGGACAAATACAATAATGACTTTACTATAAATTCACCAGCCACTGCCAGCGCGTACTGTCATGTGGCTTGGGTTTTTACCGTTTAGTAACTGAAAGAAACGGTCTCACCGAAACCTTAACCCCAACCCTGACCCTAACAATAACCTAAACACAATCATAACTCTAACAGTAACCCTAAACAATATGATTTGTGTTTTACTAGCATGTCACGTCAAAATACATACCTATGTCTCACTTTAATCCTCCAAGTGCAAAGTGCAACATGATGTAAGTGTGATGATCGCATGTTATCTATTATTATCAAGATATTAACATGACCATGCAATGTATTTTGAGCCGTCCGTATCACGTAAAATAAAACGCACTAATATATAACTACTTGCCTCGCACTGTACTTATATTTATAATTATATAGGTAGCGCTGTTGGTTAAAACGCGCAGTTGGTTAAAACGCCAGCTTTGTAATCGTGAGGTTGCGAGTTCGAATCCCACTGTCTGCCTGGTCGTGGGGTGAGCGTCGTTGACGTTCAGCTAAGGATCCTGAGTGGTCTATGCAGCCCCCCGGTCTACTCAGCCGAATACTCGAGAAATCGGGTGTGAGGGTTAAATGAGGAGCTGCACATTGCAGCAAAGTCTCGGGCGAAGAAAGTATGGTACACACTACCTTAACCGTCACTGGCCAAAACAAATCCTTCGGCTTCCTGTAATTGGCTGGTTGCACTTGTGTAACAATGTGGCTGTTGGAATACACCGAAGTAAAATAAGTATCTTGATTTTTTTTAAAATATTAGTGCCGCAAGTGCATTTATTTTTAATAATAATATAACGGCTGATACTCCTAAAATATTTGTTCTAAATATTGACCGAGTCCGAATTACCCCGTAGAGGTTTTATTGTGAGCAAAGAACTGATTTGGTCACGTGACAGGTGACAGGCTATAGTAAAATGTCAGTTTAGGGTTTAGAATTGTGCTTAGGGTTTTGGTTAGCTTCAGGGTTGATATTATAGTTAGCGTTTATGTAAAACCGTTTCGTTATTAATATGAGCCCACTTTCACGCGAGTAAGGTATTTTCGTTGGTCTATCTCTTAAATGGAGTCTTGTGTCTTTATTTCTAGCTGACAATAAACACATATTTCCAACAACTAACGTTAGAGTCTAGAGAGACGTTTAAAATCAGACTTAATGTTATTTCTGCGTTCTGATTCAGATTGGTTACTTTGTGTCACGTGGTGTAAATATTGTGTTCTGATTGGCTACTCAAACTTCTGACTCGACCCCGTTGCTAACCTTGAGATACTCCTCGTCCCAGACTCTGAGCAGTTCTCCTTCAAGACCCTCGCTCGAGGAGGGGGCTGGGAACACGAACCTGAAATTAGGGGTCAGCATGAGACTACGTAAATACTGTCTTCTGATTGGTTGGTTTGTGTCACGTGGTGTGAATACTGTCTTCTGATTGGTTGGTTTGTGTCACGTGGTGTGAATACTGTCTTCTGATTGGTTGGTTTGTGTCACGTGGTGTGAATACTGTCTTCTGATTGGTTGGTTTGTGTCACTTGGTGTGAGTACTGTCTTCTGATTGGTTGGTTTGTGTCACGTGGTGTGAATACTGTCTTCTGATTGGTTGGTTTGTGTCACGTGGTGTGTATACTGTCTTCTCATTGGCTGGTTTGTGTCACGTGGTGTGTATACTGTCTTCTCATTGGCTGGTTTGTGTCACGTGGTGTGAATACTGTCTTCTGATTGGTTGGTTTGTGTCACGTGGTGTGTATACTGTCTTCTCATTGGCTGGTTTGTGTCATGTGGTGTAAATACTGTCTTCTGATTGGTTGGTTTGTGTCACGTGGTGTGAATAGTGTGTCCTGATTGGTTGTTGTTACCTCTGATTAGGGCTATCGAAAGGAGAGCACCCAATGTCAGTGATTACAGTCTGCTGAGTTCCGTTTTGTGTTGTGTTGCTGCTCTGTCTCGGCACTGAAGATAACATACCATATTAGGAACTATATCACTAAGTATTATAAATATATGAGAAATAAGTATGGTAAGATTATTAAGGTTATTAGACATGAATTATGTTTTATTGAAATAATCAAATTTAAAACAAATAAAAAATTATGAAATGAAATCAAATGAAGCATTTATATCATTATCCTGCTTATACCAAAAACCGATATTATGGAAATAAAAATTCAAAATTGCCTATGCCAAAGCGGCTGGCATGGTGACAAAAGTGATAATTTAAACTCCATAATGCATGTGTATTCCCAGTTAATGTAATGTGTAAGAGTTCATATAAAATATCTATTATAACAATCATAATATTATCATCAACAAATTGTATTCAATCACAGAATCTCAGATACGGTTGATAATAAATATAAATTAAACAAGCACTAAATACATTACCACATAAGGAAGTGCTATAAAGCACTAAATACATTACCACATAAGGAAGTGTTATAAAGAATTTCTTACCGACAAGTCGGGTTTGATCCTCCTCTTTCTGTACTGAAACCTTGGCGCTGGCTGAATCTTGAAACATTTTCCGTAAGGAGGAGGAGAACGAGGAGTGAGAGACATTCGTCCAGAAACCTATTTTAACAGGGTATCCATTACAGGGTATCCATTACAGGGTATCCATTACAGGGTATCCATTACAGTATCCATTACAGGGTTTCCATTACAGGGTATCCATTACAGGATATCCATTACAGGGTATCCATTACAGGGTATCCATTACAGGATATCCGTTACAGGGTATCCATTACAGGGTATCCATTACAGGGTATCCATTACAGTATCCATTACAGGGTTTCCATTACAGGGTATCCATTACAGGATATCCATTACAGGGTATCCATTACAGGGTATCCATTACCGGGTATCCATTACAGGGTATCCATTACCGGGTATCCATTACAGGGTTTCCATTACAGGGTATCCATTACCGGGTATCCATTACAGGGTTTCCATTACCGGGTATCCATTACAGGGTTTCCATTACATGCAATAAATCATATTAATATCATACAAGCAATGCAGTTCGTACACCATTTGATTGGCATTTGGCAGGCTATTTACTTATTTATTACCGATACAATGTATATAATATACAGTATACAATATACATTATTGTGTATATATACACATGTGTGTAAGTTGTAACTGTGTGTATACAGTTACACAAATGACACAACCTACATATAATTATGATGTGTGTTATCATAGTTGAAATGTACGCACCCTTTTTCTGTAACTTTCTGCTGATAGACGAGATGAGGGAAGTACCCTGACGTTGTATAACTACAGTGGATTTATTTCGGATAGAAGTGTTGAACAAACCAAAGAATATTGGTGTCACTGCGCCATTTCCTGGGTTGTAATGCTATAAGTATAATTGATTCCCAGGTTGAAGAAGAAATCTCTGATAATAATAATTATATTTATAGAGGGTCCACTCGAAACGCTAAGAACTTAAAAATACTTTACTAAACGTATTTTTTAAACCGTAGAATCGAATAAAAATTTATAAACCGCCAATTCTAAATCGATGCACCACTAGTTACTATTAGTTACTACTAGTAACCACTAGTACTGTCAGTACATTAGAACTATTAGTTTATTTAAACTAACCTAAAAAGAGCATATGTGAAGTAAGAATAAGTCTCATGGATGGAAAACTCTCCATTGGAATGGTGTTGGGACGGATAACGTTAACAATCAGAAGGTATGATCCGATAAAAACTGAAACAATATTAAGTTATAGGATAATGGTTACAATGTCAGATTAGTGTGACAAAGGTGTAATCCCAACTGCTATTATTTTCATGATATACAATTAAAGCTAGTATGTAACTATGGTAACGCGTTACAATAACCTTTGGGTAGTATCCACGAAGCCCGACCCAATCTGTGGACTAGTCCGCGGACTACTTATGACGTCATGATGGTAAACAGATCTTATGAATGATATCTTGGATGCAATTAGTTATGAATTTGTCATACGTTTTATGACCCGCCACGCACGATTGCGCGGCCCCTGTATAGAAAACGACAGGGAAACGACAATGGGGTCACGACGTGATACAATTATGACTAGCATTATGATTAAATTACATTGTAAATTACTAAGTTTATAAAAACGAAAAAAGCCAGATATTGCATATTTTTTCCATCAACTTTTTTTTCTAAAAAAAGTATAAAGGCATAAGATGGTTAGAAGTTTTTTGTTTTGTTCAGGGAGCAGGCTTGACAAATAGGTCCAGGAGTTCCGAACGTTTAGGCAGGGTGCTAGGTTGTGGTACACAGTTAATTAGGTAGTCTGAGAGTCCGAAAATCTCCAAAAAGAGATGTCATCAGACTCAGAGTGTGAGCCACTGCCTGACTAACTTGTGGATAGAGTTCGCTAGAATCTATAATTATGGCAGGTAGTATCTTTTGTGTGTGTTGAGATCCTGAGTATCCATTGATCATGGTACCAATGGTTAGAAGTGGTAGGAATTGAAAATGGAAATAGTAGGTAGATAGATTTTTCGTGGTGTCACAAAGGAAACAAGAATTGCGCCCGTTGTTTCGTTTTGGCGGACGCTAGATTTCCATTTACTATAATTAATTTATAAGTATAAGCTTGCTAATCAGCTCACTTCATAATAATAATATTGATAAATTATGCTTTAAATACGGGAAACACTTGAAATTCAATTTAATTGCCGTAGAACTTCACTTGTATCTGTAATTCAAGAAATTGTGAGCAAAAATAAATTATTTTTGGCATATGATCCTGTCCAAACCCAGGATACATGACATAAAAGATTCGTTTTCACTTGTTTGCATGAAAAGCATTAATACTCATGTTTTATACACATCAGTACACTACGCGAGCCACGTACAAATTGGGCTTATTACCTAATACTATACATTACATAGTGTACAATAAAATACACTCGCGCCGGGCATTCATTGACCACAGGGTAGCTATGCCTATACATCACATATCCGCAAGCAACCCTCGCACGATACGCGCAGCTAGTTGTCATGTCAACGGACGGAAGTAAATTAAGTATTAGCAAGGAAGGACTGACGACATATTTAAACCCACCCACCTCGTTCTCCAAAATCCCTCTTTTTCTGCAAAAACGACCATTTGTAACCTTTCACTATTGCTTTTTACAAAAGAGTGTGAATGGAAAAAATTATTTCAACATACCGTGTCGCATCTTGTTTTATTGTCTCTCCTTCTTCAGAGACAGGCTTTCTTTCAGCATTATATCGTGTCGTAACAAGTTCTACGTCTCTACTTCTTCAGAGACATTCACTATTTCAGTCAAGGTATTTATCCTTATATTTATTATTGGTTTTAAAAATTTTTAAATTCAAATTTGTATTTTATTTATCAGTTTAATTTGAAGCACACTTGGACAAATAGAGCCTCCCATTTCGTTATTATTATCTAGATAGGTGATAGGTACCATGGACACTGGATCTCAGCAACATACAGAAGATACTACCTGTCATCATAATAGAGTCTAAAGAACTCTACCCACAGGTTAGTCAGGCAGTGGATCACACTCTGATGACATCTCCTTTTGGAGATTTCGGACTCTCAGACTACCTATACTAGTTGAGTGTGTTCCATAACCTAGCACCCTGCCTAAACGTTCGGTACTCCTGGACCTATGTGGCAAGCCTGCTCCCTGAACAAAAAAAAAAATTGCTGTTTTACAAAAGGGTGTGAATGGAAAAAGTGTGCTCCTTTATTTTTCCACCCTATAAATATGGACAAAGATACGCCATTTTAATGTAACTTCTCCGCGCGCAGAGCAGTAATAGTGTTGTCGCCATAGTTACCCTCCGCATACGTTTGCACGATTTGACGATTGATTGAATTACACTTTCGAATGCACTGCACCAAGCATACAATTTGAATTCTATGGTAATTGAAGTTAAAGTAGTTCAAGCTTTTTTTAAACTTGATCAATGATCATTAATGCGCTACAACATACAAACTTCTCGTTTTGTTGTGAGTGCTTGGTGCAACCACCGACTTGGCTCCCGATATTACATATTAGTAATAGTAATCCTTTATATTGTTAAACAAATTATGATGCTGAAGTTATGTTGTATGTTGAACATGATTGTCGAGTGATACTGATTGATTTAATATACGAATTGGACCATAAATGGTCCATGAGTTACATTATTATGAGTTACATTACCTACCACAGATTTCACGACTACCATTTATTTAATCTAACAACTTATGTAAATTGTAAAAAACTATTCCTTCACATGGCTGCATAACTGCATATAACCACACAGGCTACGTTGTTCGGTCATTTAACTTTTTAAATTTGAATAATTGACAATGGCAACCCCTCCATTTTGTGCTCCGTAGCGCCCCAAGAATGATGAATAAAAAACCATTATTTGATAATTTGACCAACATGAAACGATCGTTAATTGTAATTTTAAATTTTAAAAGTTCATACCTATACGGTTGATGGAAATTTAGCGTCCGCTAACCGGCGCAATTCTTGTTAAAATTGAACGAGATGGCTATCAGTATCTTAGGCTCACCCGGACTGAGAGATAACATTAGATAAGCAGTAAGAACCATCATTAACTTAGCGCTCTTACGATATCGTCTAGCCAAATGTTCCTTCCTTATTCGTCTGGGAGTTTTTAATAACACCTGTAATTAGATTATTTATTAGATTGTGTTAGCAACTTATTAGATTATATCAATTATGATTATTAGATTACATTCGTGATTAAATAGATCAGATTTTTTAAAGTATATATTATATAATAATACAAGTAGAAACGACCAGTTGAGTCAAATAAATCGAATATAATAATTTGAATGCGAGTAAAAAATATGGAGGCTATATTATGTTTCGCGACGCGAGTGATTATTCATGTAAACTTTTAGCTTTGTACTTAAAATAATTTTATTTCCTACCTCAATTGTCACTGGTGATATCATGCTTCCATGATTGAAACAATTGTTTGACTCAACCGGTCGTTCCTATTTGTATCTAGCTCTCGGCTTGCCGATTGAGCACTGTCAGTAGACGACGCCACCCACAATTATATAATATAATAATATATAAGTTATTAATTAAAATAACAATGTTACTACTTAGTATTGCACTTCAAATTAAAGTGGTGAACACTGAACTGACCCCTAATATGTGAAGGTTGCTGATGAGTACAGTAAACTTACCCCTAATATGTGAAGGTTGCTGATGAGTACAGTAAACTTACCCCTAATATGCGAAGGTTGCTGATGAGTACAGTAAACTTACCCCTAATATGTGAAGGTTGCTGATGAGTACAGTAAACTTACCCCTAATATGTGAAGGTTGCTGATGAGTACAGTAAACTTACCCCTAATATGCGAAGGTTGCTGATGAGTACAGTAAACTTACCCCTAATATGTGAAGGTTGCTGATGAGTACAGTAAACTTACCCCTAATATGTGAAGGTTGCTGATGAGTACAGTAAACTTACCCCTAATATGTGAAGGTTGCTGATGAGTACAGTAAACTTACCCCTAATATGCGAAGGTTGCTGATGAGTACAGTAAACTTACCCCTAATATGTGAAGGTTGCTGATGAGTACAGTAAACTTACCCCTAATATGTGAAGGTTGCTGATGAGTACAGTAAACTTACCCCTAATATGTGAAGGTTGCTGACGAGTACAGTAAACTTACCCCTAATATGTGAAGGTTGCTAATGAGTACAGTAAACTTACCCCTAATATGTGAAGAATGCTGATGAGTACAGTAAACTTACCCCTAATATGTGAAGGATGCTGATGAGTACAGTAAACTTACCCCTAATATGTAAAGGTTGCTGATGAGTACAGTAAACTTACCCCTAATATGTGAAGGTTGCTGATGAGTACAGTAAACTTACCCCTAATATGTGAAGGTTGCTGATGATTACTGTAAACTTACCCCTAATATGTGAAGGTTGCTGATGATTACAGTAAACTTACCCCTAATATGTGAAGGAGTACAGTAAACTTACCCCTAATATGTGAAGGTTGCTGATGAGTACAGTAAACTTACCCCTAATATGTGAAGGTTGCTGATGAGTACAGTAAACTTACCCCTAATATGTGAAGGTTGCTGATGATTACAGTAAACTTACCCCTAATATGTGAAGGTTGCTGATGATTACAGTAAACTTACCCCTAATATGTGAAGGTTGCTGATGAGTACAGTAAACTTACCCTCTAATATGTGAAGGTTGCTGATGAGTACATTAAACTTACCCCTAATATGTAAAGATTGCTGATGAGTACAGTAAACTTACCCCTAATATGTGAAGGTTGCTGATGAGTACAGTAAACTTACCCCTAATATGTGAAGGTTGCTGATGAGTACAGTAAACTTACCCCTAATATGTGAAGGTTGCTGATGAGTACAGTAAACTTACCCCTAATATGTGAAGGTTGCTGATGAGTACAGTAAACTTACCCCTAATATGTGAAGGTTGCTGATGAGTACAGTAAACTTACCCCTAATATGTGAAGGAGTACAGTAAACTTACCCCTAATATGTGAAGGTTGCTGATGAGTACAGTAAACTTACCCCTAATATGTGAAGGTTGCTGATGAGTACAGTAAACTTACCACTAATATGTGAAGGTTGCTGATGAGTACAGTAAACTTACCCCTAATATGTAAAGATTGCTGATGAGTACAGTAAACTTACCCCTAATATGTGAAGGTTGCTGATGAGTACAGTAAAATTACCCCTAATATGTGAAGGTTGCTGATGAGTACAGTAAACTTACCCCTAATATGTGAAGAATGCTGATGAGTACAGTAAACTTACCCTTAATATGTGAAGGTTGCTGATGAGTAAACTTACCCCTAATATGTAAAGATTGCTGATGAGTACAGTAAACTTACCCCTAATATGTTAAGGTTGCTGATGAGTACAGTAAACTTACCCCTAATATGTGAAGGTTGCTGATGAGTACAGTAAACTTTCCCCTAATATGTGAAGGTTGCTGATGAGTACAGTAAACTTACCCCTAATATGTGAAGGTTGCTGATGAGTAGAGTAAACTTACCACTAATATGTGAAGGTTGCTGATGAGTACAGTAAACTTACCCCTAATATGTGAAGGTTGCTGATGAGTACAGTAAACTTACCCCTAATATGTGAAGGTTGCTGATGAGTACAGTAAACTTTCCCCTAATATGTGAAGGTTGCTGATGAGTACAGTAAACTTACCCCTAATATGTGAAGGTTGCTGATGAGTACAGTAAACTTACCCCTAATATGTGAAGGTTGCTGATGAGTACAGTAAACTTACCCTTAATATGTGAAGGTTGCTGATGAGTAAACTTACCCCTAATATGTAAAGATTGCTGATGAGTACAGTAAACTTACCCCTAATATGTTAAGGTTGCTGATGAGTACAGTAAACTTACCCCTAATATGTGAAGGTTGCTGATGAGTACAGTAAACTTTCCCCTAATATGTGAAGGTTGCTGATGAGTACAGTAAACTTACCCCTAATATGTGAAGGTTGCTGATGAGTAGAGTAAACTTACCACTAATATGTGAAGGTTGCTGATGAGTACAGTAAACTTACCCCTAATATGTGAAGGTTGCTGATGAGTACAGTAAACTTACCCCTAATATGTGAAGGTTGCTGATGAGTACAGTAAACTTTCCCCTAATATGTGAAGGTTGCTGATGAGTACAGTAAACTTACCCCTAATATGTGAAGGTTGCTGATGAGTACAGTAAACTTACCCCTAATATGTGAAGGTTGCTGATGAGTACAGTAAACTTACCCCTAATATGTGAAGGTTGCTGATGAGTACAGTAAACTTACCCCTAATATGTGAAGGTTGCTGATGAGTACAGTAAACTTACCCCTAATATGTGAAGGTTGCTGATGAGTACAGTAAACTTACCCCTAATATGTGAAGGTTGCTGATGAGTACAGTAAACTTACCCCTAATATGTGAAGGAGTACAGTAAACTTACCCCTAATATGTGAAGGTTGCTGATGAGTACAGTAAACTTACCCCTAATATGTGAAGGTTGCTGATGAGTACAGTAAACTTACCCCTAATATGTGAAGGTTGCTGTTAGACGTGTTACATGATTTTCACTAGAAAAAGAATCGACTTCAGCGGCTTTAATTTGTCCATTGACAACACTGTAATCGAACGTAAGACTGAAGCAAGATTTTTAGAAGTGATCCTAGACGAAAATCTGACTTGGCAAAAACACATTACGGCAGTTAGAATAAAGATGGGTCGCTACCTCGGAGTTATGTATAAGCTAAAGCACCTTCTACCTATCAAAGCCCGCCTAAACATTTTCCAAAGCCTTATCCAATCCCATCTAAATTTCTGTTCTTTAGTGTGGGGATTTGCCTCAAAATGTCACATTGAATCTCTGTTCACCAAGCAAAAGCAGGGAATTAGAGCTGTTATGTCAGGATATGTAAATTACAGATATAAAGACGGCAATCCCCCGGAGCACACAAAAAGTGCGTTTAGATTGCATAATATCCTAACAGTCCATAGCGTCATTGTAAAAAACGCTCTTATTCTACTACACAAAGTAAGGAACATGCCAAGCCTTCTCCCTAAATCCATAAAAGAACTTTTCCCTCACGATATTCCCACCTTTAATTCCACATACGAACATAACCTTTCTTGGTTCACAACTTACAACGGCCCAACATTTAGAAATACTCTTTTCTTCAAAGGACCCATGCTCTCTATTACTAAACAAAGTAAGGATATAACTATTCCAAGTTCTACCTTTTCAATTGAAATCTTTAAAAATTCAGCTAAGCGCGAACTCCTCAAGCTGCAAAGCTCAGGAGACGATGAAAATTGGCCAAATTTCTTACTTTATAGTATACCTGGGCTAAGAAAGTCTCAAAGAGAAGGGCGCTCGCAAATAGACTACAGCACCCAGTTAGTAAGCGACAACGCGTAGAGAAAGATCACTCGCGACAAATGACTATGATCTTTTATCAACAACATAGCATTTTAATTTCACTGCCATGATGCAATGCCGAATTTACATCTGCCGCGCAAAACTTTTTATCTATTATTATTGAATAGTAATTAGCATGTTTACAAATTGCGACTCCAACCAGTTTTGCAGACCGTTAGTTATATAGTACTTTTAGTAGTGCATTTATTTTAATATATTCTATTTTACATTATTATATTTTAGTGTGACTTCTATAATTTCATTTATCATGTAATTACCATTGATTAATAAATTGCGGCACACGCCACCCTCCACCGTGGGGTTTCAAACTTTTTTTTAAAAAACAAACTGCTGATGAGTACAGTAAACTTACCCCTAATATGTGAAGGTTGCTGATGAGTACAGTAAACTTACCCCTTATATGTGAAGGAGTACAGTAAACTTACCCCTAGTATGTGAATTGTGAAGGTTGCTGATGAGTACAGTAAACTTACCCCTAATATGTGAAGGTTGCTGATGAGTACAGTAAACTTACCCCTAATATGTGAAGGTTGCTGATGAGTACAGTAAACTTACCCTTAATATGTGAAGGAGTACAGTAAACTTACCCCTAATATGTGAAGGTTGCTGATGAGTACAGTAAACTTACCCCTAATATGTGAAGGTTGCTGATGAGTACAGTAAACTTACCCCTAATATGTGAAGGTTGCTGATGAGTACAGTAAACTTACCCCTAATATGTGAAGGTTGCTGATGAGTACAGTAAACTTACCCCTAATATGTGAAGGTTGCTGACGAGTACAGTAAACTTACCCCTAATATGTGAAGGTTGCTGATGAGTACAGTAAACTTACCCCTAATATGTAAAGGTTGCTGATGAGTACAGTAAACTTACCCCTAATATGTGAAGGTTGCTGATGAGTACAGTAAACTTACCCCTAATATGTGAAGGTTGCTGATGATTACAGTAAACTTACCCCTAATATGTAAAGGTTGCTGATGAGTACAGTAAACTTACCCCTAACATGTGAAGGTTGCTGATGAGTACAGTAAACTTACCCCTAATATGTGAAGGAGTACAGTAAACTTACCCCTAATATGTGAAGGTTGCTGATGATTACAGTAAACTTACCCCTAATATGTGAAAGTTGCTGATGATTACAGTAAACTTACCCCTAATATGTGAAGGTTGCTGATGAGTACAGTAAACTTACCCCTAATATGTGAAGGTTGCTGATGATTACTGTAAACTTACCCCTAATATGTGAAGGTTGCTGATGAGTACAGTAAACTTACCCCTAATATGTGAAGGTTGCTGATGATTACTGTAAACTTACCCCTAATATGTGAAGGTTGCTGATGAGTACAGTAAACTTACCCCTAATATGTTAAGGTTGCTGATGATTACAGTAAACTTACCCCTAATATGTGAAGGTTGCTGATGAGTACACTAAACTTACCCCTAATATGTGAAGGTTGCTGATGATTACTGTAAACTTACCCCTAATATGTGAAGGTTGCTGATGATTACTGTAAACTTACCCCTAATATGTGAAGGTTGCTGATGATTACAGTAAACTTACCCCTAATATGTGAAGGTTGCTGATGAGTACACTAAACTTACCCCTAATATGTGAAGGTTGCTGATGATTACAGTAAACTTACCCCTAATATGTGAAGGTTGCTGATGATTACAGTAAACTTACCCCTAATATGTGAAGGTTGCTGATGAGTACAGTAAACTTACCCCTAATATGTGAAGGTTGCTGATGAGTACAGTAAACTTACCCCTAATATGTGAAGGAGTACAGTAAACTTACCCCTAATATGTGAAGGTTGCTGATGAGTACAGTAAACTTACCCCTAATATGTGAAGGTTGCTGATGAGTACAGTAAACTTACCACTAATATGTGAAGGTTGCTGATGAGTACAGTAAACTTACCACTAATATGTGAAGGTTGCTGATGAGTACAGTAAACTAACCCCTAATTTGTGAAGGTTGCTGATGAGTACAGTAAACTTACCCCTAATATGTGAAGGTTGCTGATGAGTACAGTAAACTTACCCCTAATATGTGAAGGTTCCTGATGAGTACAGTAAACTTACCCCTAATATGTGAAGGTTGCTGATGAGTACAGTAAACTTACCACTAATATGTGAAGGAGTACAGTAAACTTACCCCTAATATGTGAAGGTTGCTGATGAGTACAGTAAACTTACCCCTAATATGTGAAGGTTGCTGATGAGTACAGTAAACTTACCACTAATATGTGAAGGTTGCTGATGAGTACAGTAAACTTACCCCTAATACGTGAAGGTTGCTGATGAGTACAGTAAACTTACCCTTAATATGTGAAGGTTGCTGATGAGTACAGTAAACTTACCCCTAATATGTGAAGGTTGCTGATGAGTACAGTAAACTTACCCCTAATATGTTAAGGTTGCTGATGAGTACAGTAAACTTACCCCTAATATGTGAAGGTTGCTGATGAGTACAGTAAACTTACCCCTAATATGTGAAGGTTGCTGATGAGTACAGTAAACTTACCCCTAATATGTGAAGGTTGCTGATGAGTACAGTAAACTTACCCTTAATATGTGAAGGTTGCTGATGAGTAAACTTACCCCTAATATGTAAAGATTGCTGATGAGTACAGTAAACTTACCCCTAATATGTTAAGGTTGCTGATGAGTACAGTAAACTTACCCCTAATATGTGAAGGTTGCTGATGAGTACAGTAAACTTACCCCTAATATGTGAAGGTTGCTGATGAGTACAGTAAACTTACCCCTAATATGTGAAGGTTGCTGATGAGTACAGTAAACTTACCCTTAATATGTGAAGGTTGCTGATGAGTAAACTTACCCATAATATGTGAAGGAGTACAGTAAACTTACCCCTAATATGTGAAGGTTGCTGATGAGTACAGTAAACTTACCCCTAATATGTGAAGGTTGCTGATGAGTACAGTAAACTTACCCCTAATATGTGAAGGTTGCTGATGAGTACAGTAAACTTACCACTAATATGTGAAGGTTGCTGATGAGTACAGTAAACTTACCCCTAATATGTGAAGGTTGCTGATGAGTACAGTAAACTTACCCCTAATATGTGAAGGTTGCTGATGAGTACAGTAAACTTACCCTTAATATGTGAAGGTTACTGATGAGTAAACTTACCCCTAATATGTGAAGGAGTACAGTAAACTTACCCCTAATATGTGAAGGTTGCTGATGAGTACGATAGGAATTGGCAGGACACTGTTAACACAGCAGAATCCCAGAAAGTAGCAGAAGGTAGGATTGTAAACATTGTCTAAAGCGAGCTGAACTTTGTCTATCGGGTCTATTCCGCAGGAAAACGTCCACTTCGAATATCTGAGTTGAACTTTTACATACTTTTACATACTTTTACATACTTTTACATACTTTTACATTATTTTACATACTTTTATATATTACAAGTTACAGTGACTATAGTAACAAGTACTCTAGTAGAAGTTCTGACCTGTATTTACCAACGTGGAATATAGGAGGTGTAACCAGACCACAAGAAAATGTCCAAGTAAGAAGTAAAAGTAAGGCGGCTCTGTTTTTGTTTTGTTTCAGTTTGTACCATATCGGGTATCTGATCAACACAAATCTGGGTGGAAAATACTGAGTAAAGTAGATAACTAACATGTCGATACTTAGTAAAGTAAATTACTAACCTGTCAATACTGAGTAAAGTAGATTACTAACATGTCAATAATGAGTAAAGTAGATTACTAACATGTCAATAATGAGTAAAGTAGATTACTAACATGTCAATAATGAGTAAAGTAGATTACTAACATGTCAATAATGAGTAAAGTAGATTACTAACATGTCAATAATGAGTAAAGTAGATTACTAACATGTCGATACTGAGTAAAGTAGATTACTAACCTGTCAATACTGAGTAAAGTAGATTACTAACCTGTCAATACTGAGTAAAGTAGATTACTAACCTGTCAATACTGAGTAAAGTAGATTACTAACCTGTCAATACTGAGTAAAGTAGATTACTAACCTGTCAATACTGAGTAAAGTAGATTACTAACATGCCAATACTGAGTAAAGTAGATTACTAACATGTCGATACTGAGTAAAGTAGATTACTAACATGTCGATACTGAGTAAAGTAGATTACTAACATGTCAATAATGAGTAAAGTAGATTACTAACATGTCAATAATGAGTAAAGTAGATTACTAACATGTCAATAATGAGTAAAGTAGATTACGAACATGTCAATAATGAGTAAAGTAGATTACTAACATGTCGATACTGAGTAAAGTAGATTACTAACCTGTCAATACTGAGTAAAGTAGATTACTAACCTGTCAATAATGAGTAAAGTAGATTACTAACCTGTCAATACTGAGTAAAGTAGATTACTAACATGTCGATACTGAGTAAAGTAAATTACTAACCTGTCGATACTGAGTAAAGTAGATTACTAACATGTCGATACTGAGTAAAGTAGATTACTAACATGTCGATACTGAGTAAAGTAGATTACTAACATGTCAATACTGAGTAAAGTAGATTACTAACATGTCAATACTGAGTAAAGTAGATTACTAACCTGTCAATACTGAGTAAAGTAGATTACTAACCTGTCGATACTGAGTAGAGTTAAGGTCCACATAAATCCCACCATGGCTCCGTTATCTACGAATCCACTTATAGTACACATTGAAGCTTTCTTTAGAGGTAAGACAGTTACGTCCGACTGATTTGATGTCAGCGAGTGAGCTGAGAGAAAGTACAGTAGTTACACAAATATTATTATACACGTTACAAAGCTATATGTATTTATTTTTCATTTCGTCTTCTCATTAAATTCGAAACTTACTAATACAATGTAAAATGTATATATCTGAAGTAGAACAAGTACCATACACTACCTCCACTATACACTACCTCCACTATACACTACCTCCACTATACACTACACTACCTCCACTATACACTACCTCCACTATACACTACCTCCACTATACACTACCTCCACTATACACTACCTCCACTATACACTACCTCCACTATACACTACCTCCACTATACACTACCTCCACTATACACTACACTACCTCCACTATACACTACCTCCACTATACACTACCTCCACTATACACTACCTCCACTATACACTACCTCCACTATACACTACCTCCACTATACACTACCTCCACTATACACTACCTCCACTATACACTACACTACCTCAACTATACACTACCTCCACTATACACTACCTCCACTATACACTACCTCCACTATACACTACCTCCACTATACACTACCTCCACTATACACTACCTCCACTATACACTACCTCCACTATACACTACCTCCACTATACACTACCTCCACTATACACTACCTCCACTATACACTACACTACCTCCACTATACACTACCTCCACTATACACTACCTCCACTATACACTACCTCCACTATACACTACCTCCACTATACACTACCTCCACTATACACTACCTCCACTATACACTACACTGCCTCCACTATACACTACCTCCACTATACACTACCTCCACTATACACTACCTCCACTATACACTACCTCCACTATACACTACCTCCACTATACACTACCTCCACTATACACTACCTCCACTATACACTACCTCCACTATACACTACACTACCTCCACTATACACTCCCTCCACTATACACTACCTCCACTATACACTACCTCCACTATACACTACCTCCACTATACACGACCTCCACTATACACTACCTCCACTATACATTACCTCCACTATACACTACCTCCACTATACACTACCTCCACTATACACTACCTCCACTATACACTACCTCCACTATACACTACCTCCACTATACACTACCTCCACTATACACTGACCTATGAAGGGCATTGTGAAGAGTCCGTTGAGAAGATTAGCACAGCAGAGTGAAGCAAGAAACACGTTGTTCACAGTCTGAAGGGACGGCACAAACACGATACTCCACAACATAACGCTGTTACCTGGTGATTGTTACCATGGTTACAGGCTACATCCTGTTTACTGTTTCGCTATCATTTGAAAGAAAACATTAAACGATATTTGAACTACATATTTATTTGGAGTTTGAAAATAATTTCAAAACTAACAGTGTGATGACGTCACTAACAGTGTGATGACGTCACAACACTTCTTATAGTCACGTGATGGTGTACTCACCAGCTAAAGTGAATATTATGCAAAGAATTAAGAATGACATCATGACATATCTTTCAGTTCCAGTGTAGAAATCAGCGTGGTCTTCATGAGGTACAGAGGAGAGGAGGGAGACTGAAGTAGTGAACTGGGACATGTTAGACATGATATCTGCTGCAAAGTTAGTGCAGTTAGTGAACTGGGACATGTTAGACATGTTATCTGCTGCAAAGTTAGTGCAGTTAGTGAACTGGGACATGTTAGACATGTTATCTGCTGCAAAGTTAGTGCAGTTAGTGAACTGGGACATGTTAGACATGATATCTGCTGCAAAGTTAGTGCAGTTAATGAACTGGGACATGTTAGACATGTTATCTGCTGCAAAGTTAGTGCAGTTAGTGAACTGGGACATGTTAGACATGATATCTGCTGCAAAGTTAGTGCAGTTAATGAACTGGGACATGTTAGACATGTTATCTGCTGCAAAGTTAGTGCAGTTAGTGAACTGGGACATGTTAGACATGTTATCTGCTGCAAAGTTAGTGCAGTTAATGAACTGGGACATGTTAGACATGTTATCTGCTGCAAAGTTAGTGCAGTTAGTGAACTGGGACATGTTAGACATGTTATCTGCTGCAAAGTTAGTGCAGTTAGTGAACTGGGACATGTTAGACATGATATCTGCTGCAAAGTTAGTGCAGTTAATGAACTGGGACATGTTAGACATGTTATCTGCTGCAAAGTTAGTGCAGTTAGTGAACTGGGACATGTTAGACATGTTATCTGCTGCAAAGTTAGTGCAGCTAGTGAACTGGGACATGTTAGACATGTTATCTGCTGCAAAGTTAGTGCAGTTAGTGAACTGGGACATGTTAGACATGTTATCTGCTGCAAAGTTAGTGCAGCTAGTGAACTGGGACATGTTAGACATGTTATCTGCTGCAAAGTTAGTGCAGTTAGTGAACTGGGACATGTTAGACATGTTATCTGCTGCAAAGTTAGTGCAGTTAGTGAACTGGGACATGTTAGACATGATATCTGCTGCAAAGTTAGTGCAGTTAGTGAACTGGGCCAGGTGGGCGACAATCTAGGTAAACTATAGATAAAAATATAATATTAATCATAAGCTAAAATGTACTAATCTTTGTATTCTAAATGGGGAAAAGAAGAAACATTGTCAGTCAGTCGAGAAAATTGTCAGTCAGGCTATATGTCAGCTTTGTAGATGTTTTGACTATGCTAGTAGTGGTCCCAGGCTTGCGACTGGAATTACGGTGTTTAATCGATTTAATGGTATACCAACGATCCACCTCCCACTTGTTGTTTGGTACTTAGCATTAATAGTGTTAGCTGTAGCCATTTATAGCAAGAATCTTAAAACTAAAGGGGATGACAAGGAAAAGAGGAAGGAAAAAGAATAACGGAACAAACAATTAATTAAAGTATTTATAGGAGCATTAGTTATTGTAATTACAAGCTTTAATTATTGACCCCCCGACAATATAATTTAATACAATTAACCCTGACCCTGACCCTGACCCTGACCCTGACCCTGACCCTGACCCTGACCCTGACCCTGACCCTGACCCTGACCCTGACCCTGACCCTGACCCTGACCCTGACCCTGACCCTGACCCTGACCCTGACCCTGACCCTGACCCTGACCCTGACCCTGACCCTGACCCTGACCCTGACCCTGACCCTGACCCTGACCCTGACCCTGACCCTGACCCTGACCCTGACCCTGACCCTGACCCTGACCCTGACCCTGACCCTGACCCTGACCCTGACCCTGACCCTGACCCTGACCCTGACCCTGACCCTGACCCTGACCCTGACCCTGACCCTGACCCTGACCCTGACCCTGACCCTGACCCTGACCCTGACCCTGACCCTGACCCTGACCCTGACCCTGACCCTGACCCTGACCCTGACCCTGACCCTGACCCTGACCCTGACCCTGACCCTGACCCTGACCCTGACCCTGACCCTGACCCTGACCCTGACCCTGACCCTGACCCTGACCCTGACCCTGACCCTGACCCTGACCCTGACCCTGACCCTGACCCTGACCCTGACCCTGACCCTGACCCTGACCCTGACCCTGACCCTGACCCTGACCCTGACCCTGACCCTGACCCTGACCCTGACCCTGACCCTGACCCTGACCCTGACCCTGACCCTGACCCTGACCCTGACCCTGACCCTGACCCTGACCCTGACCCTGACCCTGACCCTGACCCTGACCCTGACCCTGACCCTGACCCTGACCCTGACCCTGACCCTGACCCTGACCCTGACCCTGACCCTGACCCTGACCCTGACCCTGACCCTGACCCTGACCCTGACCCTGACCCTGACCCTGACCCTGACCCTGACCCTGACCCTGACCCTGACCCTGACCCTGACCCTGACCCTGACCCTGACCCTGACCCTGACCCTGACCCTGACCCTGACCCTGACCCTGACCCTGACCCTGACCCTGACCCTGACCCTGACCCTGACCCTGACCCTGACCCTGACCCTGACCCTGACCCTGACCCTGACCCTGACCCTGACCCTGACCCTGACCCTGACCCTGACCCTGACCCTGACCCTGACCCTGACCCTGACCCTGACCCTGACCCTGACCCTGACCCTGACCCTTGTTCGTTCGGAAATTTGGCGAATTTCTGATGGCCAAAAACCTATTCTAACTCAAATAAAAAAGTTGCAAATAAAAAAAAGATAACAGAGAATGAACGAGATATAATATTTATCAAGGAATCCATGGCTAGCTATGTAGGAAAATTGCAGCGAAAAATCAAAGCAAAGCGACAGTGACAGGATATACTCGCTTAAGAGCTTGAGTGAAGTTTGCTATACCGTACTGAATTAACAAATGATAAAACGATTAACAATATACCTCCACTTATACGCAGTTAAATTAACAATATAATAATCCACCATCTCACCCATCAACTGTGACAGAAACCCAATAATAAACGCTATTAATCAGGGTTTATGCGCTGGGCTTTCATTGATTGGTTTGTGTCACCTGACTTGAATAATGTGCTCTGACTGGTTGGTTTGTGTCACGCGGTGTGAATACTGTGTCTTAATTGGAAAGCCGCCGATATCAAAGAGGCGTGTTTGACATACCTTAAGTGAAAAGGTGCGGAAGAAAAGTTAGGAAATGAGGGGACAGTCAAAGTCTTCAAATTAATGAAATTACACTAAGGATACGAGAATATAGGTATCATAGTATCAGTGACAGAGAATGTGAGAGAAGCAGACTATTCTGGTATACTCCCATACCTTCTATACTACCTTATATGGTAATGTAACCATGACAACACAGTGAGGACAGTGAGGGCATGACACTATTCAGTTTATGTTAGCATATTATGTGAGCAAGTCTGAGGCAATCATATCGTTTTCTTTTATAGCGAGATTGCGCTCAAAATTAGAAACTGCAGCAAGTTTAATTATAAAGGAGCACATAGTAGATCTGTAAAATATAGCGTAATATTCATTTAGAATCAGTGAAATATATTATATAACTTTATTCAAATCAAAAATAGAACATAAATGAACATCTTAAAGATCTGATAAGTAGCCAGAAAAAAAGAAAAACTGATACACAAGCTATAACAACTTCTTCCATCCCGCTCTATCAGAGGCTAAAAGTCTTAAATTGTACAAATCGTCTGTATTTACAAATGGAATGTTCCTGCTACCTAAATTTAATAGTCTTAAGCAAGTTCGACTGGTGTCTACCTACTCTACCCTTTTTAGTACTCTGACTCTCTACTGCAAAGTGTAATGCAAGCTGTGCAGGTGAGTTGTTATCACTGCGAAGGACATGTCCGAGCATCCTCCATCGTGCACATGCAACACGCTCACTGAGTGGAACCACTTCACATCTCTTGTAAAGGGTGTCGTTTTTGATTATATTAGGGTAAGTCATTCTGATGATTTGCCTCAGATGCTTTCTGTGGCAAATATAACGTAAAATAATATTCCTTCCGTGCTTAAACTTAGAGATAACTTGAATAAATTACATTGTTATAAATCATCTATATTCTATAGGCATAGCGAAGACTCAAAAGACTCAAAAGTGTGGTAAACGTACTGTAGTGCGAAACCTGAAGTTCAACAAGACCTCCCTCTTTCGCACTAGAGATCGTGTCGCATTATCTAATACAGTAGTGCAACACCAGATCCTGTCATATTTCCAAGTTCAGGTCACATCCCATCCTATCCTTCTTATGGACCAAGCTTCAGATACTGACCTCCCTACCAAACACCTAATCGCTGACGCTGTTGGACCCCTCTCCTTCGAAGCCGAAGTGTCTCTCTTTCCCAAACAAAAGGAAATAATATTACTTTGATTGAATCATATACAATTGTAATAGATTTAAGAAGAACTACCCGAAGGCAGCTGTACTCGGCAATAAAGATTCAATAAACATCAGCTAATTGGACACTAACTACCACCCGTATCCCGAAATACTAGGTATCGACCCGAACGCAACCCAAAGAGATTTTTACAGCATGTGATTGATGTAATTAATCGAAACTTATTAAAATTCGTAAGCCATGAATGAATGGGGAAAGCGAGCGACCGATTTCATTCTCGGTATCATTTTGCATTGCAGACGGTCAATCAAATTAATATCATTTCCTTTTGTTTGGGAAAGAGAGACACTGGCAGCGGTCCACTCTACCCATGATTATGGGTTTTGGTCAAATTGCTCAATACACGATGTGTTCCAAACAATGACAGTACAAATACAGCTATGAATACAAAAATGAACATTTTGTAATCGACAGTCTTCTTTGGTTTGAAAAAATGATTTTAATATGGAATTGTTTAAACTGGGGATAGTTAAACAGGTAAGACCTGTTGAATTGAATAGGGAGGAAGAACGTTTCATTCATCAATATCGTACTAACATTTTTGGACTCAATAGGATAGTAGTAGTTCAATAATGATCAATGATTTTCTTATTTTTGGCCAAACTGATTTTTTGGCTAAATTTTGGTTGTTGGTGTATTTTTCACCCATTTTCGGGTTGTAAATTTATTTGTCCCTTGTATACATTATTTTGACCATGTATTCTGGAATTTATTTGTTTCATGGAGATAGGTACTCTTTACTTGCAGTTTGAGATTAACCTATATATATTTAAGCACGACTAACGATGTAGATATTTTATTGGTCTACGAAGAATTCACTAATTCATCCTGAAGTGTTTGTCTTATTGTGTGTCCCAAGAAATTACATTATTATTGAAGAGATAACTTTGACAACTATTACTCATGGTTCATTAAACATTTTTATCATGTAGATTCTTTTAACCATATTTTAACCATACTTTTATTTCTTTTATAATTTATATTTGTTATTTCATGATATTGTTTGTTTGATATATTTAAATTTTATATCTTGTTGGTAAAATTTGGAAATATTTCACGTTGTTTCAATAATAGATAAGTTAAATTTCATCCCAACAGATTTATTTTAACAATTGTGTGTTGCAGCTATATAAAACGAAACATCGACAATACATGTAAAAATATGTTTAATAATTAAGTAAAACTAGGCAGGTTTAATACCTTACGAAACATATTTATATTCGACATAATTTCGGTGACCTAAATGATATGGGAACGAAAATATGGGAATTTTCCCCAAAAACCGCCACATTTCGTGTCCAAAATCATTTTTAAAGCCATTCATGATCGAATACTAGTGTTTATTAATTGTTTGATGAATCATATTTATAACTTACTATATTGATAAGTTGATAGTAAATCGATAAAGTCATAATTGAGGAAAATACGTGAAAATATTTCGAAAAAATGGTGTTTTTTTCGAAAATCCACCGAATTTCGTACCATTTAAATATGTATCGTAATATAAAGTAAACACAAAACTTTGACTAATTATATAAATAACAGTAAGTTACGATAATGAACTAGAGATGAACAACTTAAGCTGAGTCACTTATGAGTTTACAGTGTAGGAAGTGTCAATATAAAGGGGGCGACCCTGATTAAGATGCACTGTAACTTGTACAGCATGTCACACTGACAGTTATACGTCATTAATTATACTAATTAAGCAGCTCTTTGGAAACCAATCAAATCACCACAACGTTCGTCTACACTTTATATATGTGACTAATTAAACAGCATCAGAAAGAAACTATGTAAATTAATTTTAACAGGATTAACAGTAAATATTTGACGGGAAAACGCTTTTAACATGTGTCTTGTACGTACACTGAGTGTCCGATTAGTATAAGCAGAAACGTAATGAGGATTGTACTGCGTGTACAACTTGTTTACAGCACAACTTGTCTACAGCACAACTTGTTTACAGCACAACTTGTCTACAGCACAACTTTTCTACAGCACAACTTGTCTACAGCACAACTTGTTTACAGCACAACTTGTCTACAGCACAACTTGTCTACAGCACAACTTGTCTACAGCACAACTTGTCTACATCACAACTTGTCTACATCACAACTTGTCTACAGCACAACTTGTCTACAGCACAACTTGTCTACAGCACAACTTGTCTACAGCACAACTTGTCTACAGCACAACTTGTCTACAGCACAACTTGTCTACAGCACAACTTGTCTACAGCACAACTTGTCTACAGCACAACTTGTCTACAGCACAACTTGTCTACAGCACAACTTGTCTACAGCACAACTTGTCTACAGCACAACTTGTCTACAGCACAACTTGTCTACAGCACAACTTGTCTACAGCACAACTTGTCTACAGCACAACTTGTCTACAGCACAACTTGTCTACAGCACAACTTGTCTACAGCACAACTTGTCTACAGCACAACTTGTTTACAGCACAACTTGTCTACAGCACAACTTGTCTACAGTACAACTTGTCTACAGCACAACTTGTCTACAGCACAACTTGTCTACAGCACAACTTGTCTACAGCACAACTTGTCTACAGCACAACTTGTCTACAGCACAACTTGTCTACATCACAACTTGTCTACAGCACAACTTGTCTACAGCACAACTTGTCTACAGCACAACTTGTCTACAGCACAACTTGTCTACAGCACAACTTGTCTACAGCACAACTTGTCTACAGCACAACTTGTCTACAGCACAACTTGTCTACAGCACAACTTGTCTACAGCACAACTTGTCTACAGCACAACTTGTCTACAGCACAACTTGTCTACAGCACAACTTGTCTACAGCACAACTTGTCTACAGCACAACTTGTCTACAGCACAACTTGTTTACAGCACAACTTGTTTACAGCACAACTTGTCTACAGCACAACTTGTCTACAGCACAACTTGTCTACAGCACAACTTGTCTACAGCACAACTTGTCTACAGCACAACTTATCTACAGCACAACTTGTTTACAGCACAACTTGTCTACAGCACAACTTGTTTAAAGCACAACTAATCTTAATATAAGCAGCCACTTTTTACTATTGCTGAAATTTTCCATTAAATGCACCCTTATAATATCTCATATAGGTTTACTAGACACAGCTGTTGAATTATACTACCAAATAAAGTATAATGATAATATTCCAGATTCCAGTACGTCAAGGGTAATTTAGGTATTTGTGTATAATGGTGGGTATTTAGCAACTAAATCAATTTGTATCGCTCAAATACCAATCAAATATCCAACTTGGATGATTTAAAGTTTAATTCTTTCGAATCTAAAGCTGAATAATTATTTTTTCAGTTCTATAATAAATTAAACCAGTCGTACAATAAATTAAATCAAGTGATGCAATTGGCAGGGCACAATCATAAATATATCTTACGTATTCTTAAATCTGTGAGCGACTACAGCTGCCCTAATGGAAATTCTTTGCTAAGCTGGAGTATGAATAGGGCAGCAGCGATGCTGCAAGAACGGTGAACTATTCGATGACCCAGTAGAAGAATTTACCCCCCCCCCCCCCCCCCCCCCCCCCCCGTATAACTGTATAACATTAACACACACAACTCCCGTACGCACAGCTCAGGGATTATATGTCAACTTACCTTATCGGAAGTTATTTGACCAGACATTGCGTTAACGGGCACAATTTTGAACGGACATTAAAATGAAACGTACGCTCGCAGACATTCAAAACCATTAAAAATCCGAAATTTTGTCCTCTTTTTTTAGCGTTTTGTTCAAAAATGTTAGCAGATATTTGTTCGATAGATTTTAAATGCAGTAAGTGCAACTTGTTCTTAATTGATCGAATGATATAATTTAGTCCGATGATGCAGATGAAAATTAAATGTTGAAATTGGCCGATATTAAAAATTAGTCACATCCTGGACAATTATATTCATAAATATAATTTTGTAGTGGAATACTTTTGGGAACAATTTTCAACAGACTAATTTATGACTTAAACAGACGAACTTTATTTGATGAACGGACATTAAACGAACACTAGGGCCTCCAGCGTCCAATTTAATTTAATATCCGTTCAACTAAACTTTAAGCTATGAAAACAACCCCGTTGTGCGTAGTATACATTATACTATTGCGGTGCTTACTGGGCGGCGCTCAGCCTGTCATTCCCCCGAATCTCTATTTGTTTATGAACGTAATAGCCTGAGGTCCCCAGGTAATTGCGGTGCGTATTTTAATGTAATCTTAAGCGTGAAATGTGTTGTGTGATATTTATAAACTTCTACCGCATATAAGCATATATATTATATATAATACTACTAGAAGTATTTCGTTTTGAATTCTATTTTCAATTCTCGCTATTTGGGTTCAGCATGGAACATTGGAAGAGGAAAATGGAATTGGAGCGGATAGGATAGGTAAGAGACGTATATTGGAAAATAGAGGTATATTATATATTACAAAATAGATACAATTGAAACTAAAGTACTTTTATGGTTAAATTTGGTGTTTTATTTTCATTTAGTTCCTTGGGCTTAATCCGAACGTTTAATGAAAAAGCCAAGTTTAATAAAACAGGTGGGGTCGCTATCTTCTCTAAACTTAAGTTCGACAAAGTATATGACAATACGGTTATATCTCGGTACCACTAAATCTACCGAACAACTGTATTCTATATAATACAGTTATATACGTTTATATATATTCGGTAACAGGCAACTGGAACTGAAACTCAATAATAATCAACGTACTGCAAGATTGGTACGTTCCAAGGATATCTGTAAAGTTGGAGATCATGTGACATTATACCGTTATGCGTAGTAGTAAAATATCATGTGACATTATACCGTTATGCGTAGTAGTAAAATATCATGTGACATTATACCGTTATGCGTAGTAGTAAATCATGTGACATTATACCGTTATGCGTAGTAGTAAAATATCATGTGACATTATACCGTTATGCGTAGTAATAAATCATGTGACATTAGACCGTTATGCGTAGTAGTAAATCATGTGACATTATACCGTTATGCGTAGTAGTAAATCATGTGACATTATACCGTTATGCGTAGTAGTAAATTATGTGACATTATACCGTTATGCGTAGTAGTAAATCATGTGACATTATACCGTTATGCGTAGTAGTAAATCATGTGACATTATACCGTTATGCGTAGTAGTAAATCATGAGACATTATACCGTTATGCGTAGTAGTAAAATATCATGTGACATTATACCGTTATGCGTAGTAATAAATCATGTGACATTATACCGTTATGCGTAGTAGTAAATCATGTGACATTATACCGTTATGCGTAGTAGTAAATCATGTGACATTATACCGTTATGCGTAGTAGTAAATCATGTGACATTATACCGTTATGCGTAGTAGTAAATCATGAGACATTATACCGTTATGCGTAGTAGTAAATCATGTGACATTATACCGTTATGCGTAGTAGTAAATCATGTGACATTATACCGTTATGCGTAGTAGTAAATCATGTGACATTATACCGTTATGCGTAGTAGTAAATCATGTGACATTATATCGTTATGCGTAGTAGTAAATCATGTGACATTATACCGTTATGCGTAGTAGTAAATCATGTGACATTATACCGTTATGCGTAGTAGTAAATCATGTGACATTATACCGTTATGCGTAGTAGTAAATCATGTGACATTATACCGTTATGCGTAGTAGTAAATCATGTGACATTATACCGTTATGCGTAGTAGTAAATCATGTGACATTATATCGTTATGCGTAGTAGTAAATCATGTGACATTATACCGTTATGCGTAGTAGTAAATCATGAGACATTATACCGTTATGCGTAGTAGTAAATCATGTGACATTATACCGTTATGCGTAGTAGTAAATCATGTGACATTATACCGTTATGCGTAGTAGTAAATCATGTGACATTATACCGTTATGCGTAGTAGTAAAATATCATGTGACATTATACCGTTATGCGTAGTAGTAAATCATGTGAAATTATACCGTTATGCGTAGTAGTAAATCATGTGACATTATACCGTTATGCGTAGTAGTAAATCATGTGACATTATACCGTTATGCGTAGTAGTAAATCATGAGACATTATACCGTTATGCGTAGTAGTAAATCATGTGACATTATACCGTTATGCTTAGTAGTAAATCATGAGACATTATACCGTTATGCGTAGTAGTAAATCATGTGACATTATACTGTTATACGTAGTAGTAAATCATGTGACATTATACCGTTATGCGTAGTAGTAAATCATGAGACATTATACCGTTATGCGTAGTAGTAAATCATGTGACATTATACCGTTATGCGTAGTAGTAAATCATGTGACATTATACCGTTATGTGTAGTAGTAAATCATGTGACATTATACCGTTATGCGTAGTAGTAAATCATGTGACATTATACCGTTATGCGTAGTAGTAAATCATGTGACATTATACCGTTATGCGTAGTAGTAAATCATGTGACATTATACCGTTATGTGTAGTAGTAAATCATGTGACATTATACCGTTATGCGTAGTAGTAAATCATGTGACATTATACCGTTATGCGTAGTAGTAAATCATGTGACATTATACCGTTATGCGTAGTAGTAAATCATGTGACATTATACCGTTATCAACAAAACACGTGACTAATATCTCGTGGGAAGATTGATAAAACTAAACTAAGAGCAGGGTGCTACTAGTGCTAAACTAAGTCTAAAACGAGTTATCATTCAACGAAAAATGGGATTGTTGAAACTGTACAGGGTTAATTAACTATAAATTAAAACACAGGTTACTCAGACAAAACTCACAGAACGCAGTCAAACAATCAGCTGATGCTACTTAAACGTATTAGCTATATAGTATATATATTATATAGTATATAGCTATGTAGCTATAACACATATAGTATATAGCTATGTAGCTATAAAACATATAGTATATAGTTATGTAGCTATAAAACATATAGTATATAGCTATGTAGCTATAAAACATATAGTATATAGCTATGTAGCTATAAAACATATAGTATATAGCTATGTAGCTATAAAACATATAGTATATAGCTATGTAGCTATAAAACATATAGTATATAGCTATGTAGCTATAAAACATATAGTATACAGCTATGTAGCTATAACACATATAGTATATAGCTATGTAGCTATAACACATATAGTATATAGCTATGTAGCTATAAAACATATAGCTGTATAGATATGTAGCTATAAAACATATAGTATATAGCTATGTAGCTATAAAATATATAGTATATAGCTATGTAGCTATAACACATATAGTATATAGCCATATAGTATATATATATAGTATATAGCTATGTAGCTATGTAGCTATAACACATATAGTATATAGCTATGTAGCTATAAAACATATAGTATATAGCTATGTAGCTATAACACATATAGTATATAGCTATGTAGCTATAAAACATATAGTATATAGCTATGTAGCTATAACACATATAGCCATATAGCTATGTAGCTATAAAACATATAGCTATAGCTATGTAGCTATAACACATATAGCCATATAGCTATGTAGCTATAACACATATAGTATATAGCTATGTAGCTATAAAACATATAGTTTATAGCTATGTAGCTATAAAACATATAGTATATAGCTATGTAGCTATAACACATATAGTATATAGCTATAAAACATATAGTATATAGCTATGTAGCTATAAAACATATAGTATATAGCTATGTAGCTATAACACATATAGTATATAGCTATGTAGCTATAACACATATAGTATATAGCTATGTAGCTATAAAACATATAGTATATAGCTATGTAGCTATAACACATAAAGTATATAGCTATGTAGCTATAAAACATATAGTATATAGCTATGTAGCTATAAAACATATAGTATATAGCTATGTAGCTATAAAACATATAGTATATAGCTATGTAGCTATAACACATATAGTATATAGCTATGTAGCTATAAAACATATAGTATATAGCTATGTAGCTATAACACATATAGTATATAGCTATGTAGCTATAACACATATAGTATATAGCTATGTAGCTATAACACATATAGTATATAGCTATGTAGCTATAAAACATATAGTATATAGCTATGTAGCTATAACACATATAGCCATATAGCTATGTAGCTATAAAACATATAGCTATAGCTATGTAGCTATAACACATATAGCCATATAGCTATGTAGCTATAAAACATATAGTATATAGCTATGTAGCTATAAAACATATAGTTTATAGCTATGTAGCTATAAAACATATAGTATATAGCTATGTAGCTATAACACATATAGTATATAGCTATAAAACATATAGTATATAGCTATGTAGCTATAAAACATATAGTATATAGCTATGTAGCTATAAAACATATAGTATATTGCTATGTAGCTATAACACATATAGTATATAGCTATGTAGCTATAAAACATATAGTATATAGCTATGTAGCTATAACACATATAGTATATAGCTATGTAGCTATAAAACATATAGTATATAGCTATGTAGCTATAAAACATATAGTATATAGCTATGTAGCTATAACACATATAGTATATAGCTATGTAGCTATAAAACATATAGTTTATAGCTATGTAGCTATAACACATATAGTATATAGCTATGTAGCTATAACACATATAGTATATAGCTATGTAGCTATAACACATATAGTATATAGCTATGTAGCTATAGCACATATAGTATATAGCTATGTAGCTATAACACATATAGTATATAGCTATGTAGCTATAACACATATAGTATATAGCTATGTAGCTATAACACATATAGCTGTATAGATATAAAACTATGTGATTTAGATTGACCGGAAATAATTGTCCCAGGATTTAAGAAACAGACAGTGCGCACTAGTGCTGGAGTAGCAGGGTGCTACTAGAGATTTAGATCGCGTGATGCCCATATAAGGAGTGTACACTACACGTGATGCCCATATAAGGAGTGTACACTACACGTGATGCCCATATAAGGGCTCTGCTAATTTAAAGCGTGACACATGGTTTAAAACATCCTATAGAAAACGCTTTGACGTATGCAGAATAGATTCCTGTTAGCGTTCAGAGTTAGAAATATTTATAGTGAGAAACGCTTCATTAACGGTGAAATCATTGTACTTATATATATAATATATATTATTATACTAATGATCTTGGAAATGACTACTTTCCTATCCACGCAAATATTACAAACTTTGATGTAACAAAACATACTTACAATTTATAATCTTCTGAGAGTTGAAGAGAAAATTAAAACTTGATAAGGGAAAGCAAGAGAATAGCAGAAAAAATGAAAAAACAGAAGTACAGAAAACAGAAAAAGTGATGAAGAAGGGATGGAAAAGACAACCTCCAACAATATATACTCCCTATCTATCGTACACTAACTGAAACTGTATACATACACATTGTATACAATACATACACTGATTATTTATATAAATATTTCTGCTTTTAACAGGAAACAATTCTTTTTATAACCCTTTTTTTTTCTGTTTACCTTCTGCCCCAGAGAGATGTGTTTCTGTCAGATTGTCATTCCTAACAATAACTATATTGCTTTATGAAGGAGCACATAAAGTACACAGTTACAAGGTCCCAGTAAAGTTACTACTTCACTGACAACTATACATATTAGAACAAAATACGAAGAAGAAACGATACATAACAGAGTAACAGTATTGAGGGAGGCAAATACCAGGCTATTTATATAAGATATTAGCTAGTTCAACCTAGTGTATTATCACCTGACACAGTACCTAATCCTGTTACTTATTTTCCGGAAACAAGAACTCTCACCGGAATTTCACCTGATCATTAGTGTTTCAAATTCAATTAAAATCAACGCTAAATATTCCCTACCCTGCTGTATATACTACTATATATATAATATATATACCCTGCTGGAACCCCTAAAAGTTTACACATAGTTTCCCAGTAGATGTTACTCAGAAGACTGATCCAGCAGTCAACTACTGTCTTACATTATTATAACATTTCAACTTCAGTTCAACTTCAGTTCAACTACAGTTCAACTCCAGTTCAACTCAAGTTCAACTCCAGTTCAACTACAGTTCAACTCAAGTTCAACTCCAGTTCAACTCCAGTTCAACTCAAGTTCAACTCCAGTTCAACTCCAGTTCAACTCCAGTTCAACTCAAGTTCAACTCCAGTTCAACTCCAGTTCAACTCAAGTTCAACTCCAGTTCAACTCCAGTTCAACTCAAGTTCAACTCAAGTTCAACTACAGTTCAACTCCAGTTCAACTACAGTTCAACTCCAGTTCAACTCAAGTTCAACTCCAGTTCAACTACAGTTCAACTCAAGTTCAACTCCAGTTCAACTCCAGTTCAACTCAAGTTCAACTCCAGTTCAACTCCAGTTCAACTCCAGTTCAACTCAAGTTCAACTCCAGTTCAACTCCAGTTCAACTCAAGTTCAACTCCAGTTCAACTCCAGTTCAACTCAAGTTCAACTCAAGTTCAACTACAGTTCAACTCCAGTTCAACTACAGTTCAACTACAGTTCAACTACAGTTCAACTTCGCTGAATATCATTCCTGCTACAGTATAATTTGCATAATTGGTTCGATGACATTGTATTCAACATTTCACAATCATGACAGTCAAAGTAAGAAACTAGAACTATTATATATAACCGGCAAAGCAGCAAGTGAATTAGGCGGTATACCTTATTATAACTTAATTTACTGGTTAACTTCTCTCACTAGACTAGCAGTGGCGGTAATAGCGTGATTTATAAGAAATTAGCACGACTAATGAAAAGAGCACAAGTGTGATAGAGCCTAACTAGGTGACAACACTGTTATCACATAGTTAGACAGAGCACGTGTAGAATACATGAAATTAGTTACCAGCTAGTAACCTGGTTATCTGGTTACTAAATTAGTTACCAGCTAGTAACCTGGTTATCTGGTTACTAAATTAGTAACCAGCTAGTAACCTGGTTATCTGGTTATTAAATTAGTTACCAGCTAGTAACCTGTATATCTGGTTACTAAATTAGTTACCAGCTAGTAACCTGGTTATCTGGTAACTAAATTAATTACCAGCTAGTAACCTGGTTATCTAGTTACTAAATTAGTAACCAGCTAGTAACCTGGTTATCTAGTTACTAAATTAGTAACCAGCTAGTAACCTGGTTATCTGGTTACTAAATTAGTAACCAGCTAGTAACCTGGTTATCTGGTTATTAAATTAGTTACCAGCTAGTAACCTGTATATCTGGTTACTAAATTAGTTACCAGCTAGTAACCTGGTTATCTGGTAACTAAATTAATTACCAGCTAGTAACCTGGTTATCTGGCTAATAAATTAGTAACCAGCTAGTAACCTGGTTATCTGGTTACTAAATTAGTTAACAGCTAGTAACTTGGTTATCTGGTTACTAAATTAGTTACCAGCTAGTAACCTGGTTATCTGGTTACTAAATTAGTTACCAGCTAGTAACCTGGTTATCTGGTTACTAAATTAGTTACCAGCTAATAACCTGGTTATCTGGTTACTAAATTAGTTACCAGCTAGTAACCTGGTTATCTGGTTACTAAATTAGTTACCAGCTAGTAAACTGGTTATCTGGTTACTAAATTAGTTACCAGCTAGTAACCTGGTTATCTGGTTACTAAATTAGTTACCAGCTAGTAACATGGTTATCTGGTAACTAAATTAATTACCAGCTAGTAACCTGGTTATCTGGTTACTAAATTGGTTACCAAATAGTAACCAGGTTATCTGGTTACTAAATTAGTTACCAGCTAGTAACCTGAATATCTGGTTACTAAATTAGTAAAAAGCTAGTAACCTGGTTATTTAGTCCACTCTATAACTGGTACTACAGTAGTCCCGTTCTATAACTGGTTCTACAGCCCCAAGAAAACCTCACCGAACCTCCACGCGGTGTGGGGTGGGTGGCTCGATTCTCGAACGGGAGGTGCATGGGTGTTTCTAACCTATGCAAAGGAAGGGACTAGCCATCTCTACAACAAAGGAAAGGCTCTAATAGCCTCTACTAACCTAAGAACCGCAGCATAACCGCTTTTCCCACAGGCAAATGACACCTTCCACGGGAAACTAACACGCTCACAGGCTACCACGTTTCGTGTGACCCTAGGATTTAACACGCTCACAGGCTACCACGTCTCGTGTACCTTAGGATTTGGTTTTGGA